>NW_008345884.1:2726821-2767674 GCF_000622305.1 Nannospalax galili
TAAACACCTTGTTAGAAACCTAATATTTAAAGCAGAAAAAGTTAACTTCAGTCCAGGTTCTGTCTAAAATGCTTATGTCTGTTGTGATTACTCAGGCATCTCTGGATTGACTGTGTCTTATTCATGGTACAGATATTACTGCTAGTTGGATGTAGTGGTGATCGACTCCAAACAATCTCTAAGCAAGATCAGCATTTCCAGACAGAGAAGTTGCCCTTCAGTGATTTCTTTTGCCCAAGCCAAAACTTCAGTCCAGGTTCTGTCTAAAATGCTTATGTCTGTTGTGATTACTCAGGCATCTCTGGATTGACTGTGTCTTATTCATGGTACAGATATTACTGCTAGTTGGATGTAGTGGTGATCGACTCCAAACAATCTCTAAGCAAGATCAGCATTTCCAGACAGAGAAGTTGCCCTTCAGTGATTTCTTTTGCCCAAGCCAAGGCCAAAGATGGAACTCAAGTGCAGGTTTTGGGCAAACACCCAAGCCAAGGCCCAGTATTAGTGTGTCACATGCTATCATTCTTCGTTGTTACATTTTATGAGTGGACAAGTTTGGATTTTCTCATACCCATCCTCCCAGAGAACAATTTTTGAAGGCATAATCCCAGTGAGATAAACAGTGCCTATCATTGGGACCCACAATTATATATCATTTTCTTGCTTATTGTTAGCAGTATTTTCCATTTTTCTATAAGAAGCATGCATTATTTGGGTAATGAAGAAAAGATAAAAATGTCGAGAACTTCTGCAATTTGGGGTAACAGCACAGTAACAACAACAAACAAATTTACAAAAGCAACATCATACTAAACAACCTCTTTAGAGCTGCATGCTGGGCAATTCCATTTGGCAAGACATTGCCAGGACATAGGGCAGCTAGGAAGCTCCTCCCAGGTCGGGCCCTGAACTCCTAGTGCTGTTAGTTAAGCTCTTTCATGGAATGACTGGGGCACCTGCTAATCCTCAGTCTTCCTCCAGTTTGCTATTCCTTCCTTCTGACTTCTCATTTTGGAGCTAAACAAACTCTCCTTGTGGTGTTCATTCACCACCCCCTTATCTGAACAACCGTAGCACTGAGTGTAGAGGAAAGTCCTCCTCAGGGCTGTGCTGTTAGATCACTTCATGGCTTCAAACTTTGCTGGAAGAGCATTTTTAAAAGCATCTGTTAGTTAAAGATAGCCTTGAAATACCCATCTGTAGAGGAATCTTAGGACCTAGCAAATACACAGAGCCAGAATGGTTAGTACTATCCTATCCTCTATCTTGGAACCTCAAAGACAGAAAAATCATTTGAGGGGGAAAAAAAAATTCTCATTCTACGCATACGAATAACACAAATACATTATTTTCCACATATATTCTTTTCCATATTCCCTGCCAAAAATGTATGAAAAGTCTCTGCCAAATCAATTGGCCTGCTCCCTTGGAGGATGCTCCCCACCTCCCTTCTCAGGGTGGATACAGATAGAGAATGAGGGGCTTGAGGTCTGGCAGATCTTTGCAGTTAGGACAGTTTGTTACTCTTGATCTGCTCCAGGCAATGCAGGTTCAAATTCTGGCTGTGTTTGTATAAACAAAGCAGACTGCAAACAAAGTTCCCAAAGAAAGTGACCAAGATCCTATTTTCCAATGTTCCCAGTCAGTGTGAACCTCAAAGAGGAGTAATTGAACGTCTGTAAAAAATTGCAGATCTGGTCCATTCTGCCAGGCGGCTGCTATAGGAACTTGACTACGGTGGCCTATCTGTACACACAGCCTATGAGGACCCTGTCCTGTGTGTTTACCTCTGTGTTTACCATCATCTATAGAGATAAATGAAAGTTTGGACACCAAGTCATGCCAATACACTCTTGGTCTAATGAGTAAGTGGAGAAAATAATGAAATGAGCACCTATAGGAATGAACCAAATCAGTTACTCTATAACTGTGAAAGTGCATCGAATTATAACAAATATAGTATGCCTCCACTGGTGGGATTTTGGAATGTCTGCAGATTAAAATCAAACTTACAACTATGTTTGAAACATTAGAAGGAATAATTCTAATTGGGAGAATCCAGGGCACAAATTCAACTAAGAATCCAATGAGTTTGCTTGGCATATACACTCAGTGACTTTAGACTAAGATCCTTGCCTTCTTCAAAATTAGAACTAAAAAACTTTGGGCACAATTTAAAAGAAATCCAAAACCTTCCTTCCAGTTGTTCAATACACTGTTATTTTTCTTAATTTATGGGAAAGTATAAGATGTATTAATTTAAACCTGCAGTTTAATAGATCTAAGCCAGCTGTTTCATCTTGGAAAATGTCAGGTCCCAAGCATTCTCCTTCCCTTAAGATTTTGTCTTGGTGCAGAAGCATGCAGGGGTGGGAAGGAAGATGGATTCATCCCATTCATCGAAATTCAATTATCATTTTGCTCAGAACATCCCAGCCAAATTACTGCATCAGGTTGTCATCAGCCGATGGGTTTGGTCCTAAGACAGGCCGTGCCCATAGATGGAGCTGTGCCATGAAGGGCTACAGTCCAAGAACACAGTGGGACTGTAGCCAGGAACCAAGCTCCTGGTGCCCCTTGAGCTGGTGCTGAGACGGTCCTGTGGTAACTGCTGCTGTCTAGGGCCCTTGGCTTAATAATACAACAGGGGCTGAACAGAGCCCGTGTCTGTGCCTGTGCCAAGTGCAAGGCGGGGGCTGTGGGAGAGGTGGTCTGAGGAGGGCTCCTGGGCCTGACTTCTGCAGAATCTTGAGAAAGAACACTGATTAGAGTTGACATACCATTGTCCTCTAGAAACCTAATAGAACACACATTTTTTTCCAATAAGTGAGACAATTGCAGAATCCATATTTCTTAAATGCTCAAAAGGAGCTCTCATACACATAAGAGTAAACTCAGAGCTACTATCCCTTTGGGGGAAAAATCCCATTTTCAATTACTATACTCACATGCTCTTTCACTTAGTCTTGAACACTGTTGTCTGAACTGGGCTGGAAGCCAGTTCTCAAAATAGCATAAATGGGAAATATTTAGGCAAGCCCTATGATATACACTAGGTATGTTTGGTTATTGTAACACATTTCCTTTTAGTGCTTTCGAAGGATATGTGATGAATTACAGGGGTTGAGATTATTATAGTGGGTGTCACTTCCCCTAAATGACATTGCTAGGCTAAAGGTCACAGGAGTCATAACTTACTACTAGCAAATCAGGGTAAACTTGCCTTATTTGGAAAATGTGCTCAGAAAACAGCAAAAATTTCAAATGGAGAGGGATACATAAAGATACTTACTTCGTCTGTAAAAGGGAGTGTTGAACTTTAAGGTTATTTGCGGCTCTAATATTGCATGACACATACAATACTAATTTCAGATTGTCTGCGAAATACGGAAGACAGCTGTCACTTCCTTGGGCTTCCACCTCAGTGCTGACCTGAGGATTAAATGAGTTGATGTATGAAAATCACCTACACTGGCACCTGGTCCATGGAAAGAGCTCAAGAGGAACAAGAGGCTGTGACTGTTCACTGGTGTACTCTGAGAGCCCCATTAAACCAGCACAGAGCTTCTTTCTGCTTTTTGTTCCAACCAGAGCTCCACGGTCTCATAGACAGTGTATGCCTCTTTTCAGAATATTGCTGTTGCTTATCTATCTCCATTTTTTGTCTCTTAAAATTAAGACATCGCTAATAGAATGAAAATGATTGAGAGGGGGCTGGGAAGATAGCTCAGTGGTTAAGAGATGCTCTTACAGAGAACCAGAGTTCCCAGCACCAACGTCTGGTGGCTCTGCCTGTAACTCCAGCTCCAGAGGATCCTATGCCCTCTTCTGGCCTCTGTGGGTTCCTGTGCACACATGGGCATTCACACACCAAGACACACACATATACACATAAATAAAAAAATAAAAATTTTAAGACTATCAAGAAAATGTAAGTGACTCTGTAAACAAAAATAGGTTGTTTAAATACCTAACATTTAGTTTGGGACTGGCTGTTGCTAGTGTAGATATCTCTAGAAGGAAGTTTCCCCAATATCCATTTTTATATTATTCAAGTATGGTTAAGTCCAATAGATCAAAAGGCAATTGTCATTGATGGTTTGTTATGGTTCCTAAGACAAGGGTTGCACCATTTCCCCTAGTACCTCATCTAGAAAAGGTGAAGGGAAAGCACAGAAAAGAGCTGTGTGTGTGTGTGTGTGTGTGTGTGCCTGTCTGAAAGTCCGTATGTCTGTCTGACTGTACAGTCTCTGTGAAGGAATGGCCAAGGCAGAGTAAACAATCTGGGCAGATTTATGGTTGGCTGCTGGAGATGGTCTCTAGTTGCCTAATGTTTGGCCTTAGGGTGCTTGGGAAAGGAGGATGAAGGCTTAACCTGTAATCCTTATGGAGGAGTCAGTTAGTAGATAGGAGCCCTGAACTGGTGTTGTTTGTAAGCAAGGCTCCCAGTGCCAGAGCAGCAAAGCTTTATATAATAAGGAAACAGGAGGATTACCAAAACTTGGAGAATGTAGTCAGCATGACCTTTCATATTCTGTAGGTTTTCCAGCTTCAGAGGGCCCAGAGAGTTTAGGTGAGGATGGAAACAAAGAAGCTTAGCTGGGGTGAAAGGAAGCGGTGTCTATCAGGCCCCTGGATTTGTTTTGAGCTCCATGTGAATCAGTGATGACCGGCACACTGATGATGCCTCCCTATGATCCCAAGATGTGCTTCCAGGTAGGTCAAGTAAAAACTGCCACATGGAGTGGAAAGGAACCCAGCATCATCCCCCCTTGCTTCTCCAAGACTTGGGCTGGATCAGGAAGAGTTGAAGGATAAAGAGAGTCTAGGTAGGTACACAGTGCCACACTGGAGCACTAGTGTTCCTTGGGTGGACAATGATTGACCCAGGATTTCTCCCATGACTTTGTAGGCAGGTATGAAGAAGTGAGCAGAAACCCATGTGCACATGGGCAACACTAATTGGACTTAGTAGGAGCTATCTATCTATCTATCTATCTATCTATCTATCTATCTATCATCTATCTATCTATCTATCTATCTATCTATCTATCTATCTATCTTTCTATCTATCATGAATTTGAGAGGATGTATAAGGGAAGACATGTGAGAAGTTGGAGTGGGAGCAGGAGTAAAAGCAGATATGGTCAAAATGCATTATACTCATGTATGGAGTCCTAAAAAAAAAAGAAAGAAAAGTAAAAGGAAAAAACTGGGAGGCAGAGAACAACAAAACAAAACAAAACAAAACAAAAACCCAGACATCAGGAGAAGTTTCTTTGATCACTCCCAGAATAACTTGGGGTATTCCCTAAGACCCTGGGTTTATCGCTGTAGGAATAACTTGGGGGCGTTCCCTAAGACCCTGGATTCATCCCTGCAGGAATAATTTGGGAGTGTTCCCTAAGACCCTGGCTTTATCCCTGGACCAGTAGACTCTGAAGTCATTTAGTATTTCAGGACATTTTCATTCATTTAATACTTAGCTAATATTTATTAAGCATATTTATTAGTTGCAGAAGAAAATACATCTTGTTTATTTAGGTTTTACTTGTAGGTTTTGCTCTAAATATGAATTAGACTGGTTGTCCAGCTGGGAGAGATGACCAACAAGACTAAGCCTGCAGCACGGTTCCAGAGATTTCTACCCAGGTCCATAAGGAGTCCCTCAGTTAAATTTTCTAGAGGAGACCTGCCTTTATATCCCATTGTGATCAGTCATGGGCTGGAGAGAACAGGGAGCAAATGTGGTAAAGGGACAGCAGTTGGGAGGTGGTCATCAGCCAATTATGTTCCTGACAGTATATTTGAATGGCACGTTTCCACTGTTACCACATCTGGGATCAAAACAAGCTTGGCCACTTTCCATAGCAAATTTGGCTTGAGCATTTCAAGATTTGCAGTCATTGGTAAGGGTCACTAAATATTCCATAGGATTTGGAGACAATCCCATTTGAAAAGAGATAACCATGAATCAGCCTGGATCTGGCAAAATCACCAAGGATAGTTTAAGAGGTTGTATACTACACCAGGATATTGGGCACTGGGGGCTTCTCAGCCCTTGGTTTGCTTATTATGCTGTGTACTTTCTCTGTCTAGAGAGATTGTTTTATGTCATTTACACAAATGTTAGTCCCAGAATTTGGTTCCATGCAATTGTTTAAAGTTCAGTCACATACAAACATACTGAAAAAGCAATCCCATTTACAACAGCACAAAAAATAAGGTAACAGAATTAATCTAACCATGGAAATGAAAGACTTCTACAATGAAAACTACAAGACACTGAGGAAAGAAACTAAGGAAGACACTAGAAGATGGAGAGATATCCCATGTTCATGGATTGGATGAATTAATCTTGTGAAAATAACCATCATACCAAAATCAATCCACAGATTCAATTCAATACCAATGAAAATTCTATTTTTGTTTCTTTATAAATATAGAAAAAACAATCCAAAAATTTACATGAAGGCACGAAAGACCAAGGATAGACAAAGAAATAATAAACAGAAAGAACACTAGCTGGGCATGGTGGTGAATGCCTTTAATTCCAGCACTCAGGAGGCAGAGGCAGGTGCATCTCTGTGAGTTCAAGGCCAGTCTGGTCTACATACATAGCAAGTTCCAGGCCAGCTGGGGCTACAGGGAGACCCTGTCTCAAAAAGACCAAAAGAAAGAAAAGAAAGAAAGAAATATACTACTGGAGGTAAGACCGTACCTTATCTCAAATTATATTACAGAGCAGCATGGTACCAGCACAAAAACAGACATATTGATCAATGGGATAGAGCTAAGGACCAAGATATAAGTCCACATAATTTTGGTTACCTGAGTTTTGACAAAGGTGCCAAAAATATACATTGAATAGAGACAGTATCAACAAATGGCATTCAACATGCAGAAAATTAAACTAGATTCTTATCTCTCACCCTGCCCTAAACTCAACTCCAAATGCATCAAGAACCTCAGTATCAGAACTGATATGCTCAAACTGTTAGGGGAAAAAACGGGGAGTGTACTTCAACTTATAGGCATGGGTAAGGGCTTTTTGAAGAGGACTGTGTTAACACGAGAAATAAGACCAACAATTGACAAATGGGATCTGGTGAAACCTAAAAGCTTCTGTACAGCAAAGGAAACTGTGAAGCTAGTAAAGAGGTAGCCCACAAAATGGGAGAAAATATTTTCCAGCTTTTTATATGACAGCGGATTCATGTCTAGAATATACAAAGAACTTAAAAAAAAACCTGAATATTAAGAAAATAATCAACCAACTCAATTAAAAATGCACCATGGAATTGAACAGGAAATTATCTAAAGAAGAAATATAAATGGCTAGGAAACATTTAAAATGTTAAACATCAGGAATACAAATGACAGCCAATGCTGGCGTGGATGTGGGGAAAGGGGAGCCCTTACACCATCGGTGGGACTACACACTAGTACAGCCACTGTGGACGGTAGTCTGAAGGTTTCTCAGAGAACTGGAACTAGAACTGCCATACCATCCAGGTATATCACTCTTGGGAATATACTCAGAAGACTTTATATTCTGCTCTAGAGACCCTTGCTGCTCTATTCACAATGGCTAGGAAATGGTATCAACCTAGACGTCCATCAATGGCTGACTGGGTAAGAAAAGTGTGGTACATATATATAATAGACTATTACTCAACTGTGAAAAAATGAAACCATGAAATTTTCACATAAATGAATGAGACTAGAAAAAGTTATCCTGAACGAGGTAACTCAGGCCTAGAAAGACAAACATGACATGTTGTGTTGTGTCTCATGTATGCCTACTAGCTTCAAAGATTTTATTTTGTGTGTTTAACTTAGAACACAAGTGGAAGTCCAATAAAACTTAGAAAGGGCCATTTGGGGGCCTACGTTAAGGTATAGGAGGTAGTAGATCATAGGTAAAACAAAAGTAGAAATGTGGAATAGTGGGAATGGAAAGGCTTAAGTGGGGAGAGGCATAGAAGTTTGGGAGAAATCAGGATGGGTGAAGGTTAACCCTAAGGAAGGCTATATGAAGAAGCCAAATGGAAGCCTACTATCTCCTAATTCAATGAAAAAATGCTGTTGGATGAGCTGGAGAGATGGCTTAGAGGTCAAGAGCACTGGCTGCTCTTGCAGAGGACCCAGGTTTGGTTCCCAGCACCCACATGGTGACTAACAACTATCTGTAACTCCAGTTCCAGGGTGTCCCATACCCTCTTCTGACCTCAATGGGCACTGCACAACGCAGGTGCATTTAACATGCATGCAGGCAATATACACATATACATAAAGTAAAAATGATAAAAAAATACAATTGGAGATGCAGTAGAATATGTGCAATATAGAATAAAAATGGTGTATACTGAGGCTTAAATAATTAACTGGGGGATGGGGGGGAAGGAGGCATTTGGGTTTAACCTGAACTAATGATGTATGAAAAAGTCTTATGGAATCCCACTAATTAGCTAATTTCAAAACTTAACTTTAAAACAATGAGTTCAAATGGAAGTACCCTGCATGGACAAACAATACTGTTATCAGAAGACACTGATTAATGAAAAAAGTCATAGTGAAAGGCATGGTATACTTTCCTGTGAGTTATTAGACAGGGAGGATCCAGAAGTCTCAAAAACAACACAGGCCATGTATTGCCACTGCCCTTGGTTACCCACCATATCTACATAGTAAGACCCTATTGTTAAAGGCTATACATTTTGGCTAGAGGATATAAAGAAATCAGTCTCAAACTGACTATGAAACTTTGTTCCTGCTCGCTAGCTTTCACGGTGCTAGAAGGTGCTATGCAGTCTAATAAGTGAGAAAAGACACTAATGGTCTTACTCAGCACTGGGCCCTGCATACTACAATACCAACCTGCCATGCAAGATGTGCCCACTCGTGCAATAGTGGTACAACTGTTATGGAGTAACTAGCTGCTCGTTAATTGGATTTGAAACCTTCTCCACAGGAAAGGGTTTCATGGCTGGCACTATAATCCTGATCAAAAGCCCATGGCCAGGGAGGGCATGGGTCAAACTTCTTCTTATTATTTTGCTAAATGGCCATTTTGACAAATTTCTGTCTAAGTATTTCTGGTTATATCCCTGGAGCTGGGATGCTCTCAACCTTTTTCAGAATGGCTTCTTTTTGCAGTCAACATGAAGACTCATAGCGGGTCAAAGTGCTAAGAAGAAGAGGGTGAGGGCTCATCCCTAAATGGGATCTTTATTAACCACCCCCAACTCCTGGCTGAGGCTTGGGGAACATTGCAGAAAAGGAGGTAGAACAATGTAGTTGTTGGAAGATGGGGACAAGTGCAGTGAAATGTTGTCTTCAGGATATGGCATGGCTATGGCACTTGTGAGCACACACACACACACACACACACACACACATACATATGCTGTGATTACTTGCACAAGACCTGCACAAGCTCAAGGCAGCCATAATTCCTAAATAGATGGGGGATGTTCTCTGGGCCCCAACCCTTACTAAGCAACTATTGGCAGTTGACAGGTGCTATCAAAGGAAGAACATTCTTCTTTGGGGGAGGGTGTTGACTGGTAGGATTACCATGCTGCACTGGATGGCTCCACATCCATGCACACATGGGCAGCATTAACTGGACTTAGTGGGTTGTCCAAAAAAAAAAAAAAAAAAAGACATGAAGTTAAGAGCAAGGGGTGTTGCTGCCAGCCTCATCTGAGGCTGTGCTGACATGCTAAGCTTTCTACACCAAGGCTTGTGTTGCATCTCATCCTAACTCATTTGTCAGTGAGCTCCATTTGAAATAAATTGTATGAAATAGCTTCACCAGGAGGCTGAAGAGTGACATCTCACAAAGCATAGTAAAAGGCAATGTCAAATTTCATTTATACGAGGTGCTACACTGAGTGACTTCACTTCCGTGTGCACGTTGGTGACGGAACATCACCAATCATCATCCCCACCTTTTCATGTCATCAAGGCTTTACTGGATGAAGGTTGGAGAGTTCATAAGTGGCCAAGCCAGGTGTAACACACGGGCACTTTCCTATGAGCTCCTTGCTTCTGACCTCAGCCACTGAAACCTCTGATGCTGCAGAAAGTCTGGAAAGGAAAATTTTCTGGAATAGAAGAGGACTTTGCACAAAGCTCCTTCGTGATACACAAGTTAGTATTTTTTTAAAAAACAGTTGCGTAAATAACATTTTCAACCAAGTCGGTTGGTCATCAATATCATTTTGTGTAATCATAGAGAAATTATGAGAGGACACTGCATATTTCAGGAAATTTTTAGGTTTCTCTTTGGGTATCTACTTCGGAATGCATATGAACACGTATTCATATTTGTATGTGAATGCTGAGTTCTGAAAAACCATGCAGGCAATATCCTTTTAACTAAGGGTCAAGGTCAAATGAATTTGCCTTGCACCGACATGGGTGGTCAGCACTCTGTTGGCTTGTTTATCTGGCCCTAGCAGAAGTAGAGAACTAAATAGCCATGCTGGCTTGAGTTTACCCCACTGTGCTTCAGGCTGCTGTCCTGACTGCCAGGGAAGCAGAGGCCCTGCAGGCAAAGCTGAATTCCCAAGGAATGCTCTCCTCTTTCTCCCCATTCCCTCAAGCACATCCTAGACAGTCTAAGCAGGGCTTACTCCAGAAGAATCCCCCAATTGACAGAACAAAAAATAGGAAATAAGTATTTTTAAGAGAGTGTGCAATTTAAATATTAGTACCATTCACACATGGACAGCATAGGCACCACTTCACTGCTCTTACAGGGCCTGAGGTCTATTTTCTTTCTGCTGGATCAAGGCTGGCCTTGAATTCTTCCCATTCAATAGATGGAGTAGGGTAGGGGTGACCTTGTGATGACTAGGCTTTAATAGAACCTGCTAACTTCTGCTTTCTCTTTTGGGCTCCTGTGTCTATTATCAGAACAAGCCTGGGCTAGTCCACCAGAGGATGAAAAGTGGCATGTCACTGAGATGAGTCCCAGCTGGGACCTTTCTAGACTGCCTACCCTGTAGCTACCCACCCACCAACCAAGTGACTTGAAGACACACGAGCAAGACTGGCCATAACTGGCCAAACCCAACATAGAACTGCATGACAAATCCATTTTATAAAAACACAACATTGTTTTTTTGTTGGCTACCGAGTTTTGAAGTGGTATATTGCTACATAATAGTAGACTGTAAAAGCTAAAGTTGGCTGCCCATATCCCACAGTCATTGTCTTTGCTTTGACACTATGTTTGCTTCTCATGATCGTGGTTTAAGTGTCATAACTTCACCTCTCAAACTTCCTTTGCAACTAGAGAAATCCAGTTCTCACCGAGATATAAGGTCAATTTGATATAGGTAGGGCTACTGGTAGGCAGGAGGTAGTGGTTCTAAAAAACGTGTTCTTTCTGGAAAGAAAGAAAATGGAAGTGAGATGGGATTTACCTTTATTCCCTATCTGCTTTGGACACTATCAATAATAATGGGCATGTAAAAAAAAAAAAAAGTGTCCATTTTGTGGTCAAAGTGCAGCAAGCCTTGAGAAGAGGGATGTAACATTAGCAGAATAGAATACTGAAAAGACCCTAGGTTCCCAGCCATGTCATTCCATGGTGGAAACAATTCTAGAACTGCCTCACCTAACTTTAGGCTATACTCATGAGGTAGTGAGATACTGTTAGGAGGAACAGAACTTTGGACTTTCAAGGCCCAATTGGGTATTGATTATGAGGCTTAGTGGTGATGGGCCCTGGAGTAGAATCTGCCTTCTGACTAGCCTGGGCTGATGTGGTTGCTGATAAAGACCTTCAGTGTATTAGATAGCAACACTACTGGGGCCAGAGCATGAGCCCTCAAGAGGGGTCAGGATGATCCCAAGGACTTTGAAAGGATCGGAGGCAGCAGTACAGAAGGGCAACCAGAAGCCTGCTTGTCTACCTGCCCTGCCCCAGTCCCTGATCGTGATGTTCCGCAATGAGGGACACTTTTCTAAATCATGTTGTTCAGATTCATTCAACTACCCTTTTATGAAATTGTAAAAAAACAGACTTGTGGTGCAGAGAGGCACCTGTACTAGACTTGACATGCAGTTTCCTGTTTGTGGTCACAGCATCTCTTTAGAGTACCTGGGAATATTTTTGGCCCTAGAGCTTTGTTTGACTTTCTTGCTGCTCCTTTCCCAGGGGCCAGGTCTTTGGACAAGCTCGCTTCTTACTTCCATACCATCTAATTCCTGTGACTCTCAGGAACTACTGGGCTCTCAGTCTCTGTCTTCCAGGTGTCAGGCACTGACCCAATCACCATTCACTGCTTCCACTCATAGAGACAGCCCAGTCTTTAACAGCTCAAGTATTTATTGGCAGAATCCAGCACTCTAAATTGAAGTGTAATCGCTTGAATACCCTTACTGCATAGCTGGAAAAAATCTTGGGTTGATCATTCATAGCTTTTCTCTTCAAGATATAATAGTCCTTCCATTCGCCTTCCTTTCTACATAACACTCATTCCCTATAACGTTCATTAAAAACTCTAGTATGGGCCAGGGAGATGGCTCAGTAGGGAAAAAGCTTCCTGTATAAGCATGGAGGACCCATTTGAATCTCCAGCATCTGTATGAAAATATGGGTGTGGTCAGGTGTTTGCCCCTGCAATCCCAGCCCCCACGGGGCATAGAGACAGGAGAATCACTGAGACTTGCTGGATGCCTACCTAGCTCCAGATTCAGTGTGAAATCCTTCCTCAAGGCACTAAGGCTCCAAGTGACAGCTGACATTGTCCTCCAGCTTCTGTGTGCACCCTGCACATAAGTCCCCCAACTCCCCAGCCTTATTTTCCATGTGACACAAACTCCAGTGTGAAAGTCAGAGATAGAGAAAAATGAGATAACATTTAGATGAATACAGTTTGGGAATACACTAAACTGATCTCCTGATTTTTATCTTCTAGCCAGACCGAGAACTCTAAGGAGTTGTTGGTCATACAGAAACCAGCACTTAAGATTTAAATCTGATCCTTCCTTCAGTAGCCTCCCCACTTAGCATATTTTGCTGCTGTTGTTGGTGGTGGTGATAATTGGTTGATGGTTGATTTGATTTTTTTTTTTTTTTTTTTTTTTTTTTTTTTTTTGTCTTTTTGAGACAGGGTTTTCCTGTAGCCCCAGCTGTCCTGGAACTCATTATGTAGACCAGGCTGGCCTTGAACTCACAGACATCTGCCTGCCTTTGCCTTCCAAGTGCTGGGACTACAGATGTGCGCCACCATACCCAGCTAGTTTGGTTTTTTAAGTAGGAAAGATTTAGATTTGGAAGAGATCCTGCCTTGTGATGCAAGACCTTCAGAGAGGATGCGCGATTTGTGTGGACATTTTGCTTGTTTTTGTTTATTATTTATTTATTTATTTATTTTTATTTTTGAGACAGAGTCTCCCTGTATACTGAGCTGGCCTGGAACTCACAATGTAGACCAGGTTGGCCTCAGTCTCACAGAGAGCCACCTGTCTCTATCTCCTGAGTGTTGGGATTAAGGGAGTGCACCACTATACCTGGCTCAGAAAACAACTCCTCCCTTCTGCAAGATGCTGACTGGATTGCAGAGATAAAAACTTCAATGTAGTCATCATCCTGAGTTTTACTGAAAAAGAAGATGGTGAAGGAGGAGGAAGAAAAAGAGGAAGAGGAGGAGGGAAGAATGTATAATTTTTGACCCCTGATTCTTCAAAGGTTGCACACAGTCACACTGACCTAGTTTTGGCCTTGCAATTGTCCTGCCATTCAGAGCATCTGCATTGTTATAAGGGACTCTATAGCCCTGGGCTACTGAGAAGGCTTAGAAAGGACATCTATATGGCAAGTTATGGCAGAACTAGATTGTTCTGATCTGCTATGTGCCTCTTTCCCCCCCCCCTTAAAATGGAAACAGCTACATAGCCATGGCTTCTGTCTAGAAGGTCATTTTTGTTCCCCCCAAAAGCTTTGAAGGATGGGACCTTATTTTAGTGAATTCTGCCTCAGTCTCACAGTTCAGAAACCTATGATTAGTCCACTCAGCGATCCTGCTTTCAGGAGTGTATTCAAGTCAGCCAAATTCATTTGAGTGGTACACAAAGTTGGTCATTAGTACATCAGTAGTACATTTACAACAACAAAAAAACATTGTCCCAGTGGCCAGAGTGCTCAGGTCAGTGGGTGTTGCTTGTGTTCTCCCTAGGGGGGGAAGAGCTAATGGAAGGAATGCTGAGACTCTCTCTAGGTCAGCCTCCAACAGATGACTGAGCTACAGAGAGGCACACGGTCAAGGTCACCTATCACTCTCCACTGCATTTTAGAAAGGATTTTGGAAAGATCAGTGACCAGTGTCCCTAAAATTCCATTGACTGTTAAAGATTCTCCACATGTAGCCTGGAACTGCTCATCGAATCCACTGGCATTTCACTTGTATCCTTCCTGCAGTTCAATTATTGCCCATATTCACCTCTCAGGCTTCCACAGCACTTTCTTATGAGCAGTTTCCAAGCATGCCTATTTTCTTCCTCTGACCCTCATACTGACTGCTCTCCTTTCCTCTCTCATTGTGATATCAAAGGGATTTGAGCATGAGCACTCCTGCTCATACATACCCATCCCTTGCACCTCCTTTTTATTCTCAAAGGAAAAAGTGTCCCCCGTCCCTCCCAATGCTGGCTTCATGCTATGTGTCTTTGATCCCTTTTCTTAGTTTCTCCAAGACTTAGTTTTATGTCTTCCTTCCTGTCTCTGAGATCTTCCAACATTTCTCTATGGAATCTCTATGAGAAGAAACGACTTTTGAGTGCCCAGACTTCAGTGGGATATTTATATCACACCTCCCTCTCAAGACTCAGGGAATATCATGCAAATGAAGGCAGAAAGCTTATAAAAGCTGGAGGATGAAGAGGAGTCCTGAAAACACTGTCTTCTGGACATGACGTGCTGATGAAATAATGAACATGCAGCGGCTGTGGCTGACTGCAGAAGGCCTGCACACACACAAATAAGGCCCGAAGGTAGGGGAGGGACTAGTTGAGAAGAAAGGGGTCTATAAAGGTGGAAGGGGGGATAAGAAAGGGTAGCAAGGGGGAAGTTCACAATATATTGTATACATGTAAGAAATTGTCAAAAGTTAAATTTTAAAAAGTGGAGCTACATTACCTGATTGTTTCCTCTCCATTTTTTCTGTTCTCATCCCTTTCAGTTGACCTGCCATCCCATTGGCCTTCCAGGATGCTCTCTTGAAGGGAGGAAGAGGAAGAAAGGAGGGAAACAGGCTTCACGTTGTGCTTAGGAGAAAATCTGTTGGAACCACACATTTCCTTTTATAAACAGGCTTATGAAGAGCAAAGACAGAAGGATCTGCTATATGATAGCAGTGAGTGAGAGACTGTGATTAATCAGTTCACAGTCAGACACTCTCAACACCAAACTGATGCATACACCATCATTTACAAGAGTAGATTCTCCATTTGCAAGAAGAAACATACTCTAGTGAAAATTATTTTTGTAATAAACATAATGTGCCCAGATATAATTTTTACCACAACCATGTAGAGGAAGATCTGCACTGATTATAGCTTTGTAGTTAGGTTTACATTCCAGGGGAGATAACTATAAAACTTTTGTGGTTAAAAGTAGAAAATCACAGGAGAACTTCTTGCCTTTTTCAATAAACAATTCAATTTTATGATGACAAGGTACAGAGTACATATGGATTTAACTTAAACAGGAACTTTCCGACACCTGCCTAATACTTCTTATTTTTTATTCCTGGCTGTAACTGGTGTGTAACATTCTCTGACTGGCTTCCTTGTTTTTACAGCCAAAGATAATTCTAATCCAGAACCTTGAGATCTTTGAAGCACTTGTATCAACTGTCTTTCTCTGTCCAAATTGCTCTTTCTTTATTAGTTCCTACTTGTTATCTTATAAACAAGCTCAGATCTAACTCCTAAAAAGACAAAAACATGTACCGTTTCCTCTAGACTTAAGGTCTATGCCTGCCTTACTCAAAAAATTAAAGGTCAAGGTTGCACTGTTTATATCTGCAGTGAGGTTTCTTACTAACTAATGTGACCCATGACATATGGACTTAAGCAATTTTTAAAGAGACAAAGTCAAGTTTCAGGGGGAGTATATTATGTTTCATTGAGGAACCTGACTTATTTAGCACTAGTTCCAATAACCAATGTAGCATTGTGGAGACTGATTTTGGTTTATGACATCACAGCACCTGTTTGCAAGTGGCAGAGTTAAAGCTGGCTGATTTCAGCAGAGAATGAATTGATTACATTTTGGGGTAGTTCACAGAATCTCACCCAAGGCCTGGGATGTGGATTTGGGGTTATAGAGCTGGGAGTGATCCTTAACCAGCCAGAGGTGACTGAGGCTACTTCTGGTATCTCTGAACTTTGGAACTTGTGCTTCCCAATCTGCCAGGTAGATATTGTCCTTCCCCAGCACCATTTTCATCCATGCTCTCAGAAACTTAGTGTTTCTGCAACTCCTGCTGCTACTTGTGATGGACTGTCTTGTGTCCCTGCTATTCAGTATGTGGTTAGAATTTTCCATGTCTCTAATGGGAGCTAGATTTTGGTTCCCTTCAAGAATCACAGTGTGTGTGTGTGTGTGTGTGTGTGTGTGTGTGTGTGTGTGTCTTATCAGGAGTAGAAAGTAATAAATATTTTCAAAAGAAATTGGGTTCACAGATTGCATGATCAATATGCACAATTCTTTTACAATGACTCGCATTCCACCATTCCAAGTCTTTATACAATAAAGGTTCTGGCAATGGAGCTGGAACTGACCTGGAAGCCTCTTCCCTGAAGACTAGTTTTGGAGGACACTACGCAAGCTGCTAAGGGAGAAAATCAATCAATGTTCCAGCTCCAACTTTAAAACCTAATAACCACAACAATGGCAGGCATAGCAAATGCAGTCAGTACGGTAGTAGCACTTTTATCTTAGGGGTAATCAACAGCTATTTAATTGAACTTAAAGCCCGCTTATCAGGAGGGAACTCATGGGTGGCACTGAGTACATAGACAAATACACATGGCTGAAGAGATCGTAGATTCTAGAGAAAACCCTACATCTGTCATACCTCTAGACAAATGAAATTTCATACTGTATGCTAAATATGGACCTTTATATTACAGAGAAGTACACTATATGCCATTCATCAAAGAAGTGTCTTTCTACAACAGACAGAGGCTATTACAGAGTTCCACAACTGGTCACACACAGAGAAAATGTGTCTGAGAGATTCCCACCCTTAAGTGATACATTTTCAGTGGAACCTCTCTACATCTAAGGCTCATGGAACAGAGTGAAATAGGGAGTAGAAAGAATACTAATGCATCCCTCAACTCTCACCAGCGAAGTCTCCTCATGCAACAGAGTGAGATGTATATAGAAGGCCACAGCTGGCCGTGGTGTAGAGAATAAGAGACTGTAGAGTGTATATGCCTGAATAGGATTCCAATATTAAACCTCACCCACCCATGGCTCAGGGACCACTGTGGAAGAGGGAGACAGGAAGGTTGTACGAGCCAAAATTGGTGCATGAACATAAGGAAACAGAGTTTCCCAGGCCTCTGAGAACTTACTCATATAAACTTGTAGCAATGGTGACAGTATGCACAAGACCCATGCACACTCAGTCAGACAAAAACCCAGCATAGAACTGGGGAAATAGGCAGCAGGCCCCAACCTTAGCTGAGGAACTGTTGGCAACTGATCACTGCTGGGTGAGGGAGAGTTAATCTTCTCTAAGGGAATGATTCTAGATAGGCTGACTAGACTCCAGTAAATGAACTTGCACTGAGAGACATCTAAATACAAAAGCTTGACTTAATAGACCTTAACAAATATGAAAAAATACATGAAACCCGGTGAAGGGAAGGGTTATGGGGGAGGATTAAAGAGAGGTCTAAATATGATTAAGATTTATTATATAAAATGCACAAAAATTCAATAAAATGTATTAGAAATAATAATAAAAATAAATGCAGAAAACCCAATAAAACTCTTGAGAAGTCATCGATGATCTCGTTTGCCAATTTTAATGACTCTCATCCTTTCTGTTAATAGTTGTGAAGATTCAACACAATTCAGCATCTGCCCCTTCCCTCTTTATTCATTCTTAAAGAGAAATTTTGTAAGTAGAAGGGAATAATATAGAAACAAAATTCAACAGACTAGAAAACAGGCAAATAACAGGGAACGTCAACAAAGGCAACAGTTGACTTTTAAACATTAATAATAAGCTCACAGGCTGATTTTTAAAAGAGAGAAGAATTTGGAGGTGTAGCTCAGTGGTAAAATGCTTGTCTAAAAAGTGCAAGGCCCTGAGTTTACTCCTAGCCCACAAAAATAAGGAGAAATGTCTATCATCTATCTATCTATCTATCTATCTATCTACTATCTATCTATCTCTCTATCTAGCTATCATCTATCTAGCTATCATCTATCTATCTATCATCTATCTAATCTATCAATGTGTATGTTTGTATATGTATGTCTGTGCGAGTATGTGTTCGTGTGTGAGTGAATGCCTGTGTGTTCACACAGAGAGGTCTGAAGAGAATGGCAGGTGTCCTCTATCATTCTCTGCCTATTCCTTTGAGGCAAGGTTTCTCTCTGCCTGGAGCTCACATTTTCTCACTCACATGGAAGCTAAAAAGCTCCTGTAATCCTCCTGTCATTATCCCCCCTCAGAGCTAAGTTATAGGCATTCACAGGACACCTGGCTTATTAGGTGGGTTCTAAGATCCAAACTCCAGTTGATTACACATTACACATCATGCAGTAATCCTGTCATCTATCTGTCTGTCTATATATCTCATCTATCTATCTACCTATCATCTCTCTCTCTCTATCTATCTATTTACCTATCATCTATCTATCTATCTATCTATCTATCTATCTATCTATGTATTGTGCTGGTTAGTTTTTATCAACTTGACACAAACTGGAGTCACCTGGGAAGAGGGAACCTCAGTTGAGGAGTTACCCAGATCAGAATGGCCCTTGGTAGTGTTTGTATCTATCATCTCCATCTAGAGATACAACATAGAGAAACACAGGTAACATCAGTATAGTTCTCAACAGTATTATAACAAGGATATTATAATCAATTTTACATTAGTATGTTTGGGAACATAGTAATAGACATTTTTTCTTAAAAAGATAGCTTTCTGAGATTAGTAGAAGAAAAAATAAAAATATAAATATTCCTATGTTTGTTAAAGAAGTCAAATCCATAATTAGATGTCTCCCTTTCAAGAAAACCCAAGATCCAGAATAACTTTATTTTTGAATAATACCAAATAGTTAAGTAAAAAAATAATGTAAGTTTAAAATATTATCAGAGAATTAAAGAAGAAACAATATACCCTCATCTTTAATAACATCAGTGAAAATTTCTAAAGAAATTCAAGCAAATATCAATATATTAGACATCATGACCAAGTGAACTGATGCAACTTTGGTAAAACATTTAAAAATTAATCAGCATACTTTACCATAATTGAAAATAAGAGGAAAACCTCATGAGATCATGTTAATAGGTGAAGAGAAAGAATTTGGTAAACTGTGGCATTTACCCATCATTAAAACTCTCTGAATATTAGGAGTAGAAGACAACTTCCCCTATCTTTAAATGGCAGCTAACAACTGTCTGTAACTCCAGTTCCTGGGGATCCGACTGCCTCTTCTGTCTTCCGCGGGCATTGCACCACATGGGTGCACTTATCTACATGCAGGCAATACATGCATACACATAAAATAAAATAAAAATAAATAAATAAATAAATATATTTCCCATCTTGATCAGAGTGATGGTGTTTACACAGTTCAAGTTTTATTTAACTGAGGCTAGAGAGATGGCTTAGCCGTTAAGATCACTTGCTGCTCTTGCAGAGGAAATGGGTTTGATTCCCAGCACTCACATGGTGGCTAACAACTGTCCTAACTCCAATTCCAGGGGATACGATGCCTTCTTCTAGCCTCTGAAGACATTGTATGACATGGATGTACTTACATATATGCAGGCAGTACACTTATACACATAAAACAAAAGTAAATAAACTAGTATTGGGGGATAGATTTTGAGACAGACTCTCCCTATAGCCCCAGCTAGCCTGGAATGTGCTATGTAGACCAGGGTGTCCTCAATCTCACAGAGATCCACCTCCCTCTGCCTTCTGAGTACTGGAATTAAAGGTGTGCATCACCAAGTCTAGCAAATAAAATCTATTTTTAAAAGAGATTCATTTAACTATATGAGAACATGAATATGCATATAAATTATATCTCAACAATATATTCTTCTCATTAAAAACTCAAAATTAAAAAACTCACAAAGGCCCTCATAATAGATTTTTGGAATAATTTTCAATGTATAATTGACAAATAAAAATTATATATATATAATTTTCAATGTATAATTGACAAATAAAAATTATATAACTAAAGATTTTTTCTGAAAATTCCTGGCTAATACCCAGTATCTTGCCTAGTCCTGATAGTCTCTCAGAACCTCATAGACGTTTTCACAACAACACATAGCATCACCAGGAAAATTACAGTGAATTTGGTATTCCCCCTTCAGGTGATCATTTTCCATTTTGTCTAGATAGCTGACAGTTTTATTCTTTATCATTGAAATTCATGGTCTTGGCAGCATAGCTGGTCTGTAGTCATTTTACAACACAGAGCAGGGTACTCAGCAGGCTGAATTGTTTTTTATTCTAGTAAAATTTGCTCACATATCATTTATGACTTTTCCCTCTTGTTTGTTGAATTATTTCAGAAACACGAATTATCATGCTGTTTTAATATCAATTAACTTCTCTTTGATTGCATTAGTCTGCCTTTTTTAAGGTATGGAACGTTCTGTGAATTCTCATGCTATCCTTGCACAGAGGCCCTGCTAATCTTTTTGTCACTCCAATTTTAGTGTATGTACTGTCAAAACAAGCACTCTTTGTAATTTTCTTTTACAAATTTTTATTTATTACTTTTATTTAATGTGTATGAGTGTATTGCCTGAATGTAAGTAGTGTGTGTGAGGTATGTATGATGTTTGTGATATGTGTGGTGTGTGTGTGGTATGTATGATAAACGTGTGGTGTATGTATGGTATTTATGGTATGCATAATATGTGTGTTGTGTATGTCATGTGTATGGTGTATGTTGTGTAAATGTATGGTGTGTGTGGTCTCTATGGTGCTAAATTCTCACCTTGTTCATCCATCCTTTTAATCCAGACCTGTCATTTTCCCTAATGTAGTGTAGGTATCTTCTTGCCTCTATCCAACTGAAACACATTTATTTTTGTAAAAATCCCCTGGACAGCTTGATTTTTGCATTCTATCCATTTTCCTCCTTTAGGTGTGTGGTGGTGCAGGCAGAGCCTTGCTGAGATGCTGTGCTGGCTTTAGTAATCTTGGGCTCAACAGTCACTTGTGAAGCTTGTCAAATTTTTGCTCACTGTGTGAAGGTTTTCTTCACCCAGCTGAAGATGTATATTCTCATCTTATAGCAAGATACCATCAAATTCTTAACCCACTTTTTTCAAATTTTTCTGTAGTCTTAAAGGCCTCAGTGCCCTTAGATAGAATGTTCATTTCTACCATATTACCACACTTTCTATGACTTTCTACTTGTAGAGTTAGCATCTCAGTAAGCTCTCAGTTGCGGATATTAATATAATGTAGCTGGATTTAGCTAGTCCATTGTATTGCTCCTGGGAGAGGAGGTAGAGTTAGTAACTTTGGCATGATTAACTCTGCCACTAATGTGAAGTTTCTTCTTTATCCTCCACCAACCAACTTCTTTTGAAGTTCATGGCATAGGGCTGTATCCTTTGGCCATAAATTTTTGGTACACATTTTCTTAATTTATCATTTTGCTGATTTCTAGATGTATTGGGAAAGGCTTCATTCTGCTGAGGCATCCTGGATATCTGGCCTTCTTGTTTCTCTTGGCTTCCTTAAAAAGCTGCTCTACAGTTTCTTGCTGTCCTTTCCCACTGCCCCCTTTTCTATGCTTCTTGACTCATATCCTTCTGAAGGAGACCATTTTTAATGTCAGGTGGAACCCCTCCTCCCTTTCTCATTCCTTCATTTCTCTTTTCCTCCCATCTGTTCTCTTTATATTTTTATAATCCTCCAGTTCACCCACAGGTATTATCTAGGCAGGTATTTTCCAAATGTCTGTTTTATACCTGCCGTCTCTGAGTTGGTCTCGTTTTCAACTCTCTGCTGAATATCATCCTGTGTGACAATCCTACTAAAACCATAAACTTTAAGCACCCAAAGCAAGCCCACAGTGCTCCCTTACAGACTAGTAACCGTATGGTCAGTTTCCTCACTTTTCCAGACACAAAAGCCTGAAGTCATCCTTTTCTTTCTGGGCCTCTCTCGATCCAACCAGTTAATGAAGTCTTTCAAGTGGATGTTCCATCCTCTTTGTTTCCACTGCCATTATCCTAGAACATTTGTAACAGAACTTTACATGGTCCCCTTCTCCTCAACACAATTTCTCCATCTATTATGTGCTCCACACAGCTCTAATGATATTGTACTCTAAATTGGAATGTCCTAACCTCCAGCAAAGCCTTCACAGAATGTCTTTTCTTCCATCTCAAACTCTCAAATCTTAGCCAGCTTTTCAAAATCCAAGTCAATTTGGCTTCCTCCATGAACTCTTCTGAATCAACTGATTTGGAAGTGACCAAACTCTCCATCCACTGAACTCTCATTTTCATTGAGCATCACATCATCCTTCCATCATTGTGTACCTGCCTTACCTTGTCTAGGATTATCAGTTCCTCATGGAGATGGAAAGAAATAGTGGTGGGAAGCTATAACATGTATGGGAAGTTGTGATATAGTCATCTTAGACTATATTAAACTTGGACATAAGATCTAAATTCAAGATCAGTTTTACCATTGTGAGTGGGTAATCAAATCACTTAACTTGTCTGAAGTTTAGTTGGCATTATAGTTAAAGGGGTTAGTATAATGTTAACTGAATATTTGTGAAGTTGCTTCATTGGTACAGATTTTCACATATGTATATGCACATATATATTGTGTATATTGATTGATAGGTGACTGAAATAAACACATTTAGTTTTTGCTAGTTTCTTTAAATTCCCCACAGTAGCAACCCTATTGTTTGCACATGAGATTTCAATACACGAGCTCATGTAGCAGCAGTTTTGCCTGCCTGCAGAGCACCAAGGCAATGCTAATGGGTAAGAATAAACATGGAAGAAGTTGATAGCCTGTGTGGTTATGCCAGCAATTTGTCAAGCTAGATAACCATCTAAGATTTCATGTATAGTGAAGGGAACCTGCCTAAATGGAGGCAAATGGATTAGATCATTTGTCCTGGTCCCTCCTAATCCTTGATGTCTGGTCTTTCACAGAACAAAACATAATAGATGTCATATGCAAAAGTAAAGTATTTGTTTATCAGTAACTATTCTATCTATGCACATATATACATTTCACATGTGAGTTGATGCTAAATATATTTCAAGTAAACATAGACATTTATTTCCTGGAATGTTTCCTTATATGGCCTTTGATGCCATTCATTCAATCATCATTGCTGATTGTTTCCAAACTCCCAGTCTTCTGGGAGGGCTCTGCATATAATCAGAGGTACCAAATTTGTATCTCCACATCAAAATTGGATAAAGAATGACAAAACTAGTAAGGAGGGCGGTGGTTAGGCAATTCTTTTAATAGTTGAGATCATCTGGATCAAATCCTGTGTGAGTAGAAATTTCTACACCAGTTTCTTTTCCTTCAGAGCCATATGCTCAATGGTTTGAAAATATTTGACTTCGTAGGTTTTTTTTTTAAAAAAATTGCATTTTGGAGAAAAATTTTAATATCGGTAGGAGACAGCCAAATACTCATTCTAAAATTACTTATGATAAGTCCAAGTTGATGTTTCAGAACCTAGCTGCATGTTCACATCCGTATTTCACTTTATTGGGGAAAAATGTGTGTAGCATTTCTTGTCCTAGACAAGAATGGTGTTTGAATGGTGTTTCTGATGATGCGTTTGCAGGGTCTTGTGTGCATGGGGGGAGTGGAATATTTTTGGGAAAGATTTTTTTCTAGGGACCACAAATATGACCATTAAAACACCTGGTCTTTATGTGGCTAGGGAGATGACTGCCAGTAAGGCACTTGTGGCACAAGCATGAGGACCCTGGTTTGACCTCCAGGACCCATGTAAAGGTTGGGTGTGGAGGCATACATGTGTAATCCTATCACTGGGGTGGTAGAGATGGGAGGATCTCTGAGGTTTGCTAACCAGACAATCTAGTGGAATCTGAGAACTCTGGGTTCAATATCAGAGTTCTGTCTCAAAAAGTAAGATGATGAGTGATTGAGGAAGCCACCCAATGACGACCTCTGTACACACACACACACACACACACACACACACACACAAACACACACACACACACACACGTACATGTACACAAGAAGTCTGGTCCTTCATGGGGATGACAGCTATCAGTCGAGCCTCCATGAAATCATATTTAGGTCTAGGTCAGGGGAGACTGGGAGACATGGGACAAAGTCACTTATTTGCCAGGGCTATGTTTCTTATCACCTACTTTGCCACTTCCAAATGCTGACTAGAGTGACAGGAGTGGAAATGGAATCACCTATTGGGACTGGTGGCATCACTTTCAATGGGAACAGCTCCCACAGGGTGCCACATGGGTGTAGCAGCTACCACACTCAGAGGACACAGTGTGTTCAATGGTAGGGGCCTGTGCTTGAGCACTGGAGATAAAGCAAAGTCCATTCACATAGCTCAGCAGCCTAGGCAGGGATGGTGACAGGGAGGTCAGAGCAGTAGAAGAAAAAAAAAAGTTTTAAAAATATTTATGCCATAGTCACAATGTGTAATGTGTTTATAAAAGTTTATTCAGGGATAGATGGAGAAAGCCATTAACAATCTTTAGTTTATCAAAGGCTTAACAATTTCCATTTTGCTGACTTTTCTCCAAAAAGTACTTTCTGAAAATATTGTCTCACATAAGACATGACCTGAATCTTTTTGTTATAGTTACCCAATGCATCACAGTCTGTTGAGTATTTTCAAGGAAAATGTCAACTCAGCCTAGCAAGTCAACTTCATGACTTTCAATTTTATAAGTAAAAACAGATTGTATTTACCAAGTTGCCATTAAAGACATCTTAAACGATAATAAGTTGTAAAGAAAAATTCTCAGTGCTGTTAAAGAAGATCAGATTTTGCAACTGAGAGCATCCCACCAGGGGAGAGGAGGGTGGCATAATTTATGATGGAAACACAAGGGGAAGTGAAGACTTTAAACAAGGGGGGAAATGGTACCAAGATGGAAGAATGACAAGGAGAGAGGGAACTGCCCAGAGTTCCTCAGTGCACCAGCTGGCCATCTCTTCTGCCAGAGGTGCCGTTTCCATGTTACGTCACTGATGACAGCCTCCATTCTCAGCTGCTACATTAATCGGTGTTCTGTCATCGAGGACTAGTGGAGATCATTAATTCTCTGCATTACACAAAGAGTGCAGATTGGCAATGTGAGTGAAGCTTGCAAGGGTCAGGTGGAGAGACAGACAAGATACTCAGGAAGGCACAGAAGAAGGGCACTGTTAGAGGTGGGAGTTCAGTGAGGGTCTGTGAAGACACAGCCTGAATCCTACAGGCTACATGAAAACATAGCCACACAGAATCATAAGTAAACAGAGGTGGGAAAGTGTTCTGACCGGAAGAACTAGCACAGAAGCACGGGGAGCCATACGGGACATGCATGTAGGTATGTGTGCGTGTTAGGAAATCAGAGGGGTGGTAGGGGTGGGCAGCCATAATGCTATTGGTAAAAATGAGAGCTCCAGATGGAACAGGATGGAATATCAGGGTGAACGGATCCACTGAGGCAGAAAGTACATGGTAATACTGACAAAGGGGAGAAAAACTACATTTGGGTCAACTGTATAACATCAAATAAAGTTGTACAAGTGATATTTTTCTATTTTTTTCTGATTTTTCATGCTGCTCAGAAGATATATGTATATACAATGCATCCATATATTGCCATAAATTTTGCTTCATCAGAGTTAGTGATTATATAATCATTGGATTATTATATGTAAATATATTACTTATGGTCACTAAACTTGGTGATATATTCATAGCTATTAAATAAATGCATATATAATCATAAAATCTGTCAAATTACATTGTTAGTTTGAATGGAATATAGTAATTGCATTAGACTTGCAGGCCAGTTTCCTTTTTTCAGTATTTTCTTTTCAAAAATTTTATTTTATTTTATTTTATTAGTGTTTTGCATGCATGTATGTAAAGTTGCACCCCTGTGTGAAATGCTTGCAAAAGCCAGGAGAGAGTATCAAATACCCTGGAACTAGGGTTATGGATGGTTGTTGGCTGCCATGTGGGTTCTGGGAAACAAACTTGAGTCTTCTGCAAGAACAGCCAGTGCTTTTAATGACTGGGCTATCTCTCCAGCCTCTTGGAATTACTTCTTTAATGTTTGGGAAGCCCTATTGCTTACTGAAGAATCAAGATCATTTTTCCACTGTTTAAACTCTTATATGTGCTAATGCCATCAGGACATGATGTCTTGGGTCTTGCTTTAGTATTACTATTTTCTCAGATTAGTTATTTTTACCCTGTTTATTCCTTTTTCATGAGCAAAAGCAGTCTGCTGGAGAAAAATCAAAAGACTTATGTTTTTGATACTTCCATGCCTCTGTGACCACAATAGCTGACAGACAGATGTACCTTTAAAGGAGGTAAGATTTATTTTGATGCACAGTTTCACAGGGCTTCAGTTCATCATGGTGAAAAAGGCATGGCAGAGCTGTGCAGTTCATAGCAGTAAGAGCATGTGACACAGGCTGTGCACTTCTTGGTGAATCAGGAAGCAAAGCACAGGGCAATAAGTGGAGGCCAGATTTAACCTTCAAAGATCTGTCCCTAACTGGCCTACTTGGCTTCCCCTCCCCGTTTCTAGAACCTCCCGAAGGAATACCACCAGCTGGGAACAAGCATTCAAAACATGGTCACGAAAGAGTTCAAACCTTAGCTGCCTCATTCTCACCTATATTCTGTTCTGCTTAGCTGGGCGGAGATAGTCTGTGCCTTGTTTTCTCATTTCTTGATGGTAGGCTTTGGAATTAATGTGCACGTGAGCCCTTCAGGGATTGTACAATGTGACAGCAAGATGAAAGGACCAAGACTCAGGACCTCTGCGTGTCAGCTCTGACTTTTCTCAGTGTGCCAAGTAACAAATAGGTTGACTCAGTTCTGTCGCCTATTCAATGAGGATAATTATGCCCAAGAAGGAGGGGGATAGGATAATTACATGAAATCATGTATAGAAACATTTGTTAGTAAAATACTTTATAATATGGGTTAATAATACAGCTGCCCCATTTTAAAATACTGTTATCAGAAGCCATGAGGTCAAGAGACTTTCCCAGGCTTACATTTCCTGATTTCTTCCAGTTTTGTTATTGTTATTTTTTTTTTTTTGAGAGAGAGCCTTATATAGCTAAGACAACCTCAAACTCTATATGTAGCTAGGGTTGACCCTCTTGCCTCCACCTCCCAAGTACTAGGACCACAGACATTGGCCATCACACCTGATTTTTTCCAGTTCTGGGGGTCGAACTCAGGACCTTGTACATCTTAGGCAAGCACTTTACTAACTGAGCTACATCCTCAAAACTGCTTTGGAGTTTTGAAACAGAGCCTTACTATGTAATCCAGGCTAAACTGGAACTTGTTATATAGCCCTACCTCACCTCAAGCTAGTGATTCTCCTACTTCAACCTCCATGCTGGGACTATAGATGTGTGCCCCAACTTCAAGCTCTTCCTGCTCTTTCAGATAAGTATTGGAAGGATAATATTATATACAAATAATATATACATTAATAATATTTTAACCTCTTGGTAGGGACTGTTGAACTCGATAAAATGCCTACAAAGTGTCATGACAGAGAAGGGGACATGTTGCCCTAAGGACATGGGGGAAGAGTGAAATAGGAGTGTTAATTGTATTGAGTATATAAATACAAAATTACTTATTGCAATTATCAAAACAAAGAATGTGCAAGAGCTACTGTCCTCCTTTTCCATGTCTGTGCAAAGAGAGAGAGAGAGAGAGAGAGAGAGACCAAATCAGGAAATTAAATAAAAAGTAAATAATGGCAAACCCTGATCCTGTCATCATTTCTCACTAGACCCAATAAGACTTTGAAAGGAGGACTCTGTGGAATTCATTTTAAGTTTGGGAGAAACAATATGCAATTTAAATATGGGCACGTAAAAATGCTGGGGGGTGGACAGGTGGGTCAGGAGATGTCAAAGAGCACTGGGATTGCAGCCTTGCTCTCAGCCCTTTCCCTACTAAATGCAATTATATGTGGTCAACCGTGATGGTGACAGTGCTATGACTGGCAGTTCCTGAACTACCTATTTGTGGGAGATTTTTCTTATGGACATGGTAAACCAGGCTTGTCAGTGTTTTTCAAAATTTATTTACCGAGCAGAGTAAATTACATTGTGTTTCAGTTAGACTATTAATTTGGGGACCTTCAAGTTAAAAGCTCTCCTGTTTCCAAGAGAACTAGCCGTGTGTGTGTGTGTGTGTGTGTGTGTGTGTGTGTGTGTATGTGTGTGTATACGTAAAGACCTACTAAAGACCTACTAGATTACTCTATTAACCCACCAATAAGGAACAGAGTGGGAAGTGAGATGCTGGGTCTAGTTTCTTTTATTTCTTTCATTTTCTTCTCTCTCTCTCTCTCTCTCTCTCTCTTATAAATATTTATTCAGTTGCTGTATTATGGACAGCACTTTACAAACCCTGTCGGAAAACAGAGCTAAAAATAAGGCTCTTCAAGATGTCTCCAATAAAGACAAGTATATTAGTAAATTATCCAAGGCAGAGTGGGATTAGGTCACTCCCAGTCAGCCAAGCAACTTACTGTGGAGCCCAACAGAAAAGAAAGATCACTGGTCAATGATGGGAGAAGGCATTAAAAGAAGCCCAGAAGGAAGTCAGAATTTTGCAAGATAGAATGGAGTGGGAGTTCATCAAGTGCAGAAGTGTGAAAACCATATTTCTTTCCAGGTTGGCCAAAGAACAGTGGGAGATGAGGCTTGTAGATGGATTTGTGGCAAGCAGTGGAGGTTATCAATTGGTAGCCAATAAGAAACTACTAAAACCTTCCTAAGACTAGAGTAACTGAAGGTTTGGACGTAAAGAACCCAGGTTGAAGTCTACACAGACAATAGAGGAGTTATCTGGGCATTGGTAATTGGAACCAAACCTGAAAGGAAGAGAATAATTAAAAATTATCACGGAAATTAAAAAAAAATCAATGGATGTGGCACATTAACTAGATCAATTAGTAGAGGAAGAAGATGTAAGTTTAGGCCTCAGAGATGATGGTGAGAGAGCAATTGTGCACAGAAGGAACAATTTTGATTGCCCTTGGAAATTACTGTGGTAAGAAGGTTCCTGAACACAAGGCATTTGTATGGAATTGATTTTGTACTGTAAGACTTGACGACTCTTGAAGGGGAATGGAAAATGGAGAATCTTGGAGCGATCCAGAGTCAGAAACTAGGACAAATCCATGACAGAGTCTAGAGAGCACGGTAGGGCACTGTACGATAAATGGGTGGGTTACAGACTTGATAGGGATAAGAATGGTAGAGTGGGCAAGGGCATAGGCTGGGGAGATTGGACTCATAGGCATCAAGTGCTGGAAGATAGAAGAGGTGGTGGTCTGTAGGGTGAGCCCCATATTTCTCTTCATCCTGGAAGTGGAGATGCTTTGAATGATGAGACGAACCAGTGTGGGACCAGTCTGTGCCTGCCTGTGCCAAAGCTAGAAGTCTGGGTGTCAAGAAACTATGAGGATGAGCGAAAAAGAAAGCACCCAGAAAAATATTAGAAAGCTTAGAGATGCCAATGGAGTTTCTATGAATTGGGAAGAGAATGGCTGTATTGCTGTTGCCTCCTTAATGCATTATGGATTTGGGGCCAGTTTGGAGCTGATCCTTGCTGCATACAACCCATGTGCTCATCGTGTCTTTGAAATATGCCAACTACAATGTCTTTTTCTTTTGTTTTTCTTTGTTAATTCTGTTCCTGGGGAAATATCTCTTACAGGATCCTTTGCCAATATGTATTTTTTTTTGATTACTTTTTTGTGTCTCTAAGGTTAATCTCAATACCTCATACTACAATGTCTTTTTCTTTTGTTTTTCTTTGTTAATTCTGTTCCTGGGGAAATATCTCTTACAGGATCCTTTGCCAATATGTATTTTTTTTTTGATTACTTTTTTGTGTCTCTAAGGTTAATCTCAATACCTCATCCTTGCCTATGAAATTTCAAAATACAGTTTATTTCATAAGCTAAAATAGTGAAGAAAGAGGAAGAAGGCAGGGAGCAGCTTCAAGTAGCAGGAGTTGAGGGAGAAGAAGGCAGGCAGGCAAGTATTCTACTCGAGCATTTGAAATTATGTCAAACCCAGGGTTGGTTCAGTTTTGTTTGTTTGTTTAGAAGTTTTTCTCTCTCTCAGTGATCTAGAGAGAGGAAAAACCCCCTTCTGGTCAAGAGAATATAATCGTTGGCCTAGGCTGAGACCTAATATTGCACATGGGCCAGGGTCCATCACCTGGCCAGGGGACCACCCCTAGGAAGGTGGATTTAGCTTAAACTATGTTTTAAAAGGTGGGAAAAGGAGTCCTTTAATGAGATAATATGCTTTTTCTTCCCAGAATCTCTGCCAGGAGCTCAGTAGGTACACGGCGGGACCCATGCAGCTTTGCAAGTCTGCTTGCTTTTCTGAATTACTCAGAAAAGGGTAGCCGCACCTCTCCCTCTCTCATCTCTTTTCTAAGCATGCTTTCCCTAATGCTTTGGACTTTCCCACATTTTGGGCTTCCTTGCTCTTTCTCTAAAGCCCCTGTCCCTGCCGTGTGGCTACCTGTCTCCTGTGTTCCCCACCTCTGTGCAAGTTTAATTGGCATGTCGTTTTTTCTTCTTTCCTCGGTTCTCCTCCTCCTGGCAGCTGCTGAGGTTTACAGCTGCCCCCCCCCCCTGCAGTTTTTCTTTTAAACTCTAATTGTCCCCAAGCCTTTGTTTGAGTCTATTCCTAAATTATTTAACTAATGAGACTAAGAAGCCCAAGAAGGGAGCCCAATTTCCCCAGTTTCACCTGATAAGCATGAAGGGACTCCCCCGAATTCTGCTAATATAAAGACAGAGTAAAAACGTAATTTTATCTGGATGAGGTAGATCTGGAGGAGAGAAAAAAAGAGACCTAGGTTTTGCTTAGGTTCTAAAATGCTGAATTCCCTACTTCACTGCAGTTAGACTAGAACCTGTTCTAATATCTGCTTATGTGTATTGTCTCTGAGGAAGACATAAGGAGTCTCTGATCTACACAACCCTATTTCATGTGGTACCAGACTCTGTACAGTGATCTTCATCTTTCCAGTTGGTAGTGGTGGGCCAGAGTTGAGAAAGGTCCAGGACAGTAAAGTAAGCTAACGTACCCTCTTAAGTACTTTACCCAGTTTCTAAAGTTTCTATATATTCTGAATCCTCCGGGATGATTTGTTACCCACGCCTACCTGGGATGATTTGGAATCCCACCTCCCCTTCTAGGTGTCACTCATGTTGATAGAACAAACTTGAGTGCAGCAACAGAAAGCAGCAACCAAAGAACAGATAAGAGAGAGCTCAATTGTCTAAAGACTCATCCATGTGGTGAGCAGAAAGGGCTTCCTCTTGTGGGGAAGGTGGTGGGCACTGTAGGTTGAGGTTGGGAAAGGAAAGCAGGCACAGATCTCCTCTTGCACATGGCCCTTTTTGTAAGTGGTGATATACCTTCTTGGGTTTTTCTGCTTTGGGGAACTGGCTATTTACCAGATCTTCTACCCTTGGGTCCTGCTGAACAAACACAGCTTATAGAGCAGTTAGGCATGGAACAGAACAAGAACATGGCCAGTTCCAGGGGATCCAACACCTTCTGACCTCTGCAGGCACTGCACAACACAGATGCACTTGCACACATGCAGGCAATACACTTATACACATAAAATAAAAATTTTTTAAAAAGGAGAGTTACCAGGGATACCAGGGATGGTTCAGATGACACATTTATTGTGGAAGGGAAATTAGAATGACCCTTTAGGCCTATTCATTTTTTTCCAAGCTTTTTCCTAGCAGCTACAGAAAGATGAAACCACTGCTTTCTTTCTTTTTTTTTTTCCGCAACTGACACCAAAGGGGTCCCTCCAGAGGGTGGGGGAAATCCCGCTGGAGCTGCTGCCTGGGCACAGCACTCATCAGGTGGGTGAGTCACAAGCTGAAAGCAGAAAAGCAAGTTAATGAGATAGAGTTGCTCCAGCCATTGGCAGGAGGAAAAACTCAAAATCCAGGCCTTGGCACTTCCTGTTTTAACGCTCTATGCTAGCTTCTACCATAAAATCCTAACTTCGAATGCAAATACAGAATCAATGTTGTTCTTTCTTTGCAGCATTCTGCTGCAGTTTTAAAAAAATTTATCATTTTTATGTATGTGTATTACCTGCATGTACGTTAGTGCACCCGTGTCATGAATACCCATGGAGGACAGAGGGACTGTCGGATCCCCTGGAACTGGAGTTATGGACAGCTGTTAGCTGCCATGTGGGTGCTGGGATTCAAACCCGGGTCTATCTGCAAGAATAGTCGGTGTTCTTGACCGCTGAGACATCTCTCCAGCCCCCAGCTGCTGCAGTTTTTTAGCAGGAGCAATCAACTAGAAAAGAACTTCTGAGACACCCAACCCCGTCATGACTTTAAACTTCATTGCTGAAGAATTTTTACAATTCCCTCTTACATTATCCAGGGCGAGGTGACATTTTTTTTTCTTTCTGTGTTTAATGCTAACGAAGTATCTTTATATTTGTCTTTCATTACACCATGTTTCATCACTCATAAACAGGATTTGCTTTGGTCAGATGAATTTGTATAACTGGCTAACCTTTGAGAGGTGGAGAAAAAGAAACAACAACAACAAAAAAGTAGAAAACCTGTACTTCCACACAAGCTACTTTTCTTTCACCTGGAGACCACCAAGATCGTGTGGATGGTGGAGAGCTGGTCTGGTTTTTGTTTGGATTGGGTATTTTTATTTTTTAATATTTGTCTTTTGAGTCAGAAGTGGTTATCTCTTAAAAGAAAAATTTGATGGCTTGAAAGCTGGCTGTTTGTGCTTTCCCCTCTGAAATGTTAACATTTAAGAAGGCTTCAATGTGCTTCAAAGTTAGCACCCCTCCAAGATGAATTAGTGACCTGCCCCCACCCCACCCCCACACTAGTTGTTACCTCCTGGTGGCTGGACGGGAGCCCCTGTAGGCTGAAATGGGCAGTTCTGTAGATGTGGTCAAGCTGGGTGGCATGAATGCCTGGCCAGGACAATGGTGGCTTTTCATGAAGATTCAGTAATCTGAAGAATGCAGCAGCCTGTCCTTGAGAGGAACCTGCTTCTGTGGATGTGTTTATGTGGTTTCCGGAGGTGGAAGGGGCAGAGGGCCAAGGCTGGGAGTGGGGAGTGATATGTGAATTGCCTGGAAATTTACAAGTCAGTTGGAACCTGATTTATTGAAACTTTATGAAAAGTTTTTTTTTAAAGTCACCTATCCAGTTTCCTGACACATTAAGTTAAAGATTGATGAAAACAGACTTTTCTATTGCAAACATTGGCCTTGATTCCTAAAGACTGTACTGCTATCACAGCATATGTTTTGTGATAGTTAAAGCATCTTCTCGCAAAACTACTTCTCCTCTACTCTTTGTCATAGCTGTTTGTTGGTTTAGATACCTTGTTCAATAGGTCTCTTATACTTCTGGGTGTTGGTGGTTTGTGCAGTCAAATCTCACAGTGGTGTCATGTGACGAAGATTAGTGTCTATAAATCTGCTTTGTCCTCCACCATTCCAGGTAGGGAAATACTTTCACACTACTATGCTGGTGTGCTGTGGAAAAGGCAGCGTGCTAGATTCTAATCAAGTCCATCCCAGCTGCTTGAGATGCAATTCAAATCAAAATAAACTCTTCAAGGTGACGCAGCCTCTCTCTCTTTCTCTGTCTCTCTCTCTCTCTCTCTCTGTGTCTCTCTCTCTCTTTCTCTGACAACCCTTGTCTACAGTTCTAGCACAGAACACATGAGCATGCCAATTGCCCTAAGTCACTAGTAGGGAACTCTTTCCACAGGAGGCTTCATGCAGGACCTGCCACAAGAGGTCCTCTGGTATAATGGAAAGTTCAGTGGAGCTCAAGGGAGATGGTTCCAAATACTGGCTCAGCTAGACACCCTCTCTGATCCTCAGCTTTCTTGTCTGTAAATATGGGGAGGTTGGAGAGGCTGGATGGCTCACACCTGTCACTCCAGTATTGCAGGTGGAAATGGGGTTTCAGTGGACACCTCTGCAGGGGTTCCAGGTTCTTGTGTCCTAGAACAAAGAACTAGACAGAGAGACCCTTTTAAAATATATTTTTTATATATTATTTTTATTTTACGTGTATGAGTGTATTGCCTGCATGTAGGTAAGTGCACCCATGTCGTCCAATGCCCGCGGAGGAAAGAGAGACTGTTGGACCCTCTGGAACTGGAGTTACGGACAATTGTTAGCTGCCATGTGGGTACTGGGATTCGAACCTGGGTCTTCTGCAAGAACAGCCTGCGTTCTTAACTGCCAAGCCATCTCTCCAGCCCCAAGAGACCATTTCTTAAGAAGTATACTTGCAAGGGAGAAGAGGCAAGTGGAGCAAAGACAGCTTAGTGCCTCAAAGAGCCACTGCACAAGGGAGGGGGGCTTTGTGTCATACTTCCTGGGCTCTTTGGGTCCTCTGTGTATGAAGCTTTCTCAAATATGTTCTGCTGCATGCAGTTCTACATACAACTTCATACATCACATGCCTCATTAGCACCTTATTTCTACACCCAGAGATGTGTGTATTTGTGTTATAATGAATCACAGGTCACCTTCAGACACTCCACAGTGCCTTTGAGTGTGGGCCAGTGGTTCCATCCAGTTCTAGCTGGCTTCGCTGGGGGGTTTCCAGCCGCCTTCTTTGCCAGCAGGTTTTTCTCATGTGCTAATTTTGTAGTTTTTGTGTAAGGTCTTCCAGCTTCATTCTCTCTTCTACTCTACAGCCTCACTAGTACTCAGGAGGTGGAGGCAGGAGGATCACAGAAAGTTCAAGGTCAGCCTGGTCTATGTTGTGGGTTTCAGACTAGCTAACATTATATAACAAGACCCTGTTTAACAAACAATCTCTTCCACTTCCCAAAAGGATTGCTTGAAGCTTTGAGGGGATCCTTTAAAATTTGGGGGACTGGAGAGATGGCTCAGCAATTACCAGCACTGAGTGTTCTTGCAGAAGACCTAGGTTTGATTCCCAGCATCGGCATGGCGGCTAACAACCATCCATAACTCCAGTTCTAGGGGATCCGATGTCCTCTTCTGTTCTCTGTGGGCACTGCATGACACGGTGCACTTACACATGTGCAGGTGTAGCACTCATACACAGACAATCAATCAATCAATCAATCAATCAATCAATCAATCAATAAATAAATAAATAAATAAATTTTGGAATTTAAAGGCAAGCCAAATCGCTGTCCTAACTCATTCCATTTTTTTCTATCATGTTCTCTCTTTAAGTCATGACTCCTTCCGGGATACCTCTTATTCTAAGGATATCCCTATTGCCTTACCCCATCTACTCCATGATAGAAGCATGAATTGCCCCCGAAGCAGTGGTTACTCCTTTGGTGCCAATAGGACTGCATAATCAGACCTGAGACACTAATCACCCAGACCACAGTCTGACCAACATTGTCTGATGGTACATACTCCTGACAACTGTGCTAACCCTTCCCTGGGGAATCTTGAAACTACTGCCAGTACTCAAAGATGAATCTTAGGTCCCTAGACCTCTGTTGGTTCCTAGTGTGGCCACATTGAAATAAATCTCTTTCTTGTTTCTTCCCTACTTACTTCTCTTCTGTTTGGATCTTTGGGGGTGAGTAACTGGACCTGATCTGTTGGGGCAGCCAGGTCTTTGATCTAAGACTCCAGTAATATAAGATTGCAAAATCATCTTCCAGTACCGTCCCTGGCAGAAAGTAGGTGCTGGAAAAATGTGACACCAGTAAGTGCTGGATAAATGTGAGACCAGCTTATGGAACATGAGCAACTTGTGATGTATTTAAGACACAACTGTACTTTTGCTGCCCATCGCATCTCTGAGCTGCAAGGAGAGTGGAACTGGCTCCCTTGACCTGGATGAAACATCCAACAGGTTGCGACTTTTTGCTCATTCTCAGTAAAGTGGCAGCTTGAGTCTCTCATGTCACATGGTCTTGAATTGGAAGATGGAGTGCCTACGTGAGTAATAATAAACAGCCCGTGTTTGATCCAGAGGCAGATCTCTTCTCTGCCCTGTGCCCCTTATGGTACTGTGGCCATTCTGGCTAGTGCTGCCTTCTTTCTCCATCTCCAGTTTTCTTTTTCTCCTGCCCGAGTGATGGAGATACAGTGTATGGAATACAGAGACAAAGGGCAGAATACTTCTGAACTGATTCTTGGGGCCTAACAGATGCTAAAGCTTTCCTTCATCCACATGACAGTGAGATCCATGTCTGAGGGATCCAAGGCAGTTCCCTGTGTGGCTCTTCCTTCCCTCAGCTCCCTATACCCACCCTATAACTAATGGGTACATCTCTACTCTGACTGGGCTCTGCTGCCTTCATTGGTCCAGGACAGCAGGCGGCCCATAGCCTCCTTCATCTGAAGCCACCCAGCTTCCTCATACCTCTCCCCAGCCTCCCTCTGTATCAGGGCCACAATTCCTCTCCCAGCAGGGACACATCAGGCTTTAGGAAGGGGGTCCAGTAAAGATTTCCTTGACAGAGAAAAGGAAGGGAGTTCATTGTACAGATGTCCACAAAGACTTCCTTACAAAAATATCTTCACTCCATTTTCTCATCTCTGTTTTATGCTTCAGGTTACTCAAGTTGTATTTGTGCGTGTGTGTGTGTGTGTGTGTGTGTGTGTGTGTGTGTGTGTGTGTGGAGAGAGAGAAAGAGAGAGAGAGAGAGAAACTGCCTCATATCTGCCTTCTTATCCTGGTATTTATCATATTGACACCTTAGTATAAATTGAGGCAGGAAATTTTCCCCTTCCCATATAAACACACTGACCATAATTTACCATAAGGGAAGCATTAGCTGATGGCAATGATACAACATTGTGGGACATTAGCACTGAAGAAAAGCCAGTGCCCCTAGAGCAGAACATTTATTTCCAAAATAATATCAAAGTCACAATGATAAAAAAAAATTTTGTTGGGTTTCCTGTAATTTGTCGTCTATTTTTGTTTTAATTTTCAATTTCATGACTGTTGAGGGAACAATCAGATTAGAGTATCTGAAATCTTTTCAGGTTCTGGGTGCCTGAGAAGGTTCTAGATCTCAGGGACATTCTTGAGGGACACTGTATTCTGATAGGGCCTTGATGCAGGTCAGCCACACCCTCCTCTGCACATCTGCTCTCATGGGCGTTCACTCCCTCTGTTCTCCAGGCTAGTACCTGTCCAGCTGGCCATCAACCTGCGAAGGCAACAGTGTGGTGAGGAGGGTGCTGCACTCTAATGAGCCACCTCATAACTCTGGCTTTTTGACGCTTAAGGCATAGTCAGCAAGAAAGAAAGCTACACTTTCTCCTCCAGGCCTTGACCTCCCACAGCATAGCTCAGGTCTAGACGTGAGGGACCAAGGTTTAGATGCTTTACATCAGGACCTTGGGCACATCACCTGAGCCCTTTAAGACTCGTTTCCTCATTTCTAAATAGGAAAAAATATACAGAGTACCAATCAGTCACAGAGAGTTTGTGTGAAGATGCAGTGAGATGAGGCATGTTAAGCAACTAGCTCAACACTTGGCATATGGACACACTAAACAATCAACTGTTATCTTGGGATGTGCTGAAAATACAGTTAAGTAGCTGGCTCTCAACATAGGGTATTTGGATCCTGGAACCTTTCTTTTATAACTTTTCCCATCTACTGAAGTATTTAGGAAGTACTGTGGATACTTGGATTTTTTTGTTTTGTTTTGTTTTAACTTTCTAGGAACATCTTTATCTTTCATAGCAGGTAGTAAGTGATTCTTCTTTAGGCAACTGAGGCAGCTGGAGTACAAATGCCTGATGTCAAAGCCTGGCTCTGCATGTATTAATAGTGTGTACTTGATGTGGTTATTCGCCTCCCTGAGCCTCTTTCTGCTCATCTGTAAAGTGAGGATAATGGTGCTGTTGCTGCCTTGTAGGATGATTTGATGAGTTAATATATCCAAGAGTGTGAAGTAGCTCCTGGCCAATGGTAAGCCTTGTCCAAATACTAGCTACTACTAAGCTTCCTTATTGGGGATATTTATACCATGAGGATGTCTTACAAATCATTAACACAAATTTGATTTTTTTAAAAAAGTTATTTTACTTAGCTAGTTGTTTCTTAAGTAATGTAGTGTGTTAATTGCTTTTCTCATTGCTATGACAATGCCTGACAATAGCAACTTTGGTTTATTTCCAACATGATGGGAAAGGCTTGGCAGTGTAAGTATACAGCAGCCAATCACATTGCATCTGTGTCAGAAAGCAGAGAGAGGAACGCTGGTGCTCAGTTTGCTTTCTTTCAAACTGAACTAGTTCGTACTCCCATGAGCAGTACAAAGTAACTTTGTTCTCTTACTCTTACCAACAAATTTCAATCATTTATCAGTTTAATAAGGTAGTAAATGTACATTTATGCATGAGACAGAACAGTTTCAATCTAGTCTTTGACCATTTAGTTTTCTTGCCTCATGATTTATACGATCATGTCTCTGAACATTTTGACTTCTCGTTTTTCTTACTGATTTACAAAACTATTTCCAAGTTAAAGAATTTTAAAGAGTCTCAAACACATTGCAAAGATTCCTAGTTTGTTCTTTATTTTTTACTATATGTTTTAGTATATTAAATATTTTTGATATATTGTATTTATTTTTAGATATATAGAAGTTTAGAAGGTCTAGTAACTAAGATTTTCCTTTATGATTTTTTTTTCCTTTCTGATAGGCTGACTAATATTGTTTTCAAAACATTGAACTCTTGGGGTCTGAGAGATGGTGCAGTGGTTAGGAACACTTGCTTCTTTTGCAGATGACCCAGGGTTTGGTTCCCAGCACCTGCATCAGACCACTCACAATTGCTAGTAACTCCAGTCCCAGGGGATCTAACACCCTTTTCTGGCTCCCCCGTATATACATAAAAGAAATAAAGTAAAATACACAATCTGGCCCATACACACATGATATGAAATAAAGTAAAATAAAATCTGCTATAAAAATAGATATTAATCTCTTTCATACACTAGACATCTCTTTACTTTGCTTTTTCAAGTAGTTGAAAAGTATCTTGGTGATATGTATAAATTATACCAAGAATAGCTCCTGGCACATAGTAGGAATTGAGAAAAATTGGAATTAACAAGCACATACTTCAACTGATTTTCCTGTGTGGGAATTAATTTGAGTTTAACTAGCATCCCTTTACACTTAGGGAATTAACTATAGACTGAAATATTCATCTATAATGCAAAAGATCACAAGTTTTGAAGAGGTGGGCATGTACACAGAAGGAATGGTAAGTGGATACATAGTTATCAACTTGTTTCCTTACATGACCAGACCCTCTCCTCACCCCCTGCATCATCACCTGTAATACTTAATAAGAAGGCACAAATTTTTAAATTTATTTTTTATTGAATTTCTATGTATTTCATACAGAACATCCCAATCAATCTTAATCACCTTTATATCCCCTTTGCCACTGGCACCCTTTTTAAAAGGATGCAGACTCTGGTAGCTGCCTACTCTATGACTACTACTTACTTTTTTCCTTAGTAATAGAAACTCTGGTTTTACTTAGACATGGGTTGGCAATATGCTTAGGGAAGGTGGTCCAGGTCAATAAGCGTGCACCATTTAACTGTATAATGGTAATGGGCCTTCCTTCCTTCCTTCCTTCCTTCCTTCCTTCCTTCCTTCCTTCCTTCCTTCCTTCCTCCCTCCCTCCCTCCCTCCCTCCCTCCCTCCCTTCCTTCCTCCCTCTCTTCCTTCCTTCCTTTCCAGCAGTTAGTTTAGATATGAACATGTGACATGTGACTCAATTATAACTAATGGGAAGAGGGCCTCTACTGATGGCCTCTTGGAAAATTCTCTTCCATCCCTCCCTCTCAACACCACCTTTGAGAATGGGCTATTTGGGGCTGGGAGCAACAACCATTCCAACATGAGGGAGATCTTTGTGTCTCATCAAAGTACATGAGGGAGATCTTTGTGTCTTATCAAAGTTGCATCCTTAAAATAATCTACTCTCTATGCTTCTTATTTGAGATGGTTAACCTCTGCTTTAAAATTCATTTTAGTGATTTGGGGTTTTGTTTTTTGATTATGGCATCCAACACTGCCCTTTGGGTGAGTCACTCAGCCTTGTAGGTTTTGAGTTTCAATGAAACAATGAGCTGGATGTCATGGTACCATCTGATTTAAAATGGAGATCTGAGGCAGGCAGATTTCTGTGAGTTCAAGGCCAGCCTGGTCTAATTAGTGAGTTCCAGGACAGCTAGGGCTACAGGGAGACCCTGTCTCAAAAAGATCAAAAAAGAAAAGAGAGAGAGAGAGA
>NW_008345884.1:2767865-2787113 GCF_000622305.1 Nannospalax galili
TAATTTCTTTAAAAACTCTAAGAAGTTGTGCCTATTTTTCAGATAAGGAAGTCAAAGCTCAGTGGGGCTAATGACATACCCACAGTCTTTCTGGTAAGCTAACAGTTTGATTCCACCCCTCCAGCTGCAACCAAATTCCTCCTTCCCCTGTGCATTCCCACCACCACCACCATTATCTGTGGTTAGTTTATAGCAGCAGACAAACCCCCAATATGATTAATTCCCTGCTGCTGTCCAGATGATCACTGATCACTCCAAGAACAACCCCATGAACAGCCAGAATCCGAAAGGAATTTACCACCCACCACTGGACTCTTTTTTTTTTTTTTTAATGAACTTACAGGGTCAGGCTCTGATGTTTATATGGAAAAAGATAAAGCACACCTGTTCTTCTGGGTATATGCTTTAAGGAAAGGAGAATATATGACTTATTTTGGATAGGATATTTATAACCTACTAATCTATAAACTAAATGATGAATTACTGGAAGTTGGAGGTCTGCAGGTCTTGGACCGTGCAGTCCCTGTACTGAGTGGAAAAGGAGAGAGACGCTTGTGATGGGGCTGAACTCTGGGCTCCTCGTAACCTGTTGCTGACAAGTAACTGCTGCAGAGGTTTGAGGACATTTGCCTGCTGTCCTTAACCCTAGGAGGAAGGTTCACACTACCTGGGCCTCCCACTCACTTTACTGGCAAGGAAGTTACCTTTATGGTTATATCTTGAGCATCTATAGTATAGAATCTGGCCTATAACCAGCACCTACTAAGTAGTGTCTGTATCCTGTTGTTGATTACTGTTTGCATCCTGTTGTTAATAATAGAATCCAACTCTGAAGAGGTAAAGGGACTTACTTTCTCAGAATAAAATAACTAATAAATGACAGAGCCCAGACTTCGGGTCTCCTTAGTCTCATCTGAAAGATTTAACTCCAGTAAAACTGGAAGTGTGAACTTTGTCCTGAGGTCAAAGATGTCACCACATATGGGAAAATCATTTTAAATTCCATTTCAAAATACCTAGAATTCAATATAAATACATCATTCATTTATGAAGAAGGCAAATATGTCTTCCTGGATGAGCAAAGCTAGAGTAACTGCCATAGATTTGGGAAAATTCAGTTTTGAAAATTTTCCTGTTCCTTAGGATTGTTTAGAGTGGCCATGAGAGTCTCTGATCAGCCTGTGACATGCTTTTTCTATGACTGGTATGACCTTGGCCACTGTTAGAAAGATGCCCCTGGAAGTGCAGAGATAACTTTCTTGTCAGCACCTCCATGTCTAAACGTGTTGATGGCTTAACAATAATACAATAAGCCATCATAAAGGAGATGCAGGGACTCTCTGAAGAACTGTGTCAAAGGGCAAGAGAAGTAATGGACTTGGACTTAGTAATGAAGGAGAGAGAGAAAAGAAAAAGAACAGACTATCGGCTGCTTGTGGGCAGAGACTAAAATAATATCCACTATGATGTGGCTGGCAACTCTGGTACGTTAACATTATAGTCTGACGTGTGTACTTGCATAAATTTACATGTGTGTGCACTCTACTATCTGAGTCATTCTGGTTTACACAGTAATTCAGAGTCTTCCAAGCTTAGAGCCTCACATGTTTGGTTCAATGTCTCCACTCCAGCTCTGACTGGCAGAGAAGATGGGATGTGTACATGTCACAAGATGTTTCTTGAGGGGCAACTGGTGGGGAAGGTTCCTATCTGTTCTATGGACACCACCAGGAGGGAAAGGCACTGACTTTCTGGTGGGAAGATCCAGAGCCTTGCACAAATCAATGGACTGCCATTTGCACTTCGTGCAGTTCAGTTTGATGAATGGTGTGCACTGGAGTTCTGCATCATGGGAAGCTTGCCAAGAATCATGCATTTTCCAGAAGCTCCTGGTAGCTAGCATATGGCCGTAAAGGAAGCCAGTCTTAGGAATAAAACCAACATGTAAACAACAGAGAGGAACCTTCAGTGGCATTGCTGAGCCAGTGGAGCAAACCTTGCTGAGCCTTTCCACTTCATTGCTGGGTACACCACATTTCCTTCATTGTCTAAATCTGTTTGAACCAGGTTTTATGTTACTCATGACTTGAAAAGTTCTGAGCTGATAAACACGGAGCAGTCAATATCGTAGATGACTACCATTAGTCTCCTCAATGTAGACACCCAGGTCAGACCACTTGGATCTTAAAGAGACTGTTTTGTCCTGAGTGTCGAATTTCACACCCTATTTATAGCTCCCAGATAATTACCCTGTGTCTGTTTTAGCTTGGAATAGGCATGAGACATCTACACATGTTTAAGGGTTCTCTTCAATAAGCATTGACAAAACTGCCTTTACACCAGGCATTCTGTTAATGGATCAGGGTCATAAAATATAAGTAATAAAGATAGCTCAGTGTTTAAAGCACAAACAAGAACCCACTCTTTAGGAACATATAGCTTCCTGAACAATCTGGGGCTGTCAGAGGAATTAGGAGAACAAAGGAGGCCATTTTCTCCTGGGATGTACGGTCCAATTGTCCAATGTTTGTCCAGTGAAGGCCAATAGTTCCCCTGGGAAGATGAAAGTAATTACACATTGGGGCATGAATGAAAGAGTTAATAAATTTTCCTCTGAGTTGGACTTGAAGAATGTACAGAATTCCCATAGCCAGAAATGGGGATAAAGGAATTCTAGGCAACAAAGAGTAAGCAAAGACCAGGAGACAGGAAGTTACAGAGGAGTAAACCGGAGAAGCCACCGCTGCTGCCCAGGAGGGAGGTAGTTAAGGATGAGGTGATGTGTATGGACCCGGAAGGCCTTTTGAAAGAGTTAGACTTTATTAAAGAACAGAAAGATATGAACACAATAACAGCAAATATAAATGGAGTCTATTTTACGCTAGAAATGGTCAAAGAAGTTCCTACATATTCGTTGCCTCACTGTATAACGACTTGGTTAATTAAGTGCCATTATTATTGTTCCTACTTGTAGATGAGGAAGTCAAAGTACAGGGATATTAGGCAGCACTAGAAAGTCGTTGAGTGACAATCAAACCCAGGCATTTTGGCACCAAGGTCTGAGCATATCAAGGTACTCAAAATAGCCATGATATGGCCAGTGATGACTTGGTACAATTGTGGGAAACAAAAGGCAGAAACAATGGAGGTCTACAGGCCTTGGTGACAGAAAGAACAAAGTGAGGAGAAGGAGTTGAGAGACAGATACAAAGGTAGACGCTACTCACAGGGATAAACAGAGCCTTGGGCTGTGCCGTCTTCCCTAATTGTTTTAAAAATTCAACTTAAAAAATTTTTATTGCATTTATTTATTGTGTGTGGTATGTGTGCAGGTGTGCACTTGGGACAGTATACACAGAACAGTCAGAGGAATCTTACAGGAATCTGTTATCTCCTTCCATCATGTGGACCTGGGGATTGAACTCAGATCTTTAGACTTGGCAGCGAGTGCCTTTACCCACTGATCCATATCACTGGCTCAAATTCTACTTTTGAATGTACTATTTTTCTAAGGTCATACCCAGAAATGTCTGCATTTCCCTGCAAGCCTGACTTGAGAGCTTGCTTATTTATGACCTTTGTTCTAGAGACTTTCATGTTAGGGATAAACAGAATGAGTTAGTGATGTGTAGCTGGGATGTAGCAGAAGAAAGGGGCAAAAGAGAGGGTCAGATTGACTTGGAGATAGCCAGTAGACTTGTGACAATAGGAAATGAGCCTTAAGGTAAACTAGCCAGAAGTTGTCTGTAGTTACTGGAGCAGAGTCACTCAGTCACTTAGCTTGGTCCCACAGGCTGGAAATGGCTAAGTCTGTGGCACAGACATGAAACTGTTTTCAGTTTATTCATTCAGTCAGAGCCCAGCACAGGCAGCAGGCTTGCATAACACAGATTTAATCCAAGGAAACCCTAGACCAGTGGTGGGACCCAGGCTATACATTAAAACCACCCAGGGAGCTTTTTTAAAAAAAATGCCCATTCCAGGTTTCTCCCTCCCTGCCCATGAATTAAATCAGAATCACCTGGACTTGAGTGTCATTTGAAAGTTCCATTATCCTAACAAGCGATCTGACAGGTAAGCAGTACCTGGGAAGTTTATCAGTGGGCCATAAACTTTTCCATAGGGGAAAGTGAAAAGGAAATAGAAGAGGAACCTCCTGGAAAGGGTGTGGTATTGCACATGGTACCTTGCCTCAAGCCACAGAGAGAAGTTTGACTAAGTGGAGCAAAACACATTACTAGGACTTTGTGAAGGTGATATCTGAGTTGATGAACAACAGCAGATTACTGCTCAGACCCTAAATATTGAACAGAACTGAGTTTGAGTTCAGCCCTTGCCTCTGAAGCTAAAACTGGCCACCGAACTGAACTAAAGTGGGACTGAGTTGCTGGCTGCTGAACTAGGTCCCATGTGAGAGGAAATAGGCTCAGGATGCTGGGAGCCTGCTGGGACTTGAATGCTTTTTAATAAACATTTGTCAATTTAGTTCATCTTCAACTAAAGAATAGTCAAATCATCACCACACACACACAAAGTCAATACACAAATAGACAGAAGTATTCTGGGCGACTTTAGTGAGAAGCCAGGCAAAAATTCAGAAACTGAAAAAAGGGAGTAGGAATGGAGTTCAGTTTTGATTGCTAGCACCAGCACCATCCTTAGAAGGTAGAGGCAGGAGGATCAGAAATTTAAAGTCATCTGTCCCTACATCTTTGAGTTTGAGGCTGGCCTAGGTTACATGACACTGTCTCAAAACAAAACAGTTGAAAAAGAATGTAAAGAAAACAAAACTGACTCCAAATCTTCCCCTGTAGATGGTGTTTTCTCAGGACTGTTGAGTTGCTCCCTTGAATTTAAAGTTCATGCATAAAATGTTGTTGACAGCATGACATATTTGTAATTTTATATAATTTAACTTACCATTTGACATTTTATAACATAAATCCTCTGTCACTAAAATGTGTTTAGAGCCGTAAGATTAAATGACTTCCCAAATTTTAATTTGTGTGGCTAAGACATAATTTATTCAATTCCTTCTCAATATTTCAGTACTTAGACTTCTGTGTCAAATGGAATCTTATCCAACTTTGTAGCCAAACCTAATTTTATGTTTTAAGATCATTTAACACTATTTCACTTGTTTAGGATATAAAAAAGCTTACTAGGCCTTGGGTTCCTCTTATAACCTAAACATATAGCTTTAATGCCTCTTGACCTTTCCTTGCCTTACCCAAAATAATGTGTATGTGTATGTGGTAAATACATGATATGCTGAAACAGCAAATATTCATTGGAAGCAATGAATTATCCCATTGTTTTATGTTTTAAACAACAGGTAGAATAAACTGATAACATCTGTTTATGGTTGTGTGCACTATTCTGGGTCAGTGGTGGTCAGATAGGGAAAGTCCTTCTCTGATAAGACTAGGTTCTGCTTTTCCTTCCCCATTTCATGCTGGATAGTTGGATATACTGTTTCGATATATAGAAAGAAAGGCCGTGGTTTGAGAGCACAGTTCCAAGTAAAATCTGAAGGAACAAGTTCTCAGAACAGATCAGAACCCCATTCTTGGTTTTAGTGGATGCTAAGAGTCAGGCTATTTTGTTCAGATAGTACCATAATATGGCATCATACTACTGTGAACTTTTAACTATTATAAATAGTGCTAGTAGTCTTTGTGGCCAATTTTAGATTAATTCCTTACACCAGATTCCTGAGGTGAAATACCAAATCAAAAACTATGAACATTTTAAAGATATTTTTCCAACTCTGGCTAGTTACTAGCTCCTTTCAATAACCCCATATTGTATCAAAACGGGTTATTTGAAGGAACTGGGAGTGTTCCACAAGCAGAACATGGGGGACAGCATTGGGCAAATGGGCCCAGGCTTAGGCAGCTTTATCTTCCTGTCTCCTGTTGCCAGGAGAATCTGTTTGACTAAAGTTAGATCTCTGGTCACTCAGTGTTAGCTTCATATACACAGGGCCTGGGGGGAGTTACCCTAACAAAGCCTCCACCTCAGTGTGAGTCCTGGAAATGGGATTCTTGGGTCACTGTATTAGGGTTCCCTAGAGGAACAGAAACAATAAAATGAAAATATATTCAAAGGGGATTTATTAGATTGGGTTATGCTTTGTGCATGGATAGTCCAACAATGGCTGTCTTCACACTGGAGAAGTTGAAAACTTGAGGGCTTCTCAGAGTACAAGGCTGGATGCCTAAGCAGTCCAAGTTAAAAGCAGTTAAAAGCACTGACTGCTCTTGCAGAGGACCTGTATTCAATTCCCAGCATCCACATGGCAGCTAACACTCTTGGGTAACTCCAGTTCTAGGGGATCCAATGCCCTCTTCTGACCTCTTCAGGCATTGTATGACATGGATGCACTTGCATGAATGCAGGCAATACATTCATATACACAAAATAAAAATAATAAATAAAAAAGAAAAGCTGTGCCTCATTGTCATTTTAATTTCCTTTAAAAAAAAAAAGGAAATTCAAGGGTGTGTAAGCATGGTATTGATCAGCACTTGCATTTGCCTTTCTGTGAACCAAATCTTTGATTCTGTCTCATAGATGGAAGAGGTCTTGGCATGTGAAAAATTTAAAAGCATCCCTTCTACTTCCCCACACCCCAACTCCACACCCAGATATGAACAGCTACCCACTTAAGTAAAAGTATTTGCTTCCTAAAACAATGCTAATAGCTTCTGTTTATAATGTACTCAACCCAGTCTCATGTCTGTGCCAAAGATCTGAATCTTATTCCAAAAGAATGTTTAGAAAAAAACCCCCAAAGCTCCATATAAATACCTTAACCCTTCCCGTTATTAGAGCTACTTAAAGGGCTTTGATTTGTGATATATTAAAATTCTCCTTTGGCTTGAGTGGGAGTTAAGACACTATCTTTCACTAGCTGTCTGTTTACAGCTTGGAAAAGAAAAACACTTCCTTCGTGTAGGCAAAGAAATAAACCTATCAAAAACTAGTGATCAGAGTGCATGGTCAGGGCCTTTATGGGCATGTCACGGAAGATATCAAAATAATGGGGGTTTTAATTATCATTAAGTAACTTGATGTGACAAGTCAGGAGGGCCTCAGTTTTATGTTGCTGAAAACACTAATTTGAGGCAAAGCAGTTTTTGCTCCTTAGAACTTGAGATCATCACATTGATCAGAAGAAGATATATAGAGAGATGTAGATATATCCATGCATATGACCTCATAATTAATAATTATTTCATTATGGTTGTAAGCAAAACAGAAAAGGGGCATCAAGGTTCAAATGAAAACAAGACCAAGACCAGGATACCTCTCTTCCACTTTTCCTCCATGCTTACTGCTCTGGATGTTTTCATGGCCAGATGGTTCTAATTCCTGTTGCTTATCACAAATGTCTGTTCAGCAACAGGTTTGATAAGTCTAGAAGAAGACTCCGGTGTGTTCAGTGTGAGGTCTCAAAACATTTCCAGTGACATAACAAGTGCTTGGAATCAAGACAAGCCTGTAAAATAGTTGACTTTGTCCAGAGAATCATGCAGACAGAGTCGCAGTTCGCGCGCATCTCATCCTGAGGGTGTCTCCTTCATCTTCCCCAGGCTGGAGTAGGGAAGGAAACAGGCAGAACCCCTACATATCGGATTTGACTTTATTGCTTGACCCACCTGGACCACTGCTAAGAAGTTCTGGTGTGGGGTGGGTGAGGGCAGCACTGGGGACAGTTACAGTTCATTCAAATACATATTTTATCACATCACAGAAAGCTAAAAACCAAAACAAAACAAAAAAACAGGTTCCTAGGCAAGTTCAAAGGCTTTAAAGGGGGTGGAGCTGGGATGCCTCCTACCAGAAGCAAATCACTATTTGTCTGTTGCATGGCAATTTACATAAAATCAGACATCCCTGTAGCTCTGTCTGAAGGAAACTGGCACAACATAGATCCCCTGATCTGTATTCTGCACACCAAAATCTAACACTGTCCTTGCACAGCAGCATATTCAGAGCAATGCCAGTCCTTTTTCCACCCTCCTTGTAAAATGACATTGGTTTTCATAGCAAATTGTCTTAAAGCATGCCTGCCCACCTCTCTGCATTCCACTAATTTTGAAATGGAAAGTATTCCTTGCTACAAGCACCATACCATTAGAATGTCTCTGATTTTTTGGTTGTGAGCCTGAGCCTTTAACGGCTGTGCTAGCTCTTCACCCCAAAAGCTACAGCTGCCCCCTCTGAGGTTTGAACTCAGGACCTTCAGATCATGAGACTGATGTCCTGCCTACTGTGCTAAGGAGGCGCTTCATCTCTGATTTTTTATCTTGAGCCTGAATATTATTTAGTGGCTAGTTATTTGAGGTTTCCAGATATAGAGAATTTGTTTTTTAAAAACCTCATTATTTTATAGATTTCTAATTTTATTGTGTTGTAATCATAGAACTTAGTCTAAATAATGTTGATGTATTTAAATATTTTGAACCCTTTTTTTTCTAGTCAAGAACTTGTCCAACTTTTATAAATTCATATATGAGCATGAAAATACAAATTTGTCTGTTGAGGGCTGTGATGGCTAAGCTTTATTGTCAACTTGACCAGGTAAGGCTTACCTAGGAGACACACATCTGGGTATGTCCATGAAGGTATTTCTGAAAAGGACGGACTAGATAGGGAAGAGCCATCCTGAAGTAGGTTGTATCCTCTGATGGGTTGAAACTGAGGAAAACAGGGGGAAAGGCTGGATTTCTCTTTCTGCTTCTAGGACTCCACCACAGGCCAGGCTGTTCCAACCACCAGGCCTCCTCTGCCATCATGCACTGGATTCCTCTGAACTGTGAACCATAATAAAGCTTTGTAGTGTTTTGTGAGGTATTTTGTCACCATAACAAGAAAAGTAATTAATATAATATGATAGCACTTCTTATGTTAATACATGTGAACACTAATCTTGTTATTCAACTATCTGCATGCAAGGTTGTTTGTAGTCTTCTTGATCCACTATTTTCCTTCCTCCACATCCTTTCATTTTTCTTCCTAGGATCCTGTCAGAAAGATGTCAATATTCCTATTTCTTTCTTCGGTATTCAGGTGTACACCAATATGCTGACTGTCTTCTTCAGTTTTTGATACCTAAGGGGATAATCCTTTCATCCAAACGTCCAGTTTGCAAATTCAGACTTTGTATACATTCAGCCTCCCTTCATACATAGAAACTTTGTTGTTTTCCTATTTCACTATAAGGGTGGGGTAGGAATCAGGCCAGAAGATTTGAGCAAAGGAAAATGACAAAACTCTCAGTTCTTCCCTGGAGGCAGGCCTGGGCCTCAGCTGTACCCCAGGCTCTTTATAGCACAATGTCATCGTCTTGCTCCCCTTCCTGCCCATCCCTTCAGCCAACTGGGTCCCAATCCACACAGTCCCTGAAGGTTTGTCACGATGTTTGTGTTACTTGGCTGAACACACTTGATACATCAACCTATCCATCTTTTCTATAGCATTCATGACCCTGAACTCCACGTGGGAGCCAGCCATCTATGAACAGTCATTTCACACCCATTCTGGCTTATCTGTAGGTCCCACTCCTCTATTTTTATAGTCACTGCTTGTCTTAATTTTCTTCTTTTCAAAACAATGCAAGGAAGAAAACACAAAGAAGTTGGGGATCATTTTATTAACAACAAATGTATGTCAATATTAATTTACCCCATGTGTAATATATGAGTGAGATAAATGCCAAACTATTAAATTCAAGTTAAATACAGGACAGCAGAGAATGAATAGAAATTTTTGGCTTGTACAATAGCTACATTTTCCCAACAGATTTGACCTGCTGAAGTTCAGAGGTCTGAACTGAAAAACTTTTAACAGAAGTTGAGACAAGGATTGAATCTGGGAGGACAAATTTCTTGGGTGAGTTCCCCAGGGTCTTAGCAGAGCAGTTTCTTCACGGGGTTGCCAAACTCAACAAATAAAAATAGAGGACACCTAATTAAATTAGGAAAATCATTTTAAACTGCCACTTTGCAATTTATTTTTAAAATAATGCAATAAGGTGCTGAAGATGTAGCTCAGTTGGTAGAGTGCTTGCCTAGTATGCAGGGAGCCCTGAGTTCCAGTCCATGCACTGTGTAAACTGGGCATGGTGTTATACACCTATAATCCTAGCACTTAGGAGATGGGGGCAGCAGGATCAGAAGTTGAAGGTTAGCATCGGCTATGCAGCAAGTTTGAGGTCAGCCTGGACTACATGAGACAGTTCCCCCCAAAATAGACACTTGGGGAGGCCTGGTAACTCTCTGTCTCTGTCTCTGACTCTGTCTCTGTCTTTCTTTCTCTCTCTCTCTTTCCATCACCTTACTTTGCTAGGCTTTTTATAGATCTAATGGCTGCTCAGGATGATGATGAGAAATGTGAACTGTGCTGTACCTAAGGAGAGAGCATTTGAAATGAGAACCACTCAGGAAATCATGAGGCAAGTATTTGCATAATAGGCATCGTTCTGAGGAGATTCTCAGCTCCTGATGCACACTAGCATCATCAGGGATTAGATGACTGGGTAAAAATCAGGATGCCCAGTTACATTTCAATCTCAGGTACATACATGTTTAAAATATGCCCAGTATTTACATAAAATTACTTGATTTTTCTGAAATTCACATTTAACTAAGCATTCTATATTTTCATTTCATAAGTGTGACAGCCCTACCTGGGAGCTTTTAAGACACACCTCTACCTGGGTTACATCCTACATAAATTCATGCAAAATCTAATAGAGAGACCCATATATTAGTCTAGTTTAGAATTTCCTCAGATGGTTGCAGTTTGCAACTTGAGTGGCAGTTTGTCCTTTGATGCTTGGAGCTGAACTTTCAGGCTTAGAGGTGTCACCTGGGATTTGTTCACATGCAGGTCCAGCAGCCTAAAACTGGACAGATAATCTACATTTCTAACAAACTTCCAGGTGACATGGTCTTATAGGCCATATCACTTGTTTGTTGAACAAATATTTCTAAGCATCAATGGGTTAGATTATGTTGGACGTGGTTGCTGTTGCCTGAGTTCTCTTAGGGTCCTTTGCTCTTCGTGCTATTAGACAAACCATATAACACATCTTTATTTGAAATTTTCATAGTTTATATCCTGGGTAGGGAAAATAGAGTAATTTACAAAGGCAAACACCCGGCGCCCTGTTCCACTCTGTGGCTCAAGAGCCCACCATTCCAGATTTCTTCCTTGCCCTGCCCACAGTCTCCATTAGCTTTTGTCCATGCCTCATGGGCCTGTGGTCTCACCCCAGGTAGGTAAATGCCCCCTCTTGTATCCACATGGGCAAGACACTGGGGCCATTTTTTCCATGGCACTGCTGCCAAGATGGTGCCCACACACCTCCCTCCATGGCTAGCTCTCTGCAGCTCCCTCTCCATAGCTAACTCTCCACAGCCAATTCTTTGCAACAGGCCCTGCTCCTTGGAGGAACAAGTACCCCTTGGGACACACTCCACCCCTTCCTCCAGCTCTCACAATCTTTCCACCAATCTTCTGCTAAGGTCCCTGAGCTTTGGAGGGAATAACAAATGTAGAGTGATCTCTCTTGTATCATGACGAGATAGTGACTTCTTGGGCTTCACCATTATTCATCTTCAAGCTGTGGCCATTGATCTATCTCAGTGGTATTTCTTCTACTATAAAGACAACTGGAAGGAAGTAGACACATCTAAACAAACATGAATGTAAATACAAATGCCTAGAGGATATCCCAGTAGGAGTACTATATTCATTAAACATTATACTTGTAATGGCTTCCCCACTAGGGCCTATATCTTTTCTTGACACGGGGTTGGCCTGGTCTACAGCACCAGATGTGTGTTCCAGCCCTAGGAGTAGGCCTTATCTAATTAGAAATTTGTCAGTTGTGCATATGTTAATTGAGCCATTGTTGTACTTTCAGGCATTGCTTGGCATGTCCATAGTGTGCACCACGCAGGGTCCATTGTTGAGTAGAATCATAGGGGATCATTTCTTCCCCAACCATCTGTATAGAGCCTTCTGGTACTATTAATGTCATCCATCCAGTGGCATGGAGTTTTTGGCTTAGTCTCAGCTTCATCTTTTCTTTTCCTCCCATCATGCAGTGTTTTCAGCAACATGGCCTTACAGACCGTTTTAGTGTTCAAGTGACACTAGTGTCACTTGGTGACATTTGAGAACTTCTAGGATCTCTGACCAACAGCTCATGGGGGGCAACCCACTCCTGGTACTGTAGATTTTCTTAACAGTTGTATAGTTTGGGAGCTCAACTGTAAAACTCCCAAGAATCTTACAGCAATAGCTGGCCTTTGTTTCTTAGGGTATCTTTCAAATGGGTTTCACACCTGTAAAACAATAAAAGGAAGGTTAACATCATATACCAAATCAATCATAGACAAACTCTAACACAACATGGAAAGGTTTTATCCATTTGTATCAATTGTTTTCTCCATAGATCTTTGTTAGGTATTATAGCATGGGTAAGAGGCATTAATTTGGTTAGGTCTTTACCATCGTAAGTTATCCCTTTGTAGTCATTTCATACTTTGAGGATTTTACTCGGAGTCTCTTTGTATTCTTTTATCCTTGATACACTTACAGATGTTGGCTCCAGTTGCCTGACCCTGCACTGGGCTAAGGAGGCAGGGGGTTTCTCTTGTTCCCACTGTACCTGTTGGTTCCTTGAGTCAGGCAGGCCCTGGATCTGCCTCCTGACTGTAGCCATATCTGTCATCTCTCCATTGACCATACCTGGCTGCTGGGGGAGGCCCTGGGGGGAAAAACTGCTTCCACCCCTAGTATAGCCTTTATCAGAATAAAAATGCACTTTATTTAATCTTTGTGGATTATTAACCAACCTGGGACAGTTTTTATTCTTTGAATGCCTTTTGTAAACTGTTCTGGTTTTAAAGCCTTCCAGAAACTCCTCAGTACTGAATTTGATTTTCTATCAATTTTTTCTTTGGGAATTTGGGCTCGACATAAGTCGTGCCACATTTGTCTTCGAGTAACCCAAATAGACCATTTCTTCTGTCTGCTCTGGGTGTTCTGTTATTCTACGGACATGTTTTATACATTGGTCAGAGTCACTCAGATCTGCTAAAGCCTCTCTCACTTTACAAAGATCCTGTCCCGTTAAAGGGCTTAGCAAAACCACTGAAGCGCTATACCATTCTTGAAGTCCCAGTTGAATTAAGCTTTCTGTTGGGAGCTATTAGTATAAGCACAGCCATTATGTACATTGAGCTGTGGAAGCACTGAATTGTTCTGTCAAGTCAGGAGGAATGTGCTGATAATTTAGGGAAGATGGTTAATTGGTGGAATTCACTGCAAGTATTTGACCATTCCTTGACCCTCAGATAAAGGTGGGAAAAGACAGCTGTTGAAGCTAATTGAGCTAAGCAAATGGTGGCTATCTGATGTTCTGCTGTATAAAAAGGCTGAGATGAAATAACCCAGGGCTGCAGTCTCTACTGACAGTCCTCCCAAGTGTCTTTTCTCTGTCTCTTGTTTTTCTTTCAATCCTCACTCCCCCTTTCAGGTGATGCTCATCTAAGGCTGGCTGGCATTGGCAAGTGGCGCCCGAACAGGGACTTGACAGACTACCTCATGAAGATCCTGATGGAGCGAGGCTACAGCTTCACCACCACAGCTGAGCAGGAGATTGTATGTGACATCAAGGAGAAGCTGTGCTATGTTGCCCTGGACTTCGAGCAGGAAATGGCCACTGCTGCATCCTCCTCCTCCTTGGAGAAGAGCTACGAGCTACCTGATGGACAGGTGATCACCATCAGCAATGAGTGATTCCAGTGTCCAGAGGCGCTCTTCCAGCCCTCCTTCCTGGGTATGGAATCCAGTGGCATCCATGAAACCACCTTCAACTCCATCATGAAGTGTGATGTTGACATCTGCAAGGAGCTGTATGCCAACACAGTGCTGTCTGGTGGCAACATCATGTACCCAGGCATTGCTGACAGGATGCAGAAGGAGATCATGGCCCTAGAACCCAGTACAATGAAGATCAAGATCATTGCTCCCCCTGAAAGGCAAGTACGCACCACCTACTTCCAATTGCCAGGCGGAAGCACGTCCGTGGATAGAGATTCTAACAAGCCACTGTTTTCAGTACCCCTCCCTTTAGCAGAGAATGCAGCCTGGACCTATAAGTTTTAGGCTCACCTCACCCTAGGGCCTGGCATCCTGGTTTCCTACAGCTTTCCTTTATATCTCTGGTGAACACAGTCTTATCTTGCCTAGTGAATTGGGCATTATATATTGCTTTTCTCATACCTAGTTCTCTCAGTAATGCCTGCTCCTCCTTTATAGTCCTCCAGCTGCTGTTAATTATGGGAGCTTCCCTTGGTGATGACCATGTATCTCTAATTCCTTCAACCAGCCATCCCATTAAGGAATGCTCCCCAATGCATTGGCTGAGGTTGAATAGCCTATATCACAAGGATGGATGGGTGGTTATATAACTCAGCTGTGAAACTTCTGAAGGACTTAGAATGACATTATTTGCTCACATGTCTCATACCCTCTCACAAGCCACATGGTGAGGGGCTCTTTGATTGCTTGCTTGTAAGTTTTTCCTAGTTTTAACAGTTCCAATGTGGAGTATTTTCTAGCTACAGTACTGTTAGCTTTTTTTCCTTTTTCTATCAAAGGTTGAATCTGAGGGGCAGCTTTAGCTACTTTTATTTTTAGGTTGTTTCCTTTTTCATTATTATCTGTTTTTCTTCCTGGAGTCCTTGGACCTTACACGTTAAAATGTCCCGTTTTTTCTCTCTCTCTCAAGCTCTGCAACTGAATCTGCCAGGACCTCCCTAGCCTTTTCAACTTCCCATGCCTTGGGAAAATCTTTTATTATGCAAAGTGGCCATACCCCCTCTCTGGGTTTTCCCTGCTTGTGTCCAAGGCTGGTAAAAGTTTTTCTAGCCTTTCTATAACCTTTAACAAATCTTCATATACCTGCAACTGGGCTATTTCCCCATATTTACAACACAGCTGTGTCCCACATGTCTGCGGGGCTGGCTCCTTTTTAGTTGCATATTTTACAATCCATTGTAAGACCCACATCAGCACCACCATTAGCTCCCTAGCTTTTTCCAAACTCCTGTGATTTGTCATTCCTAGCATTGCCATCCTGCCAGCTGTGACAATTTGTCTCCTGAGTTCTCTTAGGTCCCTTGCTCTGGTGCTATTAGACAAACTACATAACACACCTTTATCTGAATTTTTCTTAGTTTATATCCTGGGTAGGGGAAATAGAGCAACTTACAAAGGCGAACACCTGGTGCCCTACAAGAGTTGAACACCCAGCACCCTGATCCACTCTGTGGCTCAGTGGCCCACTATTTCAGATCACTTCCACACCCCACCTACAGTCTCCATTAGCTTTCATCCATGCCTTGTGGGCCTTTGGTCTTGCCCCAGGTTGGTAAATGCCCACTCTTGTGTTCACATGGGCAAGACCTGGGGGCAATTTTTTCTGTGCTGCTGCTGCCAAGATGGTGCCCACACTCCTCCCTCCATGGCTAAATCTCCACAGCTCCCTCACTGCAGATAACTCTCTACAGCCAATTCTCCGCAGCAGGTCCTGCCCCTTGGAGGAACAAGTACCCTTCAGGACATAGTTGCTGAGAGACCCACAATAACAGGAAGAGTGTAAGCTCCCTCACAACCTAGGTCTGTCTACAGCATGTATGTGATGAAATTTCCAGGCCTTTTCCTCACAGTGCAGTGGGACTTCAAGAGATGTGCAGTTCTTTGGTCTCCTCTCTTAGGAAAGATGTGGTAGTGCACAGAGGAAGCTTACTGTGTGTACTGCTTGTGTGTGTGCGTGTGTGTGTGTGTGTTGGGTTCACAGCTGATATAGTTCCCTATGGTGAGGAGCTGCACCCTCTCCCTACTTACCATCTCAAGAGGACCACCCATGAGCTGGTCACATGTGTCAAATGTGAACACTTTGAAATGCTGTCAAATGCGAACACTTTGAAAACCATCCTGACAGCCACCAGGTTCCACCATGCACCAGAGCCACTCTCAGAATACTGCAGAGAAATGGGACAGAGTGGGACCCTATTCCTCCCTCCACCTCTGAGGATATGGACAGCTTAGTTGGAAAAGCAATGTTACTTGTAGAATGAGGGGCTCTGGTTCCCATTTCAATTTTGCCACATAATGAATGACCTAATACCAGCCTTGTGACTTCAGGTCAGATGCCTGAGTGGTCTCTCAGTGTTCTGCTCTAACTATTGGGCTAGCAATACTCAAAGAACTGTCAGGGAACATGAATGAGAGAAGACGCATGACCACCTTGGCACTGCACAAGCGTGCAGCCAGCCTGCCTCCTGGGAGAGATGCTGTTTCCCTCACAGCTCAGTGACCTTCTCTACAGTATTTATTCACAGACACTTGCTCTGTGGCAAGAAGGCAGCAGAAAGAGACAAAAGTTCAGTTCAAAGCGAACTGTAAAGCCATGTATCAGCTGCCCAGCTCATGTTTATAAAGAATGGCATTTACAGCTGAGCACTTTCCAGGGTAGCATATTTCAATAACACAAAACAAATCATACCAATATACTAGCACACATACAGCCCCCTTAAAAAGTATTTACTATTAATTTTATGAGAAGTTGACTGCACTGTTGAAAGAATATTGAAATGAAAAGCCATTTCTGAAACAACCTCTCATGCTTTGAAACATTTGGACATCCCCACTAGCATGACTGAGTGAGAAAATGCTCTCCCATGAGCAGGAATGATGCTAGTTAGCTCCTCTGAGGACTTTTGTGGATTCCAAAGGAGTCAGCATGTACAAATATCATGCAAATATCAAGAATACAACTAATCTTAGACTCAACAGGATGGCATTCTGTGAACTGATTATCACATGCACATCAAGTATGCACAAGTCAAGTTGTTTCAAAGGATAGATTTTTGGTCTTAGTTTACAACTGAAAAAAAAATTAGTTCAGCTCTTTGGGTTTTCTTTTGTTTTTCTTTTTTGTTTGTTTTTGCTTTTTAAATATTTTATTTATTTTTATTTTATGTGCATGAATGTTTTTCCTGCATGGATGTAAGTACACCACTGTCATGCAATGTCCTCAGAGGCCAGAAGGGGATGTCAGATCCTATGAAACTGGAGTTATAGACAGTTGTTAGCTGTCATGTGGGTGCTGGGAACTGAACCCTGGTCCTCTGCAAGAGCAGTCAGTGCTCTCTGAGCCATCTCTCCAGTCCCTTATGTTTTTTTTTTTTTTTCAGACAGGGTCTTACTATGTAGTCCAGGCTGGGCTTGAACTCAGGACTTTCATGTCTCAGCATCCTGCATACTGAGATTCAACTCTACTTAAAACCGTTCTAACGGGAGTTAGGGATGTAGCTCAATTGGGAGAGTGCTTACCTAGGATGAAGAAAAATCCTAGGTTTGATCCCCAGCACTGCATGAACCAGGCATGATAGATAAGCATATAATCCTATCACTCAGAAGATAGGGACAAGAGGATCAAAAGGTCCAGGTCATTCTTGGCTACATAGGGAGTTTGAGGCCAGCCTGGACTACATAAGACCCTAAGTCTTTGCCTCATCTCCCAAAAAGTAAGAAGCAGAGAATTTTGTTTTCAGTTTGGCCACTGTGGCCAGATCTAAGCTGTGGTGTAATATATTCAGAGTATTTTGTTCTATGTAGACCCATACATAATAATATAATAGGAATTGCACATATAAATATGTTAACTTCATTTTGACATGTCTAATCTGCATATATATGACTGTCATATAATACCTAAAACTGAAGCAATTAAAGAATATTCTATGACAAAAGAAAATATTAAATTCTTAAGTTGAAAAAGGCTATACAACAACAATAAATTAAAAAATGTTTGTATATATGCATATGTAAAACACATGTAGAAATAAGAACATATAATGATACGTAGCTGGTGGCAACAACTGAATTTACTGGTAATTCAAATTTTTTGTGCTTCTCAGTATTTTTTTCTTTTGGTCTTTTTGAGACAGGGTTTCCCTGTAGCCCCAGCTGTCCTGGAACTCAATATGTAGACCAGGCTGGCCTTGAACTCACAGAGATCCTCCTGCCTCTTATATTTCTTCAATAAACATGTTTTATTTCTATAATCTGAAAAAGATCCCACAACAAAGGTTATCTTTAAGTAGTGAGATCTGAGCATCCTGGTGCTGGGCTACAGTTATAGCACTGACCTAGAACAGGGGAACAGGGGAGGCTGCAGTTGAATTATCAGCAATGTAAAATAAAGAACTGAATTAAAATAAAATCCCTGAAGTGCAGGGATCTGATTTCCAGCCTCGGGACCCAAGTAAAGATAGTTGGGTATGGTGTGCACTTGCAACCCTACTGATGGGAAGGAGGAGACAGATGGATCCCCAGGTCTTGCTGGCCAGTTAGTCTAGTTTACATTTTGAGTAAGTCAGTGAGAGACTCTGTCTCCAAAAAAAAAGTGGACAGCACCTAAAAAATGACACTCAACATTGTCCTTTGACCTCTACATACACCTATGTACCTGCACACACATGACCCACCCATTGACAATCATGCACATATTATACACAAATACATATACACATACAAAAATAAATAAATGCCCTGGTATCTTCTATGGCTGCCTTCTTGGTTTTTCAGTGATATTCTCATGTTTTTTCCTTGACTGACAAGGGCTAAAGGGAGAAAATTTATTTGGAGGGCAGAGTTGGAAGAGTTCCCTACAGAGGCACCGCTTCCTTAGAGAAAGAAAACAGAGTCCTGAATGCCATCAAAGCTTTGGTCCTGAGGCAGAACCATCCCAAACCTAGAGGACATGCCCTCAGAAGGGACAGGGCTTGTCTGATACTCTCCTATCACCAGGATATGCCTTCATACTTCCCTTTTAAATTATTGTGATTTTTGTCTTTACTAATTTTATTTTATATTATTGTGTTTTGGGGTGGTGGATTGAACCCAGAGCCTTGTGCATGCTAAGCCAGGGCTTTGCCATATAGCAAGATCCTTATCTCTAGTGTTCTTAGATTTAAAAAAAGTTTTTTTTGGAAGAAGCATTTCATTACAGCTTTAATATACTCAATAACAGTTTCCAGAGCAAAGATACAATTCTTTCAAAAGTGGCTATAAAATGTTTAGGCTTGCTGTTGAATTAATACAGTTATACAATATTGAATTTAGTATACGCCCTATAAGACATAAAATTGAATG
>NW_008345884.1:2787305-2787604 GCF_000622305.1 Nannospalax galili
CTAATTAACATGACATAAACGTTTATGCTTCCTCCTCAAATATAATTCATTTTTTAATTTGTTGATTGTTTTTTGTGTGTGTATGTCACACAGAACATCCCACACCATCTTATTCAACTGTACACCCATTCCCAGATGGCACCCTCCCATAGACTCCCTCCCCCCACAAGAGCCCTTATACTATGTTATCCCTGCTACTGTCTGCTGTGTTGTCGGCAACCCCAGCCATTCCCCAATACTTGCCCTTCTGGTGAATCCAGTCAGCCTATCTAGAGGTCTTTGTTTTAGGAGGGTCAGCT
>NW_008345884.1:2787712-2788815 GCF_000622305.1 Nannospalax galili
AAAAGAAGGTATCTCCTATCTGGCATTGTTGCTTGTTATGTAGCCTTTAGCTATGCATAAGGACTTTTAAAAAATTATATTGGCCCCTTTAATCGTTGGTTATACTTTCCTTTTGGGTGTTTAAGGCCATACAGTTGGCCCAGATGAACCAATTTAGTTTTACTCTTAAGGCCGTTTGAGGATCTGTTCCTCAGGGGTCACACGGGCTTGGGAGGAGCCCCTGGCTACTTTCTTTTACCATTTCTGCTTATGTAAAGATAAGTCAAAGGTCCTACTCGACCATGGCTGGCTTCTCTTGGAAGCATGGAGGAAGTGATTCCTCTGTGTTGACCCTCCTCTTTGTAGACTGGACACTGGCTCAAGTCCATCTGGTGGGGTCTCCTCAGCCTCCTTGATCAAGAGGACAGGTGACCCACCACCATTATAGGACATTTTGAGAGATGCTCATAGTCCCCTCGACCTAGGAGGGCAAGGAGCAAAAACTCTCCTTTATGTCTCTCTGACCAAATTAGTATAGGTCTCAAAGTATGTCTGTTAAACATCCAAGAAGCTTCGTTCCACCAGTCTGGTGCTTTTAATTACTGTGTGCCATGTAGATAAATCTTGGGCAAAGACCAGTTGTTTTCAGATAAACCTTGCGTAGACATATATTTCTTGATCTGGTATGTATAATTTGTCTTTAGGTTGTTGGACTAATATGGTTTCCTCTGGTTTTTAAAACTAACGGGGCATGATTTATCTCTTGCATTGTTTAACCACTCCATCATGGTTTCCCCAATTAAGGTGACCCCATTTCCCCCCTTTCTCCCTTAATAATACCGTTCTCCTATGGTCCTACCTCACTTGAGCTCCTTCTTTCCCTTCATCCCCTAGGTTCCTTGTATACCCTTCGCTCTCAACTCCATTAAACTAACCCAATTTTTATCCGTATCTCTCTTATTAATGCCTGTTTCCTACTATTCTTCTCTTTCAGGTTCTTTATTTTCCTTTACCTCCCTGTTTCCTTTCCATTATCCTGGTTCCTGTAATTATGTCTGGATACATACTTATCAGGATTTGGTTCTAGGATCCACATATGAGGGAGAACATATGTCGATTTTTTT
>NW_008345884.1:2788963-2818657 GCF_000622305.1 Nannospalax galili
TAGCTATTGTGAAAAGAGCAGCAACAAACATGGATGTACAAGTGTCTCTGCAATAGAATGAGTTTTTTGGGTATATGCCAAGGAGTGGTATAACTGGGTCAAATGGCAGATTCATTTGTAGTTTTTTAAGAGTTCTCCACATTACTTTCCATAGGGGTTGAGCAAGTTTGCAGCCCCACCAGCAGTGGATGAGTGTTCCCCTTTCTCCACATCTTCTCCAACATTTGGTATCATTTGTTCTGTTGATCTTAGCCAGTCTGTCTGGGGTAAGATGAAATCTTAAAGTGGTTTTAATTTGCATTTCCCTAGTTATTACTGATGTTGAACATCTTTTAAGATGCTTCTTGGCCATCTTTACTTCTTCTTTTGAGAACTCTGTGTTTGGCTCCTTAGCCCATCTTATAACTGGGTTGCTTCCTGTCTTGATTCTCTATTTTTTGAGTTTGTTATATATTCTGGATGTGAAACATCTGTCAGATATGTCGCTGGTGAAGATTGTCTCTCATTCCGTGGGTTTTCTGTTCTCTTCCCTGGTTGCCTCCTTTGATGTACAGAAACTTTTTAGTTTAATGAGGTCCCATGTGTTTGTTTCCTTGTTTTCTGAGCAGTTGATGTCCAATTTAGAAAATCCTTTCCTACACCTGTATTTTGTAGGTTTTTTCCAATGTTTTCTTCTAACAGTTTCAGAATTTCAGGCTTTACATTGAGCTCTTTGATCCATTTGAATTGACTTTTTTTCAGGGTGAAAGATAGGGGTTTAGTTCCATTCTTCTACAGGTGGAAATCCAGTTTTGCGAGCACCATTTGCTGAACATGCTGTCTTTCCACCAGTGAATATTCTTGACCCCTTTGTCAAATATTAGGTGGCCGAAATTACATGTACTCATATTTGGGTCTTCAGTTTTGTTCCATTGATCTATGGGTCTATTTTTGTGCCAGTACCATGTTGTTTTTATGACTATAGCTCTGTAATACAGCTTAAAATCTGATATAGTAATCCCTCTGGCATTGCTCTTAGTGCTCAGTGTTACTTTGGCTATCTGAGGTCTTTTGTGCTGCCATATGAATCCTAGGATTTTTTTTCCAATTCCATGAAAAATGTCATGGGGATTTTGATTGGCATTGCATTGAATCTATAAATGGCTTTTGGTAGGATGGTCATTTTCACAATATTATTTCTTCCAATCCATGAGCATGGGAGGTCCTTCCATCTTCTGATGTCTTCCTCAATCTCTTTCTTTAAAGATTTAAAATTTTCATTGTAGAGGTCTTTAATGTCTTTGGTCAGGTTTATTCTGAGACATTTTATTTTTATTTTTTGCAGCTATACTGAAGGCGAGTATTTTCTAGTACTCTTTCTCTGATTACTTGTTATTGGTGTGTAGAAAGGCTACAGACTTTTGTAGGTTAATTTTGTAACCTGCCACTTTACTGAACGTGTCAAGGTGCAGAGGGAGGCTCAATGGACTTACCCAGGAGTGAGGCTGGCAGGTTGTGTAGGCCCAGGGAAGCAGAGCTAGATTTTTGTTTTTATTACATTTCATTTATTTATTGTGTATACGGAGGCAAGAGGGTGGAGCTCGGAGGACAACTTGTGGAGTCAATTGTCTCCTTCTGCCCTGTAGACTCCAGATATCCAACTCAGGTTACAGGGCTTGGTGGCAAGTGCCTTTACCTACTAAGCCATCTTGCCCGCCCCCAATCTTTTTTAAACAAGAAGACTGTAATTTCATTTCTTCCTGAGATTTGTAGGGCACACAGCTAGTGTTTCCTGAAACTCTGACCTCTCAAAAGCATAGGTAGAAAAACACCCCAAGAGACTAAAATAACAGCTTCACTTCCATGGCTTCTAGTATCCTCCCTACAAGAACAGCAGCCAAGTTAGTTGACTTGGGACATTTTATTCATCCACAGCACTTCACACTCTTCTTGCTGATGGGAAGTGACTCCCAACACAAAGGAGCAACTCCCACTGTGCTGGAGGCTGGCATTGGCTTTGACTCTGTAGGGAAATGTTTTATCCTCCTTTAATTATACCATACCTCTAGTGGGACTTTACAGGAGTTTACCTGCCAAGTGCCTCTTAGTGGGGCTGTCATGGCATGTGTGTGTGCACACATCTCCCTTTTCTCAAAAGCGCAGAAGTTTCCAAATGGCTTGGGTGTTGACAGCCCTTGGGAATGGGTAAATTGATCTCCAAGCTTAGTCCACTGACTTGAGCTCTGGGGCAATATTTTCTTCATTTTGTTTTTAAAGCACTTGCTTCAGTTTGGGTTGGTGCACTTTTTTTCTCTGTGTGTGCTGTTGTTGTTTTGAAGACAGGGTGTCACTACATCTCCCTGACTAGCCAGAGCTAGCCTTAAACTCACAGAGATCCTTCTGCCTCTGCCTCTGGAAGGCTGGGATTAAAGGAATACACCACCAGGCCTAGCTCTGTTTTTGTTTTTGTTTTTAAAAGACAGGTTCTTTGGGGCTGGAGAGATGCCTCAGAGGTTAAGAGCACTGGCTGCTCTTGAAGACCCAGTTTGATTCCCAGCACCTACATGGCTCTGAGGCCATCTTCTGGCCTCTGTGGGCATTGCCTACACGTGGTCCACTTGCATACATGCAGGTAGAACACTCATACACACAAAATAAAAATAAACAGGTGAAACTTTTTAAAAAGATAAATTCTCATGTAGCCCAGGCTATGTAGTTGAGGATGTCCTTGAACATCTAATCTTCCTGCCTTTATCTTCTTGGTGCTGAGATTACAGACTTAGACCACCAGTCCTGGTTTATGCCAGGCTGAACTTTCATGCATGCTAGGCAAGCACTCTGCCAGCTGAGTTATATCTCCAGCCACAGAACTGGGTCACTTCCTTAGATTATTTTATGTCCTTTTTAAATTGAATTTTTGTGAATTTTATACAATATACTTTGATCAAATTTAGGATTTAGATCTCCTCCCCAATCTGACCCCCTGCCAAATTATATCTATCATCTATCTATCTATCTATCTATCTATCATCTATCTATCATCTATCTATCACTATATCTATCTTCTATTTATCATCTATCTATCATCTATCTATATCTATCATCTATCTATCTATTGATCTATCTATCTATCATCTATTGAGAGAGTCATTTTGTGTCCCCAAATGTCCTTCAGTGTGAATTTATCTGCTGGAGTCTGGTCAACTTACCAAGAGTCTCACCCTTAAACAAGGCTGACTCTCTCCTTCCCGTCAGTCATCAGGAAGGGTTGGGGTTTCTTACCCACCTCCCCAGGCTGGATTTTGTCCAGCCTGAGCGCACATGGGACTTGTGTATGCTGTCACTGTTGCTGTGAGTTCATACGAGTAACTGATCAGTTGTCTGGAAAACTCTAGTTCCTTGTGATCATCCGCCACCTCTGGTTCTTACTATCTTTCTGCCCCCTTTTCCGCAATGCTCCCTGAGCCTTGGGAGGCAGAAATTTGATATAGACGTCCTATTCAGGGATAAGCACTATGCAGCCTCTTAGTCTCTGCACATTGGCCTGTTGTGGTTCTCTGTGTTAATCACAATCTGCTGTATAAGGGAGCTTCTCTGGTGAGAGTTGAGAGATGCATTCATCTATGGATATAATAAGTCATTAAGACTCAGTTTAATATTATTTAGCAGAATAATAGTATTAGGCTCTCCCTTATGGCCTATGACCTGTCTAGGTAGGTTCTTAGGCCTGTTATCAATGTCAGATGTAGACTCCATCTTATGAAAAGGACTAGTATAGCGATCCCTCAAAAAGCTAAAAATTGATCTACCATATGATTGGTCATACCACTCTTGGGAATATACCCAGAGGACTCTGTATTCTAGTAAGGAGATTCCTGTTCATCTGTGTTCACTGCTGCCCTTTTCATAGTAACCAGGCAATGGAAACAACCAAGATGCCCGTCAGGTGGTGAATGGACAATGAAAGCATGCTAAGTTACACAATAGAATATTAGCTGTTAAAAAAAACAAATTATGAAATTCACAGCAAAATGAATAGAACTGAAAACAGTCATCTTGAGTGCGGTAACCTAGACCTAGGAAGACAAACATCACATGTTCTCTTTCATAGCTGGATGCTAGCTTTGAATTCTTAATTAGAAATTTTATTTTATGGCTAGGAATGTAGGTCAGTGGCAGGGTCCTTGCCTAGCATGTGCTAAGGACCAGAGTTCCATTTCTAGCACTGCGAAAACAAAAGCAAAAGAAAAAAAAATCTTGCATCTCTTTCTAAATGACTTTTAAGGAAACTAAAAATTTAAAACAGAAAACAAATAATAGGGACAGTGTTGATTCTTTTAGTCTTTGGAAAGAAGAGGAGGAAAACCATTAGTAAACTTTGCTCCTCATCAGCTGATAGTTTTGATAATTTTTGGACGGAAAAATGGTTTTAAAAATCACTATAGATATTTTATGGAAAAGAAATGCTGTAGCCTGCAGCCTACCACACCTGGCTTCCCAATATTGGGAGGTGATGTTGGGAACTTTGCCTTGGACTTTCCTCTGCCCTGTCATGGTCTTAAGCCTTATTCTAGTCTGTGCCTGCCAATAGGCCATCAAACAGTCTATGTAGTTCCAGAGTGACAGTCCCTGATTCCTCTTGGCACAGGTAGAGAATCACAGGGTGGCTGCGGGCCCTAGGGTTAAGCCCAGATTTTCTATTTGTTACGTTCATTACGGCTTACCTTGATTTGTCTCGGTCTTATTTGATTCTGTCTCCTGAACAGCTTCTCCCATTACACGATGTCATCCTACCTCTGCTGTCAAAACCTGGTCATTTCACATCTGTTTTGATGAATTCTGGGTGCCTTGTGGTTTTCTTTTTTCAAGATTTATTATTTTAATTTTATTATATGCATGAGCATGTGTCTGTATGTGGGTATGTGCAGGTGCCTGTAGAGTCCCAGCAGAGGGCATTGGATTGGCCTGGAGCTGGAGTTATAGGTGATTGTGAGCCACCTAATGTGAGTGCTTGGAACCAAACTGGGAACCTCCGCAAGAACATCTGGGTTAAGAGCCATCTCTCCAGCCCCACGTTTTGTTTTTGATGAGCACCATGCTTCATAAATTCACCCCTCCCCAGTTATCAGCCCTGGGTCACTACACATGATCCCAGTGCAGGTTTTGCAGCAGCCCAGGCATGGGTTACTCTGAGAGCCTCAGCTGCCACTGAGACTGCCAACTATTGATTTTAATTCTGTCTGAAAACTGTCATAACTAGAGGATAAAGGATCTGTGACTAGGGCTGGCCACCATCCTGTTCTTACCCCTGCCAGCCAGTGATTCAGAGCAGATAGTAAGTAAGATTGAAATTTTCTCTGAAATTAAAGAAAGTAAAAAGGCTGTTCACCTGTTCATCCACTAGGCATATGTTTATTTTCTCTTTGCAAAATCACCACCTAAGTCCCACAATCTAAGGAGTTTTCTAATACCACTAATAGTTGGAAATACCCAAATGCCAGGAGTTCTAGGGTGCTTGTGACCTTGTAAGGACAGCTCACCTCGGAAATGCTTGGGATTTGGTCGGGAGGACCTGAGCTCTTGAGGTTGCCCGCCCTGAAAGATAGTCTTGGTATCTATTCCCCAATGCAGCTGAGCATGATGCTGCCTTCCTGCCTTTGCCTGATGTTGAAAAGCGATCTCCCCAAAGGTCTGATTCTGGGCTAAGGATTAACTCTTCTCCAGAAAAAGCACTGGGCCTGCTTGTGGTGTGATTACGTGTGTGTGTGTGTGTGTGTGTGTGTGTGTGTGTGCTTGAACTCAGCCTTGCACATGTTAGGTAAGTATTCCCACCACTGAAATATATCTCATCCCAGTAGCAGGTTTCTTCTGGGGTAATGAAAATGTTCTACCATTAGATTATGGTGATAGTTACACAGCTCCAGCCTGGGAATCAAAACCGTTGAATTTTATATTTTGAATGCACGACTTTAGGATATCACAACAAATCTATTTTTGTTATTGTTAAGACACCTCAGAAGTTGGACATGGTATATTTCTGAAATCCCACCACTAGGGAGGTTGAGGCAAGAAAATCCTAAGTTTGAGGCTGGCCTGAGCTACACAGCAAGTTCCACATTAGCCTGAGCTAAGAAATGAGAACTTGTCTCAAAAGCAAAAGACAAAGCAAGGAAATAGATAGAAAAAACTCCCCAATCAATTTGGAGTGCATGGATTAAAGTTCTTCAGTTTGCCCAGTATGGGCATGAGGCTCCAGGCAGCTCTGTGGAACTCAGTCCACTGTTTTCATTTAAAGGTGGTTAAGGATTTAGCCAAGCAATGCCAAATTCACAACTGGTCTAGAAGAGTAGGTTATCTGGTGACAGGCGTCCTGACCTAGCAGCTCCATGTCCCTGAGTGCTTGGCCCTGTGTCCCTACAAGAGGCCATGCTGCAGTCAGGCACCGCTTTTGCAGTCAGAGTGCACGCCTCTGGCACAGGCAGCAAACCGTGATCCAAAGAGGCTCTTTGCACAAAATACATCTCATGTAAAAGCTTTTCTATTTTGAAAAATTGCTCCAGGTCCACCTGCATTTGTAACTTTATTTGGGTCACTTGGCTGGAAAACGGGTGGAATTTTTCAACATGACCATTTTACAGCTTGAAAGATAAACTTTTTTTTTTTTGTTCTGCTTCAAATATTCCACTTGTTGCTAAGATTCTGCCAATGGAAGCCGAGCTTCAGCTTCGGAATATTTACACTGTCTTCTGTAATTCACTCTGGAGATTGTCATAACCTGAGAAATGGAAGTTCTAATTCAGCAACTTCAGGCCCTCTGTCTGGTGTTGTAACATCTTAGTTTTGTTCTACCCCATGACATGTCCACACTCCTCATCAAAGAATCTGGAAAAGGTGTCTGAATTCTTGGCCTCAGCCTTATCACTAAACTACGTCTTTTATTAGGACAATTTCATTAATTAACTTAATTAATTAAATGTGAAATGTCAGTGCTAGACAGGATATTGGGGAACTCATGAGTCACTGCATTTTGTTTTGTTTAAGTGCTGGGGATTGAACTAAGGGCCTAGCGCACTCTAGGCAAGCACTCCACCACTGAGCTACATCCCCAGCCCACTCTGTATCGTCACTGGTTCTACAGTTTTCTCTGGAAGACTGTGGCTACATTACAAAACGAATTTGTTCAGGTTTCAGCTTGCTTCTCTTTAAGATGGGGTAGAAAATCCTTTTCAATAATATAATAATTATTAATATATTTTATTATAATTACGTTACTACTGCTCTCATGGAATTATTACAAGAGTGAAGATCATCTCTATAGATGTGTTCTGAAAATAACTTCATAGAGCTAAACAGTATCTTAATACTACTTTAATGCAAACTCAAATTAATTTTACTCTGAGAAGGTTATTGTCTTCACTGAGAAAATATGAGATGCTAAGTGGGGTCACATCACTAGAAGATACAGATATTATCTTAGTTTGAAAACCATTGTTTGATGAGAACAGAAGAAATCAGCTGCTCATGTCTGAGGGCGGGGGTATCTGCAATCACTGTGTTTACACTCTTCTTTTCAATATTCATCAGTTTTGTAATGTTTCACTGAGAATAGTTTGTAAGAATCAGAGCAATGAGGCAAAAGCTTGACATGATTTTCCAAATAAGAAGAAATCAGAGAGTGAAACTGTGCTGCCTTTGCCAGGGTCAGAGTTACCTTGGGTCAACCACAGGAAAGGGGCACAGACAGGCCAGGCAGAGTTGGCCTCTGAAAATTATACCAGAGAACTAGAAATAGATGTGATCATTGGTCTGAATATGGGAAGGTGGTTGATTAGGCAGCTTGGGCTCTGTCCCCAACTGAGCACATGTCCCTGAGGGTGAAATGATGCTGTAGTAGCAAGGACAGGCTTCCAAGCCAGCCAAACACATCCACAACTGTGTGGGAACAGTGTGTTTTAGCAGGGTAGTCATGCAGAAGAACTGGAAATGCATGTTTCAAGGTAGAAAGTATATGGACTTAAGCTGACTGCATGAGAATGCATACCTTAAAACAGGGCCCTTAAAGAGAAAATGTCACCTGCTTCCCCCTTGCTCAGAGAGGTGGTTTTGCATTACAGCACCAAGCAGGGCTCACAGTGAATTATACCTTTGCTTCTAAAGATAAATAGGTAGTTTTTATTTTCCCTGTAAAGCTGAATGAAGTTTAGGACTGGATTGTTACAGGGTTTTTTCTTTATTTATTTATGTATATGGGGGTGCATTTGTGCCATCATTTGAGAGAGTGGAGGTCAGAAGACAATTTGAGAGAGTTGGTTCTTTCGGTCCACCATGTAGGTTCTGGGTTTGGACCTCAGGTTGTCAAGCTTGGCATCAAGGACCTATACTCACTGAACCATCCTGCCCATAGGATTTGACTATTACCTTACCTTTCTGTAAAGATCACAATTGAAATAGTTTCTGTTTAGTTTAAGTGAATAAAAAACTTGGAGGTGGCTGCCTAACCCTTGCCCTCCATCTCTCAGAACTTCCTTCCCCATTTGAAGGGATAGACATCTTAGGTATATTTATTCTGTATCTCTCCTTCATTGGCAAAGCTGATTGGACCACTGGGAAACACCACCCGGCCAGAACCAAATGAATCTTATTTATCCCAGAATCTGGAATTAGGATTCTCAGATACTGGACAGATCCTATTGACTTTTCTGATGCAGACTGTGATGTAAAGTTGGACTGTTTGTGTGGAGAAGCAGAGAAGGCTGGGCTTTGGAGACAGGGGGAGAACAATGCACATGTGCAGTCAAGGGGAAACAAGAAACCACGTGGCCCCAGAGATGAGGAAGAGCTGGTTCTGATAGCTGCATACTTCCACCTCTGGTGTGTGTGTGTGTGTGTGTGTGTGTGTGTGTGTGTGTGTGTATGCGTGTGTATGTATGTACAGAGACCAGAGGACAATTTCAGGTGTCTTTGCCTCAGTCACCATCTACCTTTTTTTAAAACAGATCTCCCACTAGCCTGGATTTTGCCAAGTAGACTAGGCTGGCAAACAAGTTTCAGGGCACTGTCTACACCTCCCCAGCACTGAGATTACAGGTGTGCTACATCATGCCCAGCTTCTTTTATGTGAGTCCTTGGGATGGAACTCAGGTTTTTATGCTTTTGAGATAATCATTTGTCAACTGAGCTGTCTATTCAAACCCTCTCCTCTAATTCTTTATGAGGTCCAGCAATATTTCTCACCAGAGATGCACAAACCTAGTGTATTAGTCACTTTTCTGTTGCTGTGATAAAACACCATGACCAAGGCAACTTGTGGAAGGAAGAATTTATTTGGCTTACAGTTCCAGAGGGACCAGAGTCCATAATGGCATGGAAGGCATGATGGCAGAGGTCTGGGACAGAAAGCTGAGGGATCACATCTTTAAGCAGGCACAGGAAGCAGAGAACAACTGGACATCCAGAAAGGCTTAAGAACTTTCAAAGCCCTTCCCCAGTGATGTGCTTCCTCCAGCAAGGCTGTACCTCCTAAAACCTCTGAAAACAGCAGCACTAATTGGGGACAAAATATCCAAATACTTGGAGCCTATGGGGGACATTCTCATTTAAACCACCATAGTCAGTTTCACTGAACTTCTGTTATTTTTATCTTAACAAGTCTTACCTCAAGTCTCAGGGATATTTGTGGATGAGAAAAAGATTGGCTGGAGAGGCTACAAAATATCCTTCTTTACCCCAAAATGGGTTTCCTTCAATATTCTGTTTTAGAAACTCTCAAGGTACTACACATATTCTTTTTATGCCATTTGAATGTCATTCACATTATTGCATACAAATGCCACTCTAGTCAAGGAAGACATGCTTAACTTTCCTCATTGGAGCTGGTCACTAAATAGTCACTGAATGAATGAATGCTTCCTTATCATGTATTTACTAAGCACAATCGTAGTATTGAAATAAGTAACATACAGAACCTACATTTCTGAAATTAATGATTAATGTTCTTGGAAGGTTATTGTGCCTTTCATCAAACCATAAATGAAACATTTTTATGAGTTTGCTCAACACATGGTCTACATATGCTATGCAGTTATATCTGTATTATTTCCATATAAGAGATTTATTGTTTTATAATAGCAATTAGGAGAGGAAAAATTGGTTGTTGGGTCTTTGAAGACATAGTTTATGGAAAGAACCAGTGGTTGAGTTCGCTACATGTGAGAATTTTACTGTAGGGTATATTTGTTTTCTCTGCTGAGATGTTCTGAAGACAGTTAAGTGGCAGGCAAAAATTCGACTGCTCTTTAGTCAGTCCTGGAATCAAACCCTCTTCAAAATCTGAGGGGAATTTAATGCTTTTTGAAACTGCGTGACATCTTTTCAAAATTTTCTTGGAATTGTCTGTGAGCTTTGCTGGAAAGGATGATCTCACTTCCCAGGAGGAGGAAAATGGTTGATATCTACTGGGTTTTTCATTAATGGGGTTGACTTAGAGCAGTGAGCTTTAACAATCTCAGTTGGCCATCTAGGCTCCTATAACTAAGTTGTCTGATGGACCGAATGGTGTCCTTTGCTAATCCCCACAGTAGCTATGCACAGCCTTTGGGCTTGGAAACTTTACAAGAGTTAATTTGGCAAGAGATAACCCTGAAATAATCAATTGCAGTGGCCCATTTGGAATCCTAACTTGACAAGGAAATAATCCTTAGTTAAAGAGTTTATAAGGACACATGCCATGCATTTCCTAAAGCCATAGGCCATTTGAAGGCTTCTCTATGCCTGGACTTAAATAAGAATTTCTAGCCCAGTATGGTGGTGCATGCCTTGAATCCCAGCACTTGGGAGGCAGAGGCAAGTGGTTCTCTGTGAGATCGAGGCCAGGCTGGTCTACATAGAGAAATCCAGACCAGTTGGGTCTACATAAGGAGTTCTAGGCCAGCTAGGTCTGTAGTGAGATTCTGTCTCAAAAAAAGAAATAAATAATATAAAGAAAGAAATAGGGTAATTTTTAAAATTAGCAACTTTGTTTCTGTTAAACAAAAAATTTAAATAAGAGTAATAAATTTTAAAAATGGAAAGTAACAAGTTACTTTAAGACATTAAGGAATGTCATAGACAAGAGTTTATTTTACCTTTTCTCAAACATGCAAGCTCAAATTCTCATCTGATCCAGAAAATCCTTAGGAAAATACATTTGTATTTTGCTGGTAGACATGGCACCAGAGATGGTTATGGGAAATCTGTCCAAAAACTGTGTCAGGAAATGTTTCAGCTACAAGTAACAAAATTTAAGTCGCTTGTCAATGTTGGTAGTAAGTGGTACAGGCTCCTGATGTCTCTTTAGTCCCACCCAGGAAACTTCTGTTCATAGCCTATGAGCCAAACTGTCTGCAGGAAGTGCTGGCAAGGGCAGAGGACTTCCAACTGGGCACAGTGAACTCCCCCACAAAGTTTAGGTTTGTAAAAACATGAACAAGGTGACCAGCAAGCCTATCTCACCTAATGGTGAGGATAGTGTTCTCTGCAGCCCTCATGATGAGGGTTGTATTATCCTGAGCATGTTTAACACCTCTTTGAATCCATTCACATTTTCAGCCCACTTGATTTTTGAGAGAACAGTTGAAAATGTTAGAAACAAGCTCAGAAGTAGTTGTTTCTCAGTTAGCTTTATCCATGGAAGGTAAGGGAGAACATGGCTGGCAGAGAGCGGTTCTTTTATTGTCATCCTTGTGGTTGAGTAACAGGAGTTACTCATAAATACTTGGAGAGATTTCCTCCATTCTCTGTTCCTCATGCCTTCACATACATATCAGTCATGCAAAGCAAACTTCTATCAAGCCACCTTATGCACCTGTGTGTTGTATAGGGAGAGGTGAGAAGGGCAGCAGGACATGGTGAATGCATCTGTTGAAATATCACACTGACATTCATTTGTATAATTAATATGTGTTAATAATTATAATAATGACTTAAAAAAAAGAATCCTTTTTGGCTGGGCAGATGCTGCTGCCCTAGAAGTTGAGTGTTAGCAATAGCAAAGGACTCCACGGGCACATGCCTCTGTTATACATCAAACCTAATCTATACTATAGTAAGACCTCCTTTTTGGCCTCCATACTCCAGGAGGTAAAAATCGTCTACCTTAATCATCTCAGAACCTAGTACCAGAAGACCAGAGGCCTCCACACTGCTCAGAGCTTGGCTGAGGCTCAGCCTTTTACTTCCTCTTGTCTTCAGCATTCTGACCACCTTGGCATCTTCCCACATAGCCTTGCTTGGCCTGCTATGGGCCTTGGATCTAGTACCATGAGTATAGTTGACTGTTTTCTTGAGCCCTTCCTGAGTCTCAACTTATCATCACATGAAGAATAGGGTCTGTCCTTTACAACATTAGAAAAAGCTCCCTGTTTGAGATCTTCTTCAAGATTCTCAATGCACAATAATTTGATCATAATTAGTTTTTAAATCTTATACCTGAAGGTAGGAATTCATTTTCAGTGTTTCTTAATGTTTAGTTCCATGACCACCCACACCAAATCACTTGGGGTGTGTGATATTTAACCTTCACTGTCAATGTAACTAGATTTGGAATCACCAAGGAGATAAACCTTTGGGTGAGTCTATGGGGAGTTTAACTGAGGAAGGAAGACCCACCTTGAATGTGGACAGCACCATCTCAAAGGCTGGGGTCACACACTAAACAAAAGGGAGGGTGGGGAGGAGAAAGTGAGCTGAGTAGCAGCATCCACCTCTCTTAGCTTCCTGACTGTGGATGCAATGTGACCAGCCCCCTCATGCTTCTGCTGCTTCTCCACAGTGATGAACTGTATCCTCAAAGTGTGGGTCAAAACAAACTCTCCTTTCTGCTTTAAGTTGCTTTTGCCAGATACTTTGTCATAACAATGAACAAAGTAACTGAGACAGGGTGTTTGCTAAAAGTGTAAATAGATTTTTGAAATCAGAATCTCTGATGGAGAGCTATGGAAACCTCCCAGGTAATATATACTCTGGAAGGGCAAGGATTCTCTTTTCCCTCCACACCTAGGTCTTCTTTATCCATCACAGGGTGTGCCATGAGGTTAGTACTCAACAAATATCTGTTGAATATATACAGACACTTGCTACATATCAGGCACAGTTCTAAGAGATTTTTATATATGAACTCTTTTCATTCATATAACAATGACATTTTGAAATAGTCATGGTTTTAATCCCAATGCTCAGATGAGGAAACTGAGGCACAGAGAAATGAAATGATTTATCCAAAATGTCAGTCTGTTATACATGGCTATAACAAAATACCAGAGCCTAAGTAAGTTATAAAGAGGCTAATGTGGCTTACAAGTATGGTGGTTGGAGTGTCTGAAGAGCTTGGTGTCATGTCCTGATGAGGGTCTATGCATGTGCAGCCATGTAGAGAAAAAAAGTCACATGGTGAGACAGGGCTCAAGGAACAGGGGAGGGACCAGCCTCACTCTTGGAACAACCTGGTCTTTAGAGATCTAATCCACCCCTGCCTGCCTGGAACTAGTCCTGTGAGACAGCACTAATTTATTCATGGAAGTGGAGCCCATGACCTACTTACCTTCCTCAGGGTCTACCTCCTAAAAGTTTCACCACCTCAACACACACTTCCAGCACATGAACCTTTAAGAGCCAAGTCATATCCAAACCGTAGCACAAAGTCTCAGTTTGGAGATGGCATAGATGTGGTTTGAGCCCAAGCAATCTCAATAAAATTAACGATTAACGCTAAAGCTGGAAACAGAAATAAAAGGAAAGAAATGTTACCAAATCACCTAGAGACAACCAGCAGTTCAGCATGTGTCTCAAGACCTTCAGGGAATAGTAGACAGTAAGATAAACGGGGAGACAGACAAGCCGAGAGAGTGATTACAGAGCCAGGTGATGTGTGCCAGGAGAGATGCTGGCACGGTGTCTGGGAGCTTGTGAGAGCCAACGCAAGGCTGGGTAGGCAGCTGGAGCCTTGGAGAAAGCTAAGGCTGGAAGTTCCCAAGGGTCCGACAATGGTGTGGCTTGCCTTAACTAGAGCAGGCATCAAGCCACAGAGGGAACCAGAGTACAGATAGCTTTCTTGGGACTTCTAGAAATCACAAGAACCAAGTCAGAATAAGTCATAAGATGAATGTGCATGCTCACCCCACATTCAGTCATCCTGATAAGCACTGAAAACAATCAGGGCCAACAGTCACTGCCGTCCATCGATTATACTCCAGGGACAGGACTCTGTTCACGGTGGCATATTTTGCCTAATTGGTGACAGTCTTTTGAGGTTGTTAATCCCACTTTACAAATGTGGAAACCTAAAAGAAACAAGTATTTCACCACACAATTTAGATGTGCCCTGGACTAGCTGTGCATATGGCTCAACACAAACCCCATTTAACACATAAGAAACTTTGTGATATTTTTAGAACTCAAGTGCATGATTCTTAAGTGTGAACTCTGTAGATGATATTGAATTGCCATGTCAAAATGTTGGACACACCTGGTAGAACCTTCAAAACAGAAAGAAATGCTCGATAAGGCTTCTGTTAAAGAAAATAATAGGGCTAGTGGGATGGCTCAGTTGATAAAGGTGCTTGCTGCCAAGCCTGATGACCTGAGTTCAGTCCTTGGAATTCACATGGTGGAAGAAGAGAACCAGCTTCTAGAAGTTGTCCTCTGACCTCCACACCTGTGATATGGCGCGCGCACACACACACACACACACACACACACACACACGCATGCACACGCACACGCACACACACACACACACACACGCACACACACACAGATACTAAATGTCAAAAGTAGTTTTTATGGAAAATAACAGTATGCCAAATGTGAGGATTACCCTTTTCAACATGACTATCTTTTCTATTTCTCTTTAATGTGCACATTTGTCACTGCCCTTCTACTGAAAGCTGATTTCATGAGTTTTGTAAGCTGCAGACACTTCTGAGTACTCTCCAAAGCTTAGCATTTCATTTATAAATGGAACAGTATTCTTTTAAGTGACGTTTGTTTGCCACAGATGAAGTTAAAACTTTGTCAAATGGATAAATTAAGCTTGCATGAGTTTGAATCTGAAGTAGCGTGGGGAGGGCTGTGTGTGCGTGTGTGTGCGTGGTGTGTGTGTGTGTGTGTGTGTGTGTATGTGTGTGTGTGTTCTCTTCAGTACATGAAGATACTCTGGGTGTTTGGACAGGAAGGAGACACATGGAAAGGAACTCCTGGTCACAGTTTTTTGATGGTCCCACAAATCTAACCTTTTATTTCATACTGTGAATTTAGAAAAAGATGTGGAAAAAAATTGAACATTTGCCTGGAAAAAGATCTATTTATTATTAATAAAATTCTTATAATTCATTATGTATTTAACACTAGATAAAAGAAAAGAAATTGCCAAGTGCAGTGAACTTCAAAAGCACAAAGTGGTAGAAACGTAATGATTACTAGGAACAAATTTTAAAAAGTACTAAGTTGACGAATATCTACAACAGACATTGACTTCAACAGACTTCATTTAGGACTCTGTTCACATGTCAGTGAGAACTGAGTTGGAGAAAGTGGGCATGGTGGCACATGCTTGTAATCCCTATACTTGAGAAATTGATGTAGGAGGGTTTCAGGTTCAAGGCCAATCTGTACTACATAGTGAAACCCTATCTTTTTTAAAAAAGAAAAGACATAGAATGCAACACCTGCTTGCTTCTTAATGCCATTTGCTTGGAATGATTTTTTTCCATCATTTCACCTTAAGGTAGTACCCATTCTTGAAGGTGAGATGAGTTTCTTGCAGACAACAAAAAGATGTATTTTGTTTCTTAATCCATTCAGCTAGCCTGTGTCTTTTGACTAGGGAGTTGAGGTCATTGATACTTACAGCTATTATTGAAAGATGTATATTGGTTACCATCATTTAAATTTCTGTTTGTGTTCTTGGTCCAGTTTCATGTTTTCTCTAATTATACCTCCATTTAGTTTCCTTCTGCTGCCTCTTGGACATAGTTGTTCCTTTCTTCAGTCCTTTCTATTATTTCAAGTATTCTCTGTAGGGCTGGTTTGGTGGACATGAATTCTTTTAGCCTATTCCTGGGACCTTGCTCATATGAACTTACAGCTATAGTGAAAGCATGCCTAAGATCCAGGATACAACCTCAATCAGACAAAAACCCAGTATACAACTGGGGAAATGGGCAGCAGGTCCCAACCTTAGCTGAAGAACTAATGACAGCTGATTACTGCTGGGTGAGGGAGAGTTGACCCTCTTTAAGGGAGTGACTCTAGGTAGGTTTACTAGACCCCAGTGAATGAACTTGTATTGAGGGACATCTGGGTATACTAACTTGACTTGATAGGCCTTAACCTATGTGACAGAACACATGAAATCCAGTGGGGGGGCTATAGAGGGGTGCAGATGGGGGAGGGGTATAAAGAAGATTAAGATGATTTATATGAAAAACACAAAAGTTCAAAAAAAATATTTTAAAGGAAAGAATTGAGTGGATACTTTATAACAAAAATTCAAATGACAGTGGCTAAAGATAGAGCTTATATTCTCTTCTGGAAAAAAAAAAAGTAGGAGGTGGGAGACCTGTGCTGTCAGGGGTGTCTGTCTACAAGATCACCAATGTTCCTGACTCCTTCTTCTCCTTGTTCATCCTTAAAGCTGTCTTCCAACGTCAAGATCTGCCCTTCTCCACTGCCTCCAGCCCCACTGCATGGCATTTTAAAGGAAAGAATTGAGTTGATACTTTATAACAAAAATTCAAATGACAGTGGCTAAAGATAGAGCTTATATTCTCTTCTGGAAAAAAAAAAAAGTAGGAGGTGGGAGACCTGTGCTGTCAGGGGTGTCTGTCTACAAGATCACCAATGTTCCTGACTCCTTCTTCTCCTTGTTCATCCTTAAAGCTGTCTTCCAACGTCAAGATCTGCCCTTCTCCACTGCCTCCAGCCCCACTGCATGGCCCAAGATGGCCGCCAAAGCTCTACACATAACTTCTAGGCTTTGAACTGTGCTAGCTAGGTTTTGTTGACTTGACACAAATTAGAATCACCTGAGGAGAAGGAACCTCAGTTGAGGAATTTCTTCCATCAGACTGGCCTGTGAACACTTCTGTGAGGTATTTTCTGAATTGTTAATTGATGTAGGAGGGCCCAGCCCATTGCAGGCCTGAGCCATTTCTGGTCAGATGGACCTGGGCTGTGTAACAAAAGTAGCTGAACAAGCCAAGGGAGCAAGCCATAAGCAGCGTTCCTCCACATTCACTGTTTCAGTTCCTGCTACCAGGTTCCTGCCTTGAATTCCTACTCTGACTTCCCTCAATAATGGACTGTGCTTAGAAGGACAAAAAACCCTTTCCAAGTTTTTTGGTCATAGTGTTTTTTACAGTGACAGTACGCCAACTAGACAGAAAGCCACAGAATGAAGAAAGAAAAGGGGGAGAATAGACACCTATCAACTGTCTGTCCCTTTTTAAAGTTTTCCTCAAAGTCTAATTGAAAAGTGTCTCTTATAACCTGAAGTCCATTTCTAACTATGGTGGTGGGGGCGGCGTGCTGGGAAATGAATCCTTCAGCTGAAGTGAGTTTGTCAAGACAGAAGTAATGGGTCAAGAGTCTCAGCCATGTGACTGTACTGTATTTCTGATTCACTTCTAGATATCAGGGCTTGAATTTAAGTGCGGAAATATAATGCTACCCTTTGGATTCTTACAAGGAAGACAAATCCTCAGGTTACTGATCCAAAGGGACATGGACATCTAGCAGGCAGCCATCAGCTTAAAGTTGGAAGAGCCTTCCAGCTTTGAATGGAATTGTGAGAAGCTGGCGTCAAACATCTCACTAGTCTTGGTGCTGATGTCTACTGCAACTCACCCATCAGATATGTTGCCCAAGATCACCTGACATGGTAAAGGATGATGGGAGGAAAGGCAAGAAAATACATTTTTATCATTGTAAACCTTCCAGGGCCAACTACAAGAAGATGCTTGTTGCCCCATGTAACCTTGCTGAGGGTTATCTCAAGTGTGGAAATGTCTATAAGTCAGTGGAGACAGGTGTGCCAATGTACAGCATAGACTCTGGGCCACACATGCTCATGGCTGAGTGGGTTGGGCTTCCCCTGCCCTAGTGTTGGGAGCACCATGTGGGCAGAAGGTGCTCAGTGCCCTGACAGACGGAGCCTTCCCAGACTGCATGATGCTGCCGTTTCACACTGGATGAGACACGTGACTGGTGCCACCTCACCAGTGGGTGTGCTTTGACTGCAATATTCACAGTCACAGGCCCAAACTGTGGTGGCTCTGAGCATGAACATCCTAAAAATAGGCCAGCCCCACTGTCCATAGGGATAGCCCCTGCTGCCTTAGCAAATAGTGGCTTTGCAAGAATGGAATGCACCGAACACATTTTAGTAACGAGTGGGAGTTTCCTGCCTTCCTCTCAGAGTCTTCAACCTGCTCTGTCATTTCTACTCTTGTCTCTTTTTTCTTTTCCCGAAACCTTACATTAATACGACTGTCACTCCATCACCCAAGTGCACAGTTGCCTAAACACAGGTGGAAGTCGTGTTTTCTCTGATGGATTTTGTTTTCTGACTTGTGATTTTTATAGTGTGCCCAAAATAATGCTGAAAGTTTTTAATAACTAAAAGGTGTTTGGAGGGGACAATCCTGTTTTAGGGGACTATGGGGGCAGAGAGGACTCCCATAGTGCCAGAGCCCCTGGCACTGGGGAAGAGAGAGACAGAGAGAGGTCTGTGCTGAGGAACCTGGGTGACCCCTCTGTCAGAAGCTCTGCAGGGCAGGTGGGAGGTCCACCTTGCTGATGGCTCCTGCAGGCCCACCTGGATCCCCAGCAGTCAAAGCTGCCTCAGTAAAGGAACCTCAGACATTGCCCCTACTGTTGAAAGGTCCACATTGATGTGGGTACTTGAATTTGGGGCTGGAAGCTGGGGCCTGTGAGTGGTAGACAGTGAAAGGAGTAAAATGCAACCCTACCATTTCTCAATGAGATGGAAAACAGCACTGTGTAATGGAAATAGAATGTGACCTACATCTGTAATTTTAATTTTTCCTGAAGCCCTCTTAAGAAGACACAGGTGTAATCAATTTTTGCAGTGCATTTTATTTAACTCTACATAGCCAAAATATTATCATTTCAACATGTAATTAATATAAAAATATGAAGGAGATACTTTGCAATTCTTTTGGGTATACCATCTGCTGTGTATTTTGCACTTATGGCATTTGTGGTTCAGCCTGGAACCTTCCAACCTTCCATAGGCACATGTGGCTAATGGCTACTGTACTGATCTGCACAGCACTGGGGAGGTCCCTCGCTTCCATGCATCGAGGCTGCTTGCCTCTGTCTTCCTCAAGCCCCTGTGTCTGCTCGTTTGACAACTTCCTTCTTCCTTTCTTATTTCTACTTTCGTCCTTCCTCTTTTCATTCTTTCTTATAGTGGTGCCTTTCTCATTAGAAATGAGAAAAAAAGAATGAGGACCAAGGGACAAAATTGCTGAGTATTGTGACAGACTAGAAGAGACATAAAGACAAATGGTATGCAATGCTAGCCCAAACCAAATCAAGCTCCAGGAAGAAAAAACAGCGAAATGGTGAATTTAGCCAAAAATGTGAATTTTGTATGGAACGGTTATTACATTAATTTCATTCATAAGAAAAGGACTCCTAACTCTTCTCTATGATTTAATTATTCCATGTCCATGTGTGTCAGATTTCCCAACAGTAACCATGATGAGTTTCTCTCAGTGGCATAGAATATGCCTAATTGTTCCATTTTTGTGAATTAACATCCCAGCTCATGCCAGTGTGTGGGAAGCATTTCTCAGAGTCTACATACTCCCTGGCCACCTGAAGTCACCAACTGTCACAGCCCCATATTTTCAAAAACTGAGAAGCATACTGTTTCTTTCCTGTCTCCTTCCTCTTTCCTCTTTGATGTTCAAAAGCAGTTGCACAGAACCTAGAGCTCACGTAAGGTTGTGGTTGACTCAAAACTCTTAAGCTGTAGCCTTTTGGGGGATTGGGACCTGACCTTCATGGTCATCAATATATAGGAATCTCCAGTTGGTTCCAAAGACATTGTGGGCTTTTCCCCCTAATGTCCTCATTTCTCTTTGGCTCATACTCACTATGTTACTGCTGGGATTTGATTGATGCTGGTCACCATTCCAGATTATTCCAGCTCTTCCATTTGGCAGGAATGAGATAGGGACTTGGAAAACATTTCTGAAGTCTGACTTTGGTGTTCCATTGTCACACCGCTTGAGTTAGTTAGTCCTTGAGTTAAAATGAGTCAAGTCCAAACCACCTTCTGAGGAAATCATTCGGTTGTTTTAATAGTTTGACTGTTCATCCCTGCCTTTTAGATATGACTGATGAATGTGCCTTTCCTTATCATAGTTCCATGCTAAAACACTTCATTCTTTAACTTTTGCCTCACTGGCTAAACTAAACCAAAGATTTTGTTGTTTTCTGTTTAGCTTATCCACCACCCACTTTATCTGACCTTATAAACATGTTTAAATAGATTTCCCAGATAATGACCGTTTTAGCTGGCAGCTTCCCGTTTAGATATTACAGGAGGCACAGTGCAATTGGAGGGCAGAGCAAAAGCACTAAGAATCATGAGATCCTGAGTAAATATAATAGAATGGTTGGCTCCCATGAGGACTAGGCTGAGTTCTAATCCCAGTTCACCCACTGACTCAGTGAGTGACCCAGGGGAACACAGAGCAAAACAATCATTGGCTTCATTTACTGGTGACTCAGTCAGCTGCTCTTCATAAATGGGGGCCAAAGAAGGAGCCTGCTGTCATAGAGACACCTCATTTCCATCCCGGGTGTTTCACTGTTCCGTGGGCTTGTGCTGAGTTCACTTGGAGGAAAACAAAGATGTCCTTTATGCATGATAGATGGAGGAATGGCACTCATGGGGCAACTGGCCTTATCAGCAATGACAAGAATCTAAAGGTTAGCAGATGGCAAGTAGAAAGAACTGTCTAACCTGATGTTAAAAGGTAGCCTTTCAAAGATGGCATTGTTCAGCTTGGTGCTCTCTGTTTTAATATGTATCATGGTCTGTGACGTCAGCAGTGGTGCAATCCACCAATGTTGGGGCATGTAGCAGAAGCCCGGTGTTCTCTTCAGAACCCAGGATAGCACTTGGTACATTCTAGTGAGTGCTGAGTGGATGAATGCTGTGGATCTGGGGGCATCATGAATGCCTCCTTCATCTTCTTCAGCAGCTTGATTTGCTGACTTGATTCTTCAAGTGCCAGAACTGCAGGATCTTCAAGTTGTCTTGCTTTTCCTGACGTTTAGAGTAAGGTTGGATTTAGTAAGCACTTTCAGTTATCCTGGGCTTCTAGCATGTCTTTCAGATTTAGTGGTTTGCAGCCAGCACACTTTTGTGGCCTAGAGGGGAAATGTTTCAGAAAACTTTTATTAATAAACTGTCTATACTCTGTCCTTATTCCACAGAAATCTATTTCCATATTTTCAAAGTTTAAGCCCAGGAATGCAAAGGTATAATTTGAAGTTTAAGTAGAGGAATGCAAAGGTGTAATATACAAAGCTATATTGCAATTTGATGAACAAGTAGCTTAATTATCTCTTTAAAATTCAGAAAACAAACCTGTACACTAGGGGAAGAAAGCCATTTAAAAATGTACAAAAATTAGTAATTTCAAATATTTCCTTTTGAGGGAGAAGAAACAAACCCAAATACATAAATGTTATGATTATTGATTAATCACCCCATATTATACAATTCAGTTACTTCCTTCCCTCCTTCCTTCCTCCCTCCCTCCCTCCTTCCTTCCTTCCTTCTTTCTTTCTTCCTTTCTTGACACAGTCTCATGTAGCCCAGCTAGACTCCAACTTGGTAAGTGATTGAGGATGACCTTGAATTTCTGATTCTCCTGCCTCTACCTCCTTATTCTTAAGATTACATATGTACGCTACTATGCCATCTTATGCTGCAGTGCTGGAGATCGAACCCAGGACATCATGTATGCTTAGTCAAGCACTCTTCCAACTGAGCTATATTCCTACACCCCAGTTCATATACATTATTTTGCCCCCAATACATTTATGTCCTCATAAAAGTTTCCTGATAAAGTAAGATGGGGCTATATACTCTTTGAGCAGAGGTGACAGCTTCGCAGGTTGGTTCTGTCATCACAGTTAACAACTGAGCTCGAATTGGAAACCGTGAATACTACATCAGAGTTGAACACTTTCTTTTGAAAAAGAAAGTGAGTTGGATGCTCACACTATGAATGGAGAAAGAGACGAAAATAAGATATTTAGTGTAGGGTCTACTTCAGTGAAAACCGAAATCACCTCCAATGTTTTCCCCTTGGTTGACTAACATGTTAAAAAAAATGGAATCTAGGGCCAGGTGTGGTGGCACACACCTTTAACCTCAGCACTTGGGAGACAGAGGCAGTCTGGTCTACATACCTAGCAAGTTCCAGGCCAGCTGGAGATACAGGGAGACCCTGTCTCAAAAAAAAAAAAAAAAAAAAAAGAAAAGAAAAGAAAAGAAAAAAAGTATAAAAGCCTCCTCCAGCTGTCCTGTCTCTTCCCAGTTCCTCACAGGTAGCTGCTCCTCAGTGCATCCTCAATGGATCTAACGGCTCCTCAGTGAATCCTCAATGAGTGAATGGCAACTTTCTTTGCCCTCCGTCTCTGCCATTATCTCCTCCCCTTATCTGTTAATAATCCTTCCATGTATGTTTTCCCACTGCTGGAGCATAACCCAAACTGCAGGTTGCACGTGGGAAATAGCATTAGTGTGAATGCTTGTTGACTGTGAGCAATGAGGAAGTATGGGTTCCACTGTCTTCTTAGACTCTAGTCCCTCATAAAGAATGGAAGCAACTAATGGACCTTTTGGAGTTGGTGTGACTTTACAGATCTTCTGGTGTAGCTGCTTCTGATGGGGGTGTGGAGTAGACCTGATGTGAAGATGGGTGTCTCCTCACTTCCTCTAGTATTCTTCCCCTGCACCACCTTTTGCCTGCTTGGTGTACATATATGCATATATGCACTGTCTATGTGAATATATTTGTGTATATATCTATGTATCTCTATCTGTATCTGCATCCATGCATAGAACCACATCCATATCCGTGTTCAAATGGATTGTACATTCTTGTCAAAATTTTGGTAACATCAAGGTCAGTGAAATGCAAGAAGATGTAACATCTTCTCAAATGGTCTGTTACCCAGGAAATATGTTTCTGATTGGCATCTGATCAATAATTATCATAGGGAGCATAAGAAAATCAATGAAGATCTTTGTAGAATCCTAGGTGGACATTCACTTTGAGAACTCACCCATCAGTAAGTGTTCATGAATGTCCTACAATGGATTGCAAGGCAGTTCACAGAATGTTGGAGGCAGAGGGCTTAAAAAATATGAGACAAAATTGATGCTTTCAGGATCTTGCATGCTATTTGAAAAATTAAGGTATATTTTAAAATTAACTATATTGGCACATGTTGACTACCTGTTAAATGGTGGGAATTCAAGATATGGTGTTGCCACCTCATGGTGTTGCTACCTCATGGCATCAAGGAGATCTCTCCCTTTCAATGTATGCATTGATGCATTGAAAAGATTAGTGAGGCTAAGGCAAGTGGGATACTACCTTTGGTGACCAAGGGATTCAGGGAAGGGGCCATAATCCAATGTCACTAATTCTAGTGGTTTTCAAGATTCCTTAAGATGTTTCGTCAGATTGTTTTCAAGTACGTACTACAAGTTATTCTGTGTACGGACAGATTTTATGGAGTTTCTGTATGGTGTTCACAAAACCACATTCAGAAATGTTACAGAGACAAGCAGGGATAGCTATAGGGCAGCATTTGGTTGAAGGAACAGCCTCTGCCCAGGAGTGCAGCATATACTGCTCTTCCCAGATCCTCTCTGATCCATGTGACCATTTTAATGTACCATTCCCTTGGCTTCTGTGTGACTTTCCCCACTAGGCTCAAACTTGAAAGGATTTTTTTGCCTAGAAGCCTAAAAATCAGGGATGCCTGAGGGTTGACATCGCCCTATGTGACAAAAGAGAATGAAAGCTCAGATCCACTTCCTCAGTGATGACAGACTCATAGGTGAGATTCATTCTCTATAGTTTTGGGCTGCCAGACTTAAAGACACTTTAAGATTTTTTGCCTAAGTCTCACTCTCACTTGGTCTTTCCCTTTCTCTACCCACTGTCTATCTCCCTCTAATTCCTTATGAAGTCAATCTTCATTTCATGCTCTGTTTCTGGGAACATTGTCTCCTAACATAAAACGCCATGCCCAGCTTCTAATGTGAGCTGAAGATATAACATGAAGCATGAGATGTAGCTGGGCCAGCATTCGGGTTCTTTCTATTCTCCAGGCACAGAAGACTCCAGTCCACATCATTTTCCTTCTCCAGTTTCCAATATAAAATAGCAGAGGTCAGGAGGTGGTAAACTCAGACCAACTGTTCCCTAAATAGAAAATAACAAGCTGTCCCCCATCCCAAGCATCCCCAATACAATATGCAATTTGAGATGGTGATGACCAGAAGTACAGTCATAATCACAGCCCTATATCAGTGCTCTGAGCCCACACATCCTCTTGCTCACCCCAGCATGTTTACAAGAGGCAGTTGGTCAGGGAGGAAGTAAGCCGTGGGGGCTGCACAGTGCCAGAGACAGCCCATTAAGAAGGCATTTGTGACTTTTCAGGGCGTGGGGGGTGAAGTGGAATAAAAGTAGTGTCTGTTTGCTTGCGTCACAGAAGCAGCATTGGGAGAAATTGCTCCTGACCAACAAATGCCAGTTGGTGGAACCCAGATTTTTAAGATGAACTGGCTGTCTGTCAAGACGGTTATCCAAGAGATGAATCCCATCACTGGGGCTCTCTTCTTTCCTCTGCTTGACTTTTTCAGGAGTGCCAGGCTCCGATAGGCTGTGCTCATGTGATGATTACTGGACTGTGCATCTGCTGACTAATGATGTGCAGACTTTCCAAAGCTCGACTGTTTTATAATGTTCCAAAATGAATACCAAGAGCATTTCTGGGAAGCAGGAGTGAACTACTGTGACATATGGAGCAAATCTGATGATTTGTCTGAAGCTGATCAGTTGATTCTTTGCCTCCTGCATACCCTCTGACCCCTTAAGAAATAAAAATCAATCATTGTCATGTTATACAGTTATTTACCTATACTTAGACATTAATTTAGTTTATATTTCATGAATTTTGACTTTTTGAAGAGAAAGTAAATCTCAATAATAATTATTCTGATGAAGTAAGGAGGCCTGAATGCTTTATTTAAGTCATATTGAAAGGAACATTACCCCAATAGAGGAGTCGAGGCACTGAGACAATTAAGATATGCTATGCTTAGCTCTTCCTTCTTCCACCATTCCAGGGAAAAGAATACTGCAACAGACAAAGTTATCATGACATAATTTGTTCTTAGTGATCCTCATGATTCCTCAAAGATAAAGTTGCGGGTCCCACCTCAAGACAAAGAACTACGGGCAATGGAAGGAGGTTGAATCAGTTTTCTCTAGGGACTTGCTCCCTGAGAGGTTATCTAACTTCAAGTGGGTAGCCCTAAACACAGGCATGCAGGAGCACCATGAATAGACTTAGTGTAGTACACATGTAGATCTATAGATGTATGCGTGTATATGTAACAATAACAAGGAAGGGGACAGGAAATTGAGAGGGAGTGGGAGGATATGGGAGGAGTTGGAGGGGGACTGGGAGGGATGGAAGTGGTGGGAAGTCTATACTCACGGAATATGTTCACACACAAGTTTTAAAAGTTGTTTTATCAAAAAGAAGTGAGAAAACATATGAAAACTAAATAAAGAAACCAGTGGTTTCTCATGCAGTGACATTGCATGTAGGTTTAACTTTTTTTGTAACCACAACTAAAGGGGACTATTGATTTACAGTTAAATGAGTAAATGAGCAGAATATATTGGTACTGATCCAACCGTTTATTCATCACCTTATTTAGAACTTCTCTTCCAAACAACACTCACTAAAATATTGCTGACACTGTGAATTGGTTTTACTATATTCTTTGAAAGTAAAGGTGAGATTCAGTTTGGTTACTGTCTTATTGAAAGTACTAAACTAATAAATCCTAGATTTATGAGACTTGGCAGTTTTGTGGTTGTAGACATTTATTGGATGGGTACTCTGGAATTAACAGGATCTATGGGACCAGCTGAAGAGAGGCTGGCTTTCCTGTGTGTAAAAAAACGCCTTCTCAGAGTCCCCTACAGCTAAGCTAATTATGGACAAGAGAAAAAAAAAACTAGTGACGTTACTTAAGATTAGTCAGGATTTATCCCCCAAGTTATCAAGGACAGATGAAGACCCAAGCAAAAGGAAAAATGGCCAATGGACAGGAAGCCAACAGTGTTAGCTTCAGCTACATGGCCAGGAATCCAGCTTCCACAGCAGTGAGGGTTGTGCGTTGGGGGGGGCAGTGAGGGAATTTTTCATAAGGATACAGTGTCAGTGCTACTCTTGAGTGATGATAACAGAAGAAGTTAATATATGTCCAATGGGTGATCTTTCTCACCTTGTCCAAATTATTTCATTAATAGATCTCATAAAGTTCAGTGTGACAATTAACACTGATTGTCAATTTGGTGGAATCTAGAATCATCTAGGATACAAGTCTCTGGCATTCCTGTAAGGAGGTGTCTAGGTTAGGTTAAATGATGTAGAAACACTCATCTTAAAGTATACATGGCACCATTCCATGGGATGAGACTCAGGACTGAATAAAAAGGAGAAAGTGAGCCGAGCATGAGCATCCATCTCTCTCTGCTTCCTGACTGTAGATACAATGTGACTTGTGGCTCTAGGCTCCTGCTGCAGTGATGGACTGCACCCTTACCTATGAGCCCACATGAACCCTTCTTTCCTTAAGTAGCTTCTACCAGGTATTTTGTCCCAGAAATGAGGATAATCAGTAATACATCCAATATTATTCCTTTGAGTTATTTCATCCAGAATGAAGGTATCTGTTAAAATATATGTATACAGTTAGATGTGGTAGTACATGCCTATAATTCCAGCACTCTGGCAGCAGAAGAAGGACGAGCACCACAAGTTCAAGGACAGTCTGGTCTAAATTGTGAGCTCTAGCCAAGCCAGGGTTACAGAGTGAGATCCTTAAAAGGAAAGAAAGAAGAAAGAAAGAAAGAAAGAAAGAAAGAAAGAAAGAAAGAAAGAAAGAAAGAGAAAGAAATATCAAGCCTAAGGGGAGGGAGGGAGGGAGGGAGGGAGGGAGGGAAGGAAGGAAGGAAGGAAGGATATGCATAATTTTAGAATGGCATAATGGGGTAAACGCCTTAGTATATTTCATTTGACACTATTTTCTTCAATATGTATTTTATTAAATTTTTATGCATTTTATACATCTTGATTATATTTAGACCTCTATGTGAGTTCATCCACTGGAGCCTGGCCAGCCTATCTAGCATCACTCCCTTAAAGAAGACCAACTCTCCCTCACCCAGCAGTAATCAGCTACCCATAGTTTCTTCAGTTAAGGCTCAAGCTTCTTGCCCATTTCCCCACTTGTATGCTGGTGTTTTTGTCTGGATTGAGTTTGCATGGGTCTTGTGCATGCTGTCACTATTGCTGTAAGTTTATATGAGTTTTTCTTCATTCACCCTCTGGCTCTTATGGCCTCCCCACCTCCTCTCCCACAATGGTCCCTGAGCCCTGGGTGGCAGAGGTTTAATATAGGAATCCTACCCAAGGATAGGTACTCTGCAGTCTCTTTTTCTCTACATTTTGGTCAGTTGTGGCTTTCTGTGTTAATCACCCTCTGTTGCATGAAGGCGCATCATTGGTGAGAGTTGAAAGATGTATTAGTATTCTCTCTGCCCCCTGTTCCACTATGTTCTGTGAAACTTGGGTGCAGAGATCCCATTGTAGATGTGTCACTTGACATTATTTTTAGTCCCACAAGAGGAAGGCACTATACTAGGTGCTATGGGAGATGCGTGAATACATCACAATATTCCTTATACTGACAAGCTTTTAATTTGAGCAAGCTATGTGCACAAAGACTGTACCAGAAAATGATTCCATAGATATGTGGCTGGCCTCTGAAGGCCAGAGGTAGAAATTGTAACTTCTGAATGTTGTAGAGAGAGAAGGTCAATGATGGAGAGAGTAGTGTTAGAGTGGGACTTGAAAGACTAAAATGAGAAAGAGGAAAAACATGGAGATAAATAGTTCTGTAGGGAGGTAGGGAGACACAGGGGACACATGGGAAGATCAAAGAGGTCCCCTTCACTTGAATCCAAGTGATAGCAGTCCAGGATGATGAGAAGGAACTCATAGAGGCCCATGATTCCAGAAGAAGGAGTTTAGAATTTATTACAAATACAAAGAGGATCCTTCAAAGTATTGGAAGATGGAGGTTAACTCTGGATCAAATCTGCTATTAAAGAAATTGTTCTAATAAACTCTAATAAACTGACTGGAGGAAGAATAGACTTTATCAGTGAAAAAGACATTTCTGTATTTATTAAATTTGAAAGAACTTAGCTAATCATACAGCAATTATATATTTTGATATTTGCAAAGACTTAGAGGAAAAAAGATGAAACATTTTAGGGCAAGAAACAGAGAAATTGAGGTTCACACAAATCATTTCATGGCACTGTCTTAGATGTCAAAGAAATAATCTAAGGATACTGGGTCTCTGAGGACCTCATGGCAAGTGTAAGGGTTGGAGTGAGGCCCAAAAGCAATTTTGGCTGGGTTCAGCCTTTGGTCCAGTGCAGAGATTTCTCCCAGGCACTGGCAAGCTCTGTCATTGAGACTGGGGTCCCAATCTATGTTGGTGGTCCTTGACATTCCCTAAATTGCCACCAACCATGCTCAAAAATGCTCTCTGTTCTTTTTCCAAACTACTCAGATCATTATTTACACCACTTGAATTGATTTGTGGAATCCTAATATGACGGAGGAGACCTATCTTCCTTGGAGGAATTATTTCACTAGGTAGTTCTCCATGATGGTAGCTATGATCGTGCCCACATTTCTGCCAACAATGCTTGCCTCTTTATTTTGTACTTCAAGAATTCTTGGCAGCAGGTCAAATTGTGGAATTCACTTCCTCAGATATTTTGATCTTGTATGAGTATAAGTTCTGGAAAGCATTTGTGCAAGGCCATGCTACATATGATGGATTCTATTTGAGGGACGGGAAGTAGAAGATGTTGCAAAGACTAAGGGTGCTACTGCCTACAGTAATGATGACGACCCTGGCAATTCAGCCAGCCTGCTAGTCAACCTCATCGTTACTCCTTTGATCTATCCATATATATGTCAGCCTAACTGTCATCTATCTATCACTACTTTATCTATCTATCTATCTATCTATCTATCTATCTATCTATCTATCTATCTATCTGTCATATCTATCATCTATCTATCATCTATCTATTCATCTACTATCTATCATCTATCATCTATCTATATCTATTTATCAATCATCTATCATCTATTATCTATCCATCCATCAACCATCTATCATCCATCTATCATCTATCTATTTATCATATATCTATCATGTATCTATTTATCATCTATCTATCTATCATCTATCTATCATCTTCTATCATCTATCTATCTATTTATATC
>NW_008345884.1:2818775-2845476 GCF_000622305.1 Nannospalax galili
TAAAGTTGAAGACTTTAGCATAACTACTCTTGTTGATATGTCCCATGTTAACTATGTAACTTCATGGTGATTTTATATCTACAGATTATTAACGACTACTAAAAAGACCAAGGAGGAAAATAATATAGCTAAAAAGCTAAGTGGTGTACTTAGAGATTCCCTTGAGTCATGAATCATTTCTTTCAACGTGACAGTTTGGTGCAATTGGAAATGTTTTAGGGAAAAAAGCATCCACATGTGAAAATTCATTTCCTACTTCTGCTATAACAGATTTCTAAAACTTGAAACCAAACAAATTTATAATCCTACAGCTCTACAGATCAGAAGTCTGAGGCAAAATGAAGACAGGATGTGTTTCTTCTAGGGCTTTTATTCTAGAATCTGTCCCTTCCGAGTTCTTAGCATTTGCCTGTATTTCTGTGTATTTCTGAACTCCCGCCCCAAGTGGATATTTCAAGTTAGGAATGCTCAGCCAGGTTGTTGTCACCCTGCATCATTCCAGCACTATTCTTTGTCCTGCCATCCACACTTAAATATATCACCCTTGTGGTTACATTGGGCTTACCTAGGCAATCCTGGGCAATCTTCCCACCTCAAGGTCTTAAATTTAATTACACTTGTAACTTCCACTTGAAGTGTAAGATAATAAATTCCTGAGTTCCAGGAATCAGGATGTGGAGTTTGAGGGTCTCTATTCTGCCTGTCACAGGGTTTCTGAATGTCACCATCATCATCATTTGTGATTGATACTAGACACCACTGTCTAGTCATCATCTCAAACTTTGTTTTCTCTCTGAAACTTGCAAAAGGACAAGTTTGTCTTGTGTACAGGAATGTAGGCGGTGGAAACAAATTGGAAGATGGAAATACACATGAAACATTGGCAAGATGGAATTATGGGCAGATGAAAATATGGAAGCAAGAAATAAATATGAAAATGAGAGAAAGCCAAATGAACTCTGAGTAAATACTGATTAATTAATTTTTTAAACATTTTTTCCTGGTACTGGGGATCAATCCAGGACCTTACACATATAAAGCAAGTGTGCTACCACTCACCTATATCCCCCATTCATCAAGAAATATTTTTCAAATATGCTTTCTATTAAACTTTATGGGCAATAAAAAGTCAAGAAAACATGAGGTTTACCAGATTTACGGAGCTTCAATCTTGGAGGCAAAAACCCATGACCAGGTAGCTGAAGCATGCGTTTCACCCCCCATTTGCTTGAACAAATGGATTTTGCCCTCCAGATAAACTACTTTGCTGACAGTTTAGTCTAGAGCATGCCCTGGCTTCTTTTCTGGGCTTTGCTCGTAGTGTGCCCTGAAGCCACAGGCATGCCCCAGAAACAATGAGTAAGTTCATTTGGTTGGAGCCCAGGGAGCACATATCTTCCTTAAATCAAGACAGGTTGGGACCAAATGTCTGTTGTCATCAGGAGCAATCGGCATACTGATGACTTACTCAGGAATCTCTTGTTCCTCTTTCTGTACTACCCTTTCTAAGTTTGGTGGGTTGAAGTCCTCAGGAGCTGACCAATAGCAGTACTTACAACCAAACTTTATTGTAACATTTCATTGCTACCACATATCGATATTCAGAATTGTAAATGGCCACAGAAGCTAGTATTTTATCAGCTTGGGAGAAGACTCATCATAAGGCGAGGCTTTTGCTACAGGTGTCATCTCAGGGCCAGCTCCTTGGACATGATTCCCTTTGGCAATGCTTGTGCTTCAGCCTTTTGACTCTTTCTTGGAGGAATATTGCTCTCCCCCAGTCTCATTGATTGTGTCCTTATTATGTCAGAAAGAGGCTGGGTTATTCCATTTCTTGTCATCAACAAAGCTCTTTATGCATTTAGAACAAGATGTACACAAACCTCAAAAAACAAAACCAAGCAGAGAAATTTTTATAAAATGCAAATAAAGTTGTCCATGATTCAGTGAGACTATGAGAGTGGTTAGGACCCTGCAGGCTCTTGGTGTGCCGGAGCACCGCCCACTGGTCATAAGTGACTTAAGGTTGGAAACTTAACTTCACATCTCCTTGCTCTAGTTCAAATGTGAACATACAACTATTCCTTCTGTTCTCTTCCCAAAACTTCAAAAATTCAATCTGGGATTTAAAAAAAAAAAGTTAGAAAAAATAAATAAATTCTAAAGGCAGTTCTTTGAAACTATTTACAAAATAGAAAAAAAGGTAGAAAAAAAGTCCTCCACAAAGCTGAGCTAAAGTAAAAAGATAGAGCAAAAAGTTAAGAATGAGGGGCAGGAAATGTGGCTTAGTGGTAGAGCACTTACTTGCCAGTTCCAAACGAAGCCTTGGACTTGATTTCCAGTGCCATGAAAAAATAAACAAAAGTAAAAAAATGAAAATGTTAGCCATAAAGATAGAGACATATATAGGTATCAACCAAATTCAAGTAACTATGAGATAATTCCACTACAGCAATAAAGTTGAAAACCTAAAACAAATATTTGGACTGGTCTTGCTCATAATATGAATATGTGAGCTTGTATCAGACAAATCATGAAATGTAGACAAAATAAAAACACAACTACTGCAAGCACTAGAAATGTGATTCTGGACTGACATTTAGAAAGGGGAAACAGTGTGGGGTGAGCTTTCTCCCATTCTTTTCTGAGGGCAAGTTTCAGTCTAACCCATATAGGGTAGCAAAACTTCTGAAGTAAGCCTTGAATGCATTTGTTACAGGACCAGAGAATTTAGAGCAGCCACAGACACAAGAAAATAAAGAGCTCTTTGGAGAGAGCCAGAAATCCTGTACATAAACTCTCCTCAAATCTCTGGTTGACCCTTGAACTGTGCACACAAAAGACAGTCTCTGAGAGTTCCATCTAAAGCTTGAAGATGGATCTGAGATTCAAAATACTCCCCTAAGAGATTAGAGCTTGTAGCTGGAATCCAAAGAAAATTATTGCCTGCTAAACCAAACACATTAACAGTCTATGGGATGATATAATAGGATGCAGGGTGACTACAACTTAACATTGCATTCAAAATGCAAATCAAATTCTTGCCATTTAATGAAATAGGAAGATGTGACCCATTCTTAAGAGAAAGAGGGATTCTCAGATTGTGGAAGAGCAGACAATGATTTAAAGCAGTGACTATAAATATGTTCAGTGATGTAAAAGAAACCACTTAAAAAATTTTGAAGGATAGAGCATCTCAGTAGAGAAGCAAACAACATAAAAACTGCAATATTTGATATTTAAAAGGACAGACTAAATGGTGTTCAGAGCTAAATGTTTTATATTGATCTAGAAATTTGAAAAAACACGATTTTTTTCAGTAGTGATGTGTCCTCTGCCTTCTTTCTAATACATCTGTCCCTCTGTAGAAATGCCATTAGTCATAAGCCCTGGAACCCTCTAAGAATGACTTGTCAGAGCTTATTTCTCCCTTTCTGCACCTTAGTTTCTGGTCCCTTACCTCTCATCTCTTAGATACTGGCTCCTCACTTCACCTCTAGCTTTTACTAAAGCAGAATTTACACTAGTATTTTCTTGGTTGTAAGTTAAATATTTTTGTGCCAAATGCAGTGGCATGCTTAGGGTATCTTATTGTGTTTCGTGCCCTCCTGGTGCTTATTGATGTGGAGTTCTCAGCCGTATCTACAGTAGAAACACTCAAAAAGTTCATGTGTCTGTGATGTTTAGATTCTTCTTCCAGATTGTAAATTGTTGGTTCTCTACTGAGGCCTGAGCATCAACATTGTTCTGAAGGTTCCCACACAATCCAAAAGGGAGTCACAAACTTGTGAAATGTGACCCCTTTTGATGGCTAATCTTGATTGTCAACTTGATGGGATTTAGAATTGTCCAAGATGCAATGTGACCAACTGCTTCAGGCTTCTGCTGTCATGACTTTCCTTTTGTGATGGACTGTACCCTCAAATTTTGGGTCAAAATAAACCCCTCTTCCCTTAAGTTGCTTTTGTTAATACATCCCTGAGAGGAATTAATAAAAGGACAACTGGTGATTAGCACAGGAATATACCCCAAACACAAAATATGATCTAATATGGCATTGGGATAGATTCATACTTTGGAGCTGAATACTTTCCTACCTCACAAATCATAATATGAATGAGATTAAGGCTTCTTTTTCAAAATTCTTATGACAGGTCTTCCCACTCTTGGACTAGGCCAGGAACCTGCTGCTCCTGGGCTCCCATTTACCCTGTTGAGTTAGTCAGGAACCTCCCACTCCTGCACCATCTTTCCCCTTTGGAACTAGGTCCAGAACCTGCTGCTCACAGGTTCCTGCCAAGCTAGTCAGATACCCACCCACTCCACCACCATCTTCTGGCTCTGGGATTTGACTATGCACATGTTGCCAGAGAGCCCCCGACTAGGCATAAATGCTCTGCTCCAGCTCCAGACAAGCCCAGTGACTTAGCTAGAGGTAGTCTACCTCAATAATATCTGCACACTCACAGTCCTAGCTGTGATTGCTCACTTTGTACACTAGACCAGCCTGGAACCAGCCCATCCCTTAAAAAAAAAAAAAGAGAGAACCTAAAGCAGAGACCAACTAACTCCTCATACCTTAGCAGAAAGCAACCATGCTATATCAAAATCAAACTTCAACTCAACAAAGCAGGCAAGAATTTCATATCAGACACACAACCAACAAAAGAAGTCCATATTCCCAGGTCACAATGTAAAAACACAAACAATATGAAAAACCAAGTCAGTAAGTTCCCAGGGAATGCCACCAGTCCTACAGACGTATTCTACAGTGAGAACTACCAAGAGGAACCACAAGGCATAGAACTTAAAAGAACAATCACAAATATGATTTAAAAAATTCAAGGGTTTTAAAGAATATACAAAGAACTCAAAGAAGATAGGAATAGACTCCTGACTGAAGCCTAAGAAAATATAAATATACGGCTGAATGAAAAGACAAAGACAGTTCAGATTTTGAAAAGAAAATCCACTAAAGAGAAATATTAAAGAAAACTCAAGCTGAAATAATGGAATTGAAAATCTTGATAAGCCAATTTGAAACAACAGGGGAAAGTCTTTACCCTAAGAATGAATCAAATGGAAAATAGACTATCAAGACTCAAAGATAAAGTTGGAGAAATGGATTGCTTAAGCAAAGAATATGATTAAAAAAAAAAAAACCCACAGGAATGGAATGTGGGTTGTGGGACACCATGAAAAGAGAAAAATCTAAAAATTACAGGCATAGAGGAAGGAAAAATATCTCAGGTCAATGGCATTGACCAGATCTTCAATGGGATTATAAAAGAAGACTTCTCAAATTAAGGAAAGACATAAACATACAAGAAGCACACAGAATAGACAAAAGCAGAAAAGAAACTCCTACAGCATATTATAGTAAAAATGCTAAATATACAGAACAATGGTAGGGTACTAAAAACTGTAAGAGAATAAACAAGTTTTATATGTGTGTGTGTGTGTGTGTGTGTGTGTGTGTGTGTGCAACCCATCAGTATAACAGCTGACTTTTCAGTGCAAACTTTGAAAGTCAGAACAGTCTGGGACGATGTATCCCAATTTCTAAATGGCCACAGATAAGAAACTCAGACTATTTTCCCAAGCAAACTATATTTCATAGTCAATGGAGAAAGAAAAATCTTCCATGATACAAAGAGGCTGACAGAATTCATATTCACCAAACCAACCTTAAAGAGAGTACTCCCAAGAAATATGAAGACTGAAGAAAGGAATGACCATAGCCAAAAGGTTAGAGAAAGAAAAGAAACAAAGGTATAATTATGGAAACACAAAATAGGACTAAGAACACAAATAGAAAATAACATAAAATAAACCAATACACATCTTTCAATAATAATTTTAAATATCAATGGTTTCAACTCCCAATCAAAATGCATAAGCTAGTTGAATGAATTAAGAAACAAAACCCAGGGGCTGGAGAGATGGCTCAGCGGTTAAGAGCACTGACTGCTCTTGCAAAGGACCTGGGTTTGATTCCCAGCACCCACATGGCAGCTACGAACCATCCTTAACTCCATTTCCAGGAAATCTGAAGCCCTCTTCTGACCTCCGCAGCATTGCATGACACAGGTGCACTCACATACATGCAGGCAATACACTCATACACATAAAATAAAAATAATAAATAAAATAATAAAAAAAGAAACAAAATCCAAGCTGGGTGTGGTGGCACACTCCTTTAATCCTAGCACTCCAGGGGCAGAGACAGGCAGATCTCTGTGAGATCAAGGCTAGTCTGTTTTACATTTTTACATGGCAAGTTCTAGGCTACCTGGGGCTATAAGGAGACCTGGTCTCAAAAAGACAAAAAAAAAATCAAAAAGTGAGGAGGGGGGGAGGAAGAGGATCTTTTTGTTGTCTATAAGAAACTCATTTTACCTTCAAGGCTAGGTACGACTGTGGGACAAATGGATGGAAAAAAAATATTCAAAACAAATGTCACCAAGAAACAAGATATTATTCTAGTATCTGACAAGATAGACTTCAAATTAAAATTAATCAGAAGAGGTAAAGATGGTTATTTCATTCTGATCAAAGGAACAACTGACCATGAAGACATTATAATCATGAACATATGTGTACCAAACTCTAGTGCACCAAATTTCGTGTAAAGAACACTATTGGACTTCAAGACACAGACAAACACCAAATCAGTAATAGTAAGTCACATCAATACTTTCTTTAATAGATAGGGCATCTAAACAAAGAATAAAGAGAGAAACAGTTGAATCAAAGAATATCATACATCACATGGAGCTAACAGATATCTACAGAACATTCCACTCAAGCACCAAAGAATAGATATTCTACTCGGAAATCCATGGAAGTTTCTCTAAAATAGATCACATATTGGGCACAAAACAAACACAAAAAATTGAAATAATTCTGTGTATTCTATTGGACCACAATGCAATAAAACTTAAAATCAACAGCAAAAGAAGCTCTAATAACTATGTAAACTCAGGGAGATTAAGCAACACACTCCTGAAGATGAATGAGTCAAAGAAGAAATCAGAAAATAAATAAAAAATATTCCTGGAACTAAATGAAAATGAATACACAGCACAACAAAACCTCTGTGACACCATTAAGAGCCATCCTAGGAGGGAAGTTTATAGTTATAAGCAACTACGTTAAAAATCAAAAACAGCATTCCCATTACAATCAAGAACCAAAGTTATTCATTATCCCCACTCCTTTTCAATATAGTGCTTGAAACACTAGCTAGAGCAATAAGACAAGAGAAGGAAATTAATGGGGTACTAATTATAAGAGGTCAAATTATCCCTATTTGCACATGATATGATACTGTTTTTGTTTGTTTGTTTTTATTTTTTTGAGACAGGGTCTCCCTGTAGCCCCAGATGGCCTGGAACTATGATATTGTACATAAGAAAGCCCCAAAATTCCACCAGAAAACTTCTAGAAATGATCAACACTTTCAGCAAAGTGGCAGGATACAAAATCAATTTACAAAAATCACTAACCTTTTTATATACTATTAACAATCAGTCATGGAAAAAGATCATGAAAATATTCCTACTCACAATAGCCTCAAAACCAAATATCAAGGAATAAATCTAACCAAAAACATTAACGATCTCTACAGTGAAAACTTTAAATCTTTGAAGAAAGATTGAAGAAGACACTAGGAGATGAAAGACCTGTTGTGATCATGGATTAGTAGAATTAATGCTGTAAAAATTACCATTCTACCAAAAGCAATTTACAGATTCAATGTAATTGTAATCAAAATCCCCATGACATTCTTTACAAAAAATAGAAAAGAATCTTAAAATTCATATGGAACTACCAAAGACCCTGGATAGCCAAAGCAATCCTGGGCAAAAAAAGCAATGCTGGAGGGATTATTATACCAGATTTCAAACTATATTACGGAGCTATAGTCATAAAAGCAGCATGGTATTGGCACAAAAACAGACATGTAGATTAATGGAACAAAATAGAAGACCTCCAAACATGATGGCATGCAATTCAGCCACCAGATATCTGACAAAGATGCCAAGAACACACACTGGAGAAAATACAGCATCTTCAACAAATGGTGTTTGGAAAACTTGATATCCACATATAGAAGAATTAAATTGGACTCATATCTATCACCCTGCACAAAAATAAACTCAAAATGGATCAAAGACTTCAATGTAAAACTTAAAACACTGAAACTATTAAAAGAAAACACAGGCAGTATCCTACAAGATATAGATGTAAGAAAGGACTTTCTAAATGGGCCTTTACTCAGGAATTAAATCAACAACTGACAAATGGAACCTCATCAAACTATACATCTGATAGAGGGTTAATATCTAGAATATACAAAGAAATCACAATCAAAGAACGAAGAAAACAAATTACTCAATTAAAAAAACAGGCTAAGAAGCTGGGTGTTGTGGCACACACCTTTAATTCCAGCACTCGGGAGGTGGAGACAATCAAATCTCTGTGAGCTCAAGGCCAGCCTGGTCTACATAGCAAGTTCCAGGTCAGCTGGGGCTACAGGGAGACCCTGTCTCAAAAAGGCAAAAAAAGAAAAAGAAGAAGAATAAGAGTAAGAAACAGGTGTTAGTAAGAAAGCAATATGTATAGTTAAATGAGAGGAGAGGGGGAGAGTTATATAAGAAACTATAACTATAGGGATAAAGGGGAAGAAGGAGCTTAAGAGAGGTGGAATCATCACAGACAGGAATTATCAAGAAAGAAATGGGGAAAATGGGGATACTTTAACTGGGAAGGGTGGGGAGGAAGGACAGGACAGGGAGAGAGAGAAAGGAGAGATAAATAATGCCTAGCTAGTATAAAAAAATAGAGGGAATCATATTAGTCCAAAAACCTACTGAAGAATTATACACATGAAATCTCTATGTGAGCCTGTGTGTATAGTTGAAGACTACATAACAAGAAACAGTGCCAGACAGGAGAAACTTTCCTTTGAGTTGTTGGTCAGGGTAGTCCAAGAAAGTCCCAAAATTATGTAGGCTATTGCCACAGCCCTTGATGGCCTCCCAGAATTTGAACATAAGACCCTACTACTGAAGATAAAACATACTTCAGACACAGGATTTGGAGTAATGGAGCTGGAACTGACCTGGAAGCCACCTCCCCTGAAGGTTAACTCTCATAGCTTTGGAGAGCACTATGCAAGGTGCTAAGGGAGAACATCAATCAATGTCCCAACTCCAGCTACAAGGCCTAAAAACAACACCAATGACCAGCACAACAAACGACATTGGTGCAGCAGTGTTACTTTTACCTTGAGAGTAGTCAACAGTTACCTAATTGGACTTAAAGTTTACTCAGTGGGAGGAAACTCATGTGTGATACTTGTAAACCTCGCCAAATGCACATAGCTGGAGAGGTCACAGACCTTAGGAACTCATAAGACACTACAGCAATGGTGTCAGCATGCACAACATCCATGAAAACTCAAGCAGACAAAACCCAGCACAGAACTGTGGAAATGAACACCAGGCCCCAATCTTAGTTGAAGAATTATTGGCAGCTGATTACTGCTGGGTGAGGAAGAGCTGATCTTCTTAAAGGGAGGGACTCTAGATAGGCTGACTAGACCTCAGTGGATGAACTTGCACTAAGGGATGTCAGGGAACACTAACTTGACATGATAGGCCTTAACACAAATGACAGAATATATGAATTCAAGTGTTGGGGGATACAGGGGCTAATGGGGGAAAGAGGTATAAAGATGATTAAGATGTTCTTTATGAAAATTTCCCAAAACTCCATATTGATGGAGTTAGCATATACCTGGACAAAGTAACCATTAACTCTGCCTTTGGTGCCTATGAAGTCCTACCTGATATCCATTATTTCTGTATAATGTTCAATGTTTCAGGTACTTGCCTTGATCTTAGTTGGTTGTATACTTCATTATGAGCAGTTTAGAGCTCCAAGGCATAGAGTGCTGTATCTCGGGAGAGCCCAGTACAGAGTCAGGTATATTTTTCAGAAGTAAGATACCTGTTCTTTATAAATTTGTGCCTTCCAGAAAATTATAAACTACAAAATGTCTATTGTAAATTAAATATAAAAATATTCTTTAATTTTTTTAAAAAAAAATAGGCTAAGATCTGAATATGAGTTCTCAAAAGAAGAAATAAAAAGGACTGAGGAATACCTTTAAAGGTGTTCAACATCCATAGTAATTAGGAAATGCAAACTGAAACTACTTTATGATTTCATCTTACCACAGTCAGAAGGCTAAGATCAAGAAACAAATGACACCAAATGTTGGTGAGGATGCAATGAAAGTAGAGCCCTCATTCACCGTTGGTGTAATTGCAATGTGGTGCAACCAGTGTGGAAATCAGTGTAGAGAACTTTTACAAAACTGAAAAATAAATCTACCATATGATCCAGCTATACCACTCCTTGGCATATACCCAAAGAAATCAATATACTACTCCAGAGATACTCAGTCATGTTTGTTGCTGCTCTCTAAAAATAACTAGGAAATGGAAATAACCTAAATGTCCCTTAACTGATAAATGTATAATAAAAATGTGGTACATTTGCACCATGGAGTTCTACTCAGCAATAAAGAAAATGAAATGATGAAATTTGGGATAGAAATAGACACTGTTATGCTAAGTGAGGTAACAGACTCAGGAAAACAAGGAACACATGTTCTCTCTCTCTCGTTTGTGGATCCTAGCTGCAAATGCTTAGATGTGAGTATATATCCTGATGTAACCACAGGTGTCAGGAAAATGGAGAAAAAAAAACATGGAGGTAAGGGGGAAGAAGGCGTTCAAGGGATAGGCATGGTAAGAGACAGGTTTTATCAGGTAGTAAATGGGGAAAATGGAGTGTACTTTAAATGGGGAGAAAAGAGGACTATACAGGGGGAAAGAGCGGAAAGAGAGCTAAATAATGCTTAGGTAATATGAAAAATCAAAGAGAAATGTATTAGTGCATAAGCCTACCGAAAAATACACACACTTGTGTGTACGTGTACATATGTGCAGCTAAAGGCTATGTAATAAAATTCACAGAGCCAGGAAAGGGAGCTCTCCCTTTGAGCTGTTGGTCAGGGTAGTCCAAGAGATTCCCAAACTAATACAGGCTATTGTCACAGTCCTTGATTACTTCCTGGAACCTGAAGGCAAGACCCTATTGCCAAAGACTCTACATACTTTGGATACAGAATTTGGAGCAATCAAGCTGGAACTGATCTGGAAGCCTCCTCCCTGAAGCTCTCACAGTATCTGGAGATACTGTGCAGTCTACTAAAAGAGAAAACCAATCAATGGTCCTACCTAGCTATAAAACCTACAAATCATAACAATGACCAGCCCAGCAAATTATCTCTATTGGTGCAGTAGTGGCACATTTATCTTGGAGATAATCAACAGTTATTTAATTGGACTTAAGGCCGACTCAGTGGGATGAAACTCATGCGTGGTACTGTAAATGTAGTCAAGTAGTCATGACTGGAGATGTCATAGACCCTAGAGAAAAACCTACTTCTGTCACTTTCCTAGACCAGTGTAATTTCTTATAATATTCTAAATACCTGTCCTTATATTTACAGACAAGTGTACCACTCATCACTCATCAAAGAAACTCCTTTTTGCAACAGATGGAGACTGTAACAAAGTTCCACAACTGGTCAGGGAATGTGAGGTGCCCAGCCCTAAGTGATTCATCAACAATGCAGCATCTACATCTAAGGCTCAGCAAGCACTGTGGAAGAGGGATCAGAAAGAAAATATAAGCCAGAGGGACAAGACGCTGCTTGCATTCTAGACATGACAGGGAAGCTACACCGATGAAATCTCCACAGAACGGTGGTCTGACAGGATCTGCATATAATCACAAAACCAGTTGGTATACCAAGGTGCTATGAAATTTCAAGGGGCACAGCCTCAAGATGAAGAGTTGCAGGCAATTAATGGATGCTGAGGGAGGCAGAATCAGTTTTCCCCAGGGACTAGATCCTTGAGAGATTATCTAATATCAAGCACCTCTAAACACAGGTACACACAAGCACCATTAAATGGACTCGGTGCACCGTGTGTGTGTGTGTGTGTGTGTGTGTAAAAATAGTACTCAAAGAAGAAAGAAGAGGAATTGAGAGGGAGTGGGGGACATGGAAGGAGTTGGAGGGGGACTGGGAGAGGTGGAAATAATGCAGCTCTATACTCTTGTATGATATCCACACACAATTTTGTGCTAAGCCACATGGTAGCATTAGTTATCATTTATAGGAGCTATCTGCCTATCGTTCTATTTAATTTCTCTAAGGATCTGGTACAGTAGATATTATGGGTTTTGTTTGAAAACAAGCAGCAGACAGGGTGAGTAGCTCTCTAGATGTCATACACCCAGGCAGTGGAAAGGCCAGTGGCAGAGCTGTGTTCTGACGACAGGGCCACATTGCAGGGGCCAAGAGTACGGTACCCAGCGGATGAGCCCGAGGAAAGGGTTCCATCCACTGGCTCTGCAGACCCAGGATTAGGGTGCAGCCTAACTCTGGTCAGCTGCTCTTGCATTTTAAACTGTGCTGGATAAATGAAAGATAACCCTCTTCTCCCTTTGTCAGTACTGCTCTTAGGACCTAACGTTTCTATTCCTTCATTTCTTTTCAGAAAGTGAGAAGCGCATGCACACACACACACACACACACACATACACACACACACCTTGCTCTAAAATGGCTGGAAGTACTTAGATCTTGGTAAAATTAGGGAGTATCTGACACTCTCCTGTCTCCTTGGAATCTAGACTTTTTGGATTTTTAAGCAAAAATTCTTGGAAAGGACAGGATAAAGTCAGTAAACTATAGTTGAATAGTTAATCTTGAATGACTGATTGAGTTCCTATGCCACCTTTCTTTCTTCAGGCAGTCACATTTTAACAGGGGACAAGGAGTTCAACTTGGAAGCCCGACCCACATGGATCTGAATCTTAGGCTGCTTACTTGTTATGTAATACCTGGCAAGTAACCTAACCTCTCTTAGCTTTGATTTCCTCATCTCTAAAAAGAGAATAATACTTCAGAGGGTTGTGATGAGGATTAAAAAAGATGGAGACCATGCCTAGCGCAGCGCTGGGAACATAGTAGGTGCCTGTTAAATCTTCATCAGTTATCTTTTTGTTTCCACAGAACATAGTAGGTGCCTGTTAAATCTTCATCAGCTATCTTCTTGTTTCCATGGCAGAGCCCATGTGTCAGACAGAAGTAAAACTTTGGGATGCACTGTATTAGAAATCTATCAACATCTTATGGTCTGCTATTTCCTCTACTGCACAGGTATAATTGAGGAACACACTGAATTTTTCCCCAGTGAATGATTCTCCCCACTCCTCTCTCTCTAGGACCCCTTGTTGTGGGGAAAACTGGTAAACAGTTGTTTCATGTAGGAAAGTCATGATTGTGTTTCTTTTCTTCTTTTTCCATTGACAGGGTCTCATGCAATCCAGGCTAACTTCAAAGTCACTGTGTAGTAGAGAACAACCTTGAACTTATTCTCCAACCTCTAACTTCCTAGTGCTGAGATTACAGGAATAAACTTCTGTGCTTGGTTTGTGCAGTGCTGGGAAATGAACCCAGGGTTTCCTGCATGCTAGCTAAGCAGCTACCATCTGAGCTACATCTCCAGTTCTCATGGCTACTTTTTAGATTAAGGGTTCCTGTCAGGTTTTTCCTTGTAATATCAAGTCCATCTCTGAAACCCAGATAATGAAGGCTAATAGCTGATCTCTGATGCTTTAAACATTTGGATGTTACCTACATTTGGGCATCAACAGCTCCCTCTGGTCTTTCTTTCTACAGAGACTGAAATGCTGCTTGCCTGGATGAAGAAGCAGGGGCCGTGTTCACACAAAGCATGGCTGGAATGCAATTATATTTCAGAGTTGGTGCCTCTCTTCCAGTGCATTAAAAAGGTAGCTGTTGTTAAAGAACAATGCCAAGCCGTTAATTACGAAGCTTTCAAGGAAGCTTTGTGCACAAGTTTGACTTTCATTATCTGTCTTTGTCATCCTTGTAAAACATCCCATTAGACTTCCTACTGAAGCAGAGAAGCCAGGCTGACAATGAAACTAAGTTGTTTAATTGCTATTACCTTTGAAAGTTTGAAGTGCATTTTTTATATAATTGAGTCAGGAAAAGAAGTTTGGATTTGAGAACTAGGGTGGGCGAACTCAGGATTGAGAAAGTCTCCTGCTGTACCAGACATTCATGCCCAGTGATGGCTGATGGCAATAGTCAGATATGGCCTTGGCTGGGTCTATAGGCCCAGGTGTGAAGTCATAGCTATTTGAGTTCAAAATCCAGCAAAGCGACTTACTAGATGGCAGAGCTTGACAATCCCTAACATCTGTCCCTATCTCAATTATCTTGTCAGTAAAGTCAGCAGAATGACAGTCACTCAAAGATCTCTGAGTAAGTGAACAACAGATTTTATGTAATTCCTGATCACAATGACCAGAGGAGAGTCAATACCTGCAACTAACTTCTCTCTCTCCTCTTTAGACAACTAAATGTAGCTGGTGCAAAGTACTAACATTTCATAATACAACATTAAAATGGATATCAAGGGTACCAGGGAGGAAAGAGAAGTCACCAGGGGAAATACCTTTGTGTGTGTGCGTGTGTGTGTGTGTGTGTGTGTGTGTGTGTGTGTGTGTGTGTGTGTGTGGTGTGTAAGCCCCAGACTTTGAAATTCAAAGCATAAAATATAAAAATTTCAGTATAATTTGAAATGTACCTCTACAGTGAGGGGTGCAAATGTGAACACCAACAGAAGAACAACATTGCCATTTACCTGTTTTGGTGATCTTGGCTATCATCAAATATCACATTTACAGAAGTGGGTCTACTAAGTTCATTCATTCATTAAGGCATTAACTATCTAGTGGAATAAACAACAATGCGTTTTGAGACCTGCTTTTTTTTTTTTAACTAGTCTTTCCTGGCTCCTGAACACAAGCCGTTCTCATCTATTTCCTAAGATAATCCATTATAAATTATGACAGGTTCCCTGGCCTGGCGGGCACCAAAGCGTGATGAGTTGCCCTGTCTCACTTTTCTGTCCTGGTCATCTCTGACAAGTTCCATGCGTGACCGGTCAGGAGACGGCTAATTCTAGTCCACACATTTTTCACATGAGCTTTATTTTATTTTTAATTTCCCCACAAATGCATGCCAAGTGTAGATTTTGTCAGTTACAGACATAGCTCTGTAATCTGTGCTGCCCTTCCGAGGCTTGAACTACCAGATGAATTAAGGTCCAGTTACATATAAAAGTGATTATGATCAGCGAAATGTCTGCCTAGTGCATCCTCTCAAAACAAAACGGCAAAGATTTGAGGCTCTGACACTCCCCTTTGGCCATCTTGGGGCCGTGCTCTGTACAAAGAATAAAAATGACCCCTATAACAACCTTCTAAAGCCTTGGCTGCCCCCAGCATTTGTAGAGTCCCAAGCCAACCTGAAATCAATGACCCTCTCAATTTGAGGCAAATGATTTGTTTTCTGTTTCCACCTGACAAGATTTCTTTTACAGGACCTGACTTCATCCTTTGAAAGTGTTCCATGTCACCTCTACAGACGTCTGGCTTTCACACAGAGACACACAACTGCCAAATCCTGACATCTGAGGGACAGAACTCCATCTTTGGGAGTTGTGTTAGACTCATCTGGGTGTAACTTAGGACAGCTCAACTCTGTGTGGACTCTGTTTGCCCCTAAGTTGACAGTGCCCAGAACTGCATGGTGTAGGCACTATATACAGAGACCCAGACAGTTAAACCAGGCCAGGCAGCTCAGAATTAAAGGCCTGTCTCCTTGTCAGACAGAGGAGTTCATAATCTAACTTAAGGTTCCCAAGGGTACATTTACATATCATGAATCATCATCTACATAAATTAATCAGATGTAGACAGGATAGAGAAAACAAAGAACAACATAGCAGAGTATTAGGGATCAAGGGCTCCACATTGCCATCAAAGAAATATGCAATCCCTATGTTTAACTGCCTGTCTCTAGGCCTTAGTTCCCACATATGTAAAATCCAGAATATACAGGACTTCTACGACAAATGGCAAAAGACCTAGGTAAAAAAGGAAAGTTTTTCTTTGGTGTTGGGGTTTGTAGAACAATAATAATCATGAAAGCACAACTACATTGACCCTAAGTAGGTTATGCAAGAAGCCTTTGACCAGGCCTCTTAATGTGGGTTTTTGTTTTTTTGGTTTTTGTTTGTTTTTTTTTTTTTAGCTCTCTAGGCGCACTCCAAGGGAGACCAGGGAAATTATATTCAAGCCTTGTGGTACTGTTTTCCTGTGGTAGATATAACTTCACACTACTCCAACAGACCCTCGCAGATATGGGCTCTGAGTAGAGCCCAAGGCGGTGGCTAAGGTGGGGAGATACTGCCCCCACTGGTGGGTGCCAGCCTCGTGCCTGCTCCTCCACCGGCTGCCAGGCTGAGGACCAACTGCCCTCTGGGACAAGCCAACCTTGGTAGTCACCCAACTTGAGAATCTCTTGAGCTCTTCCTGTCGCCATGCCCCACCCCTTCCCATTCCACCCTCTCCTCTTCTTTCTCCTCTCTGGCAGCCTCTCTGTTTTCAGATGTTTACCCAGAGGGGGATAGACACACAGGAGGCCAGGGGGAGGGGCAGCACCCTGAAGGAGACATTCTTCTAGAGCTTTCGAGGGCATGTGGAATGCATGCCCACCCTTTCTTTCCTTGTGTGTTGTAACACTGCCTGTATGTGACTGTGTGTGTTCATTTTTGCTGGTTGATTGTGGTCAGTGTCTCTGGCTTGCAATGTCATTAATCCCAGATTAGCTCAAGTCCATTGCCATTTTGGGGAACAGGGGTATCATCTGTGCACCCAATGCCCCATCTCAGTGGTCTCAATTTGATCAGGACATCCGGATTTTGTAACATCATTTTATAACTGTTACCCCGACCCTGATTCCATCCTTCAGAGCTCTGAGGACATGTAACTGGACGCCACTCTAGTTACTCTCCCCCTCTGCGGTGGACTCGTGTCACCTGCCGCCGTGGCATCATCACCCAGGCATGCACTGTCACACTCCCAACCGGAATGTCAGCTTGCTGTTTGAGATTCACACCGACACTCGGTCCCCAGAGACTCCTCTGGGAGCCAGGGCGGCCTGTGCTTGGGAACACATAAAAGCACAGGAGTCCCCTCACTTCTTGGCAGCACTTCAAGCGCCAGCCCAATGAAGAGATCTTGACAGCATACTTGTAAACTCCACAGGCCCCAAGGGCTCAAACACCACGATATTTATGCTCTAGGGTGGAGAGCCAAAACAGTTGGGTTGTTATGTAGACAGAGGTCCGGACCAGCGCCTTCTGACACCTGTTAATTGGCATTTGAAGGGATCGAGCTCAGGGGGTGGGGGACTTTGGAGTTGCTGCCAACCTGTACCTGAACAGCAGGGAGTCCAGCAAGGTTTTGGTCCCCTCAACTGGTCAGGTATTCCCTGGGAGCATGAGTAAAGGCATCTAAGGGCTGCCAGAAAGGATCTTCAGAGAAGGAAGAACTTAGGAAGGAGGGTGAGAAGAAAAGTAAGAGATCAGGAGGGAAAGTAAAAAATAGAGAGGGGGCAGTATTTTTAGATTTGCTTGCACAGCTATATGTGTGTGGCACCGGGGCTGATTTCTGCAGGTCCAGTGCTACTTACTGGTATAGGGTAGAAGAGGCACTCCCCCTCCTTCCAGGGGCCATAAACCTCACCTGTCCTTAAAATCCAGCTCCAGGGCCATCTCCTTCAAAGACACTGGACTCTGAAAGCCCAGCCCATGGAGCTGGTTACCATGCACTGAGCTCCCAAATTTTAACTTCTTGGTATCCTATTTTCTAGTCCACAGTGGTCAACACAGCTTTAGATTTGAAGTAGATCCTTAGTATCCACCACTGATGAACACTTTTCTCCTCTCTTCTTCTCTAGACCTTCCTTCCTGTCTCAGCAAAGCTTCCCATCTGTTCCACGTAGCCTCGAGTTCTGCATCTGTGTCAAGCTTTGGTAGTGCCCCTCCCTCAACCCCAGACATCGGCTACATCTTAGGTGAGACTAAGTTGGAACGACTTAACTAAAAAATGGCTTCTGTATTTCATTATTAGCACTCCAAAAACATTCAGAAGGTCCTTCCTTACGCACTCATGTGTGTTCCAGAAAACAGCTTGCATATTTTTTGAATCTGGAGGGCTATAGAAATGTCATACACGAATGCATTCATTCCTTCATTCCTTTGTTAAATACATCTCAAACATTGTAGGACAGACCATTGGTGGAGAATCTGAAGTAAACAGAATGTGTAAAAGTTCAAGGAGGGACTGAGTAAAGACTTCCACTCTCAGAACCCATGTGTAAATGCTGGGTGTGGTGGCTTGAATTTGTAACCCTAGGGCTGGGAAGGCAGAGACGGAAAGATCTCTGGGGCTTGTTAGCCAGCCAATCTAGCATAATTAGTGAGCACCAGGCCAATGAGAGAGGCTGTCTCAAAAGAGATGGATGGTGTTCTTGAGGATGACACCGGAGATTGCTTCCCAGCCTCCACACCTGCACAGGCATGTATGCGTACTTGCACACATATGAACACCCCACACATATGTGCATTAAAAAAAGAAAAAGAAAGTTCACGAATATAACCTGGTCTGAGAGACAGATAGTCCAAAAATATGAAAATAAAATAGTTGATATTCCAGATGATCTTAACTACCACTGAAGGGGATTAAGTAGAGAAGAGGAATGGAGTGCTGAAAGGGCTAGGGCTGGAAATGGCCAGTCCTTAACTGAAGGAGCCTTGAAAGAGTGAAAGGGCAGGGGAGCAGAGATCCTCCCTCACAGTGAGATGGTACTCGAGGTAGTAAAGAGGACATGAAGACCAGAAGAGCCTTAGTAGGCAGAGCAGTGGGAGGTAAAAATGCTGTCTACTTTCCCCCACCAGCCCACTGGTAGTCATGTTAGCTCATACAAAGTTGCAACTATAATCTTCATTTAGTAATAAACAGTTGTTATATGCCTAATTGATGCAAGTGATTAGTGTTACGTATCAGTCTTTTGCTTGCCTTTAGCCATAGTTCTATGAAATAGTCCTCTGGGTATTATGTGGGAAGGTCTAGGGATATACAGAGCCTCCCACGTAGGGGAGCACAGAGGCCCAGGGTATACAAAATGCAATGCCCAGTAGACAAAATCTCCTTCCTACAGGCAACTTAGAGCATTAGAATTATCTCTTGATTTGGAGCCTCAGGCATTTGATTTGTTGCTGACTGTAATTTTGTCCTTGGACAAGTTATGTAACTGTCCTGATCTTTGATATCCTGGAGATGATAATTAACTTTTTTGTGAAAGCTAAATGAAGGTAGTTTAGATGAAAAAATTATGTAAGACCTGAAATGGCTTACCAGTCTTGAATGTGCTTTTATGTAAGTTACTCTACCCTCTGCAACAGGGAACTAAGGTGTCGGGGCTCTGAAATAGGTGTTTCCAAGGAATCCCTCAAATATGAAAGCTGTTGGTAAAGGTTTTTATGCTAGCTTTCCTATCTCTTCTGGAGAAGGTGGTGGGCTGATTCAGAACAGTGGACAGTCAGATGAAAGTTCTAGATGGTAAAGAAGCAGGAAGATGAAGGAGAAACCTGCTGACTTTAGGGAAGGTTGCGGATAAAATCCAAGGAAAGGCATATGATTCATCTCAAAAGCAGCAAACTTGAGGACAGACCCAAACAAGTCACTATACAGGTAAGAATCATAGTTTTCTTTTGGACATCATTCTCTACTTTGCATTTTCCCTGGATTCTTCGGAGCCCATTTTCCAATGTCTAAGCTTCCCAAATAACCTAGGTCGAACCCCCATGACCCAAGCCATCCAGTCTCTCCTCAGTCTGTCTCCCTTCAGAATCTTCTAGTGTCAGAGGATGGGGCAGGTTATCCACCCTAGAAATGTCCTGGCATGGGAAAGTCCTTAAAATCAGCCAAGATTTGTGGCCTCCACTCCCAAGTCCTGGGTCACCCTTTGAGGAACTCTAACTCAAAGGGTGAGAGGCATTATAACTCAAGCGTCTTCCAAGATACAACTGTTCATGGATCTTAAGCTGGTCTCCATTCAGATGCCCTAATCTCAACACATTCATTCGAAGGTTTTCTTAAGCTTAGTGCTCTTCAGTGTCACTGTGAAATACCCAGGGTTCTTTTTTGTTTTAAATTCTGTCCTGAAAATGGTATGTGTACTCTTTTCAACCTCAGGATCTTCTTCAGGTCTTAGAAATTCTTAGCCACATTTTCAAGTATTTGTTCTCCTTCAGCCACTCTTGTTTGTTGTAAACTGAGTAAACATGGACTGGAAGCTTTCAGCCTACCTTCCATGTCTTTTCTAACTCTCATCTTTGCCTCCCTGAGCTGTGTTCTGAATGAATTCAGCAGAACCATCTTCCAATTCACAAACTCTCTCTGTGGCTATGACTGATGTAGTCTTTACCCTATACTGATTTATTCCATGCTGTTTATATAGTTCACTATTACTGCACAGAACCTGAACTCCAGTTTACTTCTTTTTCTTGCTATAGTATTTACCCACCAGCCATGGATTGTTTCACCTTTCTACTAAGTTTCTATTGCATGTAAATAGCTTTCTCCCTGTTGAGTAAGTACAGCTCTGTCTTTCAATTTTCTGCATTTGTATTTAGTTATCATGGTTATGTCCTCAGGACACTAAGGGCTTCAGCAAGGAAACCTCTCTGTCTTGGTGGCATTTTCTCTGTCGCTTTTGAATTGATCTTATACATCATCTCTGAGCTTCCTTCCCAGGTTCCTTGTCCTCAGAATTAACTCCATGATTCTCAGCAAGGAATGCAGAGTACTTCAGTGAGTGCTGTGGACGTCAGTCCCAGAGACACAGAGCCCTGAACAAACAGGACTTCCAAAAGTGCACGGCTTTCCACAGAAGCATCTGTTAGAATATAAAATTTGGAACACACCAAAGAAGCAATTCATGAGAAAGCCTAACCTGCATAGGGCTTGGGTCATCTGGAAGGTTTCAAGCCAGAAGTAAACAGTGCCTTGATCCTGGTAAAACTAGGCCAAATTCTAGGTAGGAAGAAATCTCAATATAGAAAAGAAGTCAACAGAAGCCAGGCTAAGGAAGTCAACAGAAACAGGTGACCACTCATGCTGTAGAAGTGAGTGTGCCCATCGTGACCAGAAGAAGCCTATTTGAAGGACCTCAGCTGATGATACCATAAAGTTCTACCTCCATCATGTCTGCTGTCAATCCATCATGGTCTCACTAAAGGTGGGGTCTGGTGAACAGCAACTAGACAGCCAGCAAAGGTCTCCACTCATAGTCTGAGAGTTCTCCCTATTTGCAGCAGGAAGATGGCCTCAAAAGGAAAACGCGGTCACAGGACATTGCAATTGTCTTTGAGTTCATCACGGTATCTCAACTGAAGCCATCCAGCAAATGAAAGAGCATGAACAACTGGATGTAAAGTTGTTTGCAGAAAAGAATGTGTCTTCTTAATGTTAAGCTTTTGAATCTCAGTTTTATCGTGTACTACCTGTGTGATGCTGGGGAGATTTTTTTATCTTCACTGTACTTTTACTAAATGACATATAACTGCCTTCTTATGGATGAGGACTAAAGGAAATAATAATATATGAAGGCTCCAAAATAAATGCTTAATAAACATTTTTGTGCTCTTGATTAGAAGACATTTGACAGGATGAGGAGAGAAGGAAAAAAAGTGAAAAGGTGTAGGGATCTGTTTAAGAATAGAAGAAATTAAAACTTCTTATAGAGGGGACTATGGACACTTTGGACATTAGCACTTGATGAAATCTTATGATAAATATTGATTGTCTACAACCACTGGGTGTAGGTGGAACCCCATAAATCTTTCCTCCAAATTCTGGCTACTTGGTGCTCAGCAATGGTAAAGCAAGTCTCAGAGCCCTCTCTGCCCATTTTGACACTGACTAGCAGTCAGGTCCCCAAACAACCATACAAGATGATCCTATAAGCTCAGATAATCCCCATTTCTGGTCAGTTAAAGAAATCTGACCAGTATGTTACAGGAAAGGTTTACCTGGAGTCATATGTGTTGAATGTTCAGCAACAGAATCATCATCTACATCGTTTATGAGTACAGAGCATAATGAATTTCCAGGTCTACAGCACCTTCTAAAGGCAGCAGGCTGCCGGACCCTTCAGCGGCCTACACACATTTCATGAAGGGTAGACATATCTTTACAAATTCTCTAGCCACTGCTAAAAATTATCTCAGTTATTCTACTAATGAAAAGCCCCTTTGCTTTCCTATATGCTGATGAACCAACTCTCAGGAAGAGGTTTAGACCTGGAGAGCTGAAATACTTTCTATGTCATCCTGTGTGGTATGCATTCCTGGATGTCTTCAAGCATTCACTAATGTAGGCTTCAGCTAACTTCCTTCCACATACACAGCATGCCGTTCATGCTGGAGCACTTTAAGAGCAGTCATAGGCACTATCACAAGACTGGCAAATGATTGGGAAAGCCTATATCCTTCCAGCAAAATCTACAGCCTGAAGGGAAATTGTAGTCACTGTTTAAACACAGAAACAGTGCTCTTTCTCAGATCTGAATGATTTCCATCTCATGGCTTGTTTATTGCAACACTATTTTTGGCCAGAAAATGACTTAGTTCCCAATTGTTCATTCTACCACTATTCTGTTTAATCCTCAAGAGACATTTCTGATACAAAGAATTCCCACACAAACTTGAAACTTTAGAGCCAGGGAAGCAAGAATTTAAAAAGATAATAAAATCATGTGCCTACGATTCCATTTCTTTTACGTTCTAGTTGGTTTGATGTGCTTGGGCAGCTAAGATGCCGTTAGGCGCCTCTTTAGTCAGCTTTTAAGTCCCCTCTAGCTAACCCCTTACGTTGCCAGAACGATGCTGAGCTTCACCTCTTGCCATATTTTTGAACAAAGCATGATAGGGTGGGATTCGGGAGGTCATTGTGTACACAGGATCTATCAGAATTGTTAAAAGTGACACTAGCAGCTATGTGTGCCACATCCCCTTCCTGCTATGGACAAACAGTTTTAATAATATCACATTTATTTGAGTGCTTAAAATAAAAAATAGCAGACTAGGATCTGAATGCTGAGTAAAAGGTTCTGTATCATTTCCCAGCTAGGCATGTCTGCATGAGTCACCTCAAGAGAAAAGTGGGGCTCACGAGCCCACCACGACTACTGGAAGATAAAGAAGATTTTGCTCTGTAAACTATAAAATGTCCTATGAGTACAGAGAAGTATTTTGCATTGGTCATGCATTCATACATCGGTTATTCTTGTGAACATACCTTATCTCTCTAGTAGACTTTAGGAGTCTAGAAAAGGAAAGGTACAAGCTTCATATCTTTGTGGTATCTAACAGAGCCATACATGACACACAACATGTGAATTTTTTTTACTAGAAGCAGATTGCAAAGATTTGGCTTGATGTTAGGCTTGATGTTATACAATATGTCTTGGAATTATTCTACATCACTTATTCGACAAAAGGTTACTGAAACCTACTATGTTCAAAGTTTTGTTTTTGAGTGATGGGTGGCCTCCGCCTTCAAGAAATTAAGTGAATTAAGGGATAAAAGAGCTAGAAGGAAAGTCTAAACTCAGCACAGAGCATGAGCTGCCATTTCTGTTCAAAGGAGCATCAGGTGTAAACATGAAGAGAGGAAGGGAGAGCTTTGTGCAGAAGTAGTGAGTGGATTCAGTCCTGAAACATGAGCAGGTACAATGGTTTGAAGGCTTGTGCACTCCCAAACTAAATAGTTTGAAACCTAATGTGATGAAATTAAGAGGTAGGCTTTTAAGATGAGAGTAGGTGATGGGAACAGGACTCTTGTGAGCAGGCCTAGTGCTGTCTTAGTTCTAACTCCTATGGCTGTGACAAAATACTCTGACAAAAGCAACTGAAGTTCATCATTGTGGGGAAATCAAGGCAGCTAAAACTTGTTATTTTGTACTAAAGCTGCTAATTATACCCACAGTCGACAGCAGAGAGCGACGAGTGGATACATTCGTGCCTGTGCTCGGCTAGCTGTCTCCTTTTCATTCAGTCCAGGACCCAGTCCAGAAAATGGTGCTGTCCACATTTTGGGTGGGTCTTTCTATCTCAATTAAGACAATTAAGAAAATCCCTCATGGGGAGATTAGTATATTTATAAACATATATGTGAATATGTACCAATAATAAAGAAGAGGACCAGAAACTAAGGTGGGGGCATGGGAGGAGTTGGAGGAGGACTGGGAGGGGTGGAAATAATGTAAATACAATACTCATGTATGAAACTCTTAAAAGATAAAACAAAAAAGAGAAAATCTATCCCACGTATGCTGACAAACCAACCTAATCTAGACAATTCCTGGTTAAGACTCCCTTTCCAGATAATTTTATATTGTTTCAAGTCAACCATCAAAAGTAGCCATCACAGTGCTCTTATTAAAAAGGACTGAGAGGAGCTGGAGAGACAGCTTGGTGGATGAAGAGTTTGATGTGTAAGCGTAAGGACATGAGTTCAGATCCCCAACAGCAAAGTGTGACAGTGCACTACTCCCAGTGCTAGGAGACAGAGAGAAGATCCCAGGGACCCACTGGCCAGCCAGTTTAGCCAAACTATGTGATGCATATGTATGTGTGGGTGGAGAGCACACTCTCCAGTACACTGCGTCAGATTCCTTGGAGATCTTGAAGAAGAAGCTGATTTGACGTTAAGTTTCTAAGAGTAGTTTAATTCGTATATGCCACATGCTCGCTTATCAGAATATGCTATCTTCTGTCACACTTATGCCAACTTATGAAATAATATTATTGTTCCTATTTTACAGAGAAACTGAGGCTTGGTGTTAGGTATTTCTCATTACTGTGGTGAAATGCCTCACAGAAGCAACCGAAGGGAAGGGAGGTTTATTCTGGCTCACACTTTCAGAGGCTGCAGCTTGTGATGGTGGCTCAGCCCATGGCAGTGGAATCTTGTTCACATGTTAATGAGTCAGGAAGGAGAGCTCAGCCAGAACCAGAGGCCCACCTTCAGTAGCCCACTTCTACTTGCCAGGCCATAGTCTCAGAGGTTCCAACACCCCTCAAAATAGCACCAGCAGTTGAGAAACAAATGTGGGAGGACATTTGACATTCAAACCATAACAGGCTCACAAGAGTTAAATAACTTGCCCATGAGCCTACAAATATTAAGTGGCAGTGCTGGGCTTTGAACTTAGCCAGTCTGGTATCACAGCTGCACTCTCCAATACACTGCATCACTTCTGTGCTAAGGGGTCCTTTCCCAAGGGCCCATCACGATCCATGCAGTTTCAAAGGAACCCAGTTTACAGCTTCTCAGACATGTGCAGAAGGCAGGTGCTTGGCTAGTGTGAGAAATCAAATTCTTTTGGCTCTCTCTTAGCGCTGTGCCCTAGGTTTTGACATTCAGGGGTGACAAGCATTTGTTTGGCAATTAATGATACACTGCCCTGTGACATCTCTTGTACTGATGTCTCTATTGTTGCTTAGTGTCTATGTGCCTATTATTTTTCTCCATCCTGAATATTTATTGCATATTCATCACATGTTGAGTAGTGTTTTACAGTCTTTAAATATACTAGTTTTCTTTAACGCTCATAACAACCTTCAAGTCAGATACTGTTATTATTTCCAATTTACAACTGAGAAAATTGAAGTAGAGAAGGAACGATCTTATAATATTGCTCAAAGGATGATGGCACTGGCAGTGTAGACTAGGTCCTTAACAAATATATCAAATAGATGGAGTCGAGTGTCCTTTATTTCAAAGGTTTCCTTTGTTCAGTCCTTCATGTAGTTTTCTGTTTATTATCTAGTATATCTTTTAAATATTTCTTTTGTAGTCTGGGTCTAGGATGTTGGTTGACAATTGAAACAGCCTTATAAGTTTGGGCTGTTCCTATATAGCTATTCTAAAAGGCTCTAGGAAAGCCACAGGAGCCCCTCAATCCAGAACAGACATTCCATCATGCACTCCGTAATTGCACACCCATTAACTAATGCATTCTTAGTGTACTGTTTGCCTTAAAATGTGCTGGTAAGCATAGAACTGGGAAAATGAACAGCAGACCCCAAGCTTATCTAAAGGAATATTGATAACTGATTACTGCTAGATGAGGAACAGCTGACCCTCCTAAAACAAAGACCTCTAGATAGGCTGACTAGATTCACCAGAATGACAAGTAGTGGGGAATGGCTGGAGGTGCCGACAACACAACAGACAGTAGCAGGGATATCAGAGTATAAGGGCTCTAGTGGGGGGAGGGAGGCTATGGGAAGGTGCCATCTGGGAAGTGGGTGTATAGTTGAATAAGATGGTTTGGGACGTTCTGTGTGATACACACACACACACAAATCAACAAATTTTTTAAAATGTATTATATTTTGAGGAGGAAGCATGGAAATTTACGTCATGTTAATTAGTAGAGGTGATAAACATTGCCACTGAAATCTACGTGACTTTATAGACATAAACAGGCGCCAAGGATCCAAGTGCAACCGATTATGACTAGCAATAATCAGATACATACAGATTAAAGATGCATACACCAACATCTCAGTGTTAGTAGCAAAAACAATGAGTC
>NW_008345884.1:2845530-2854027 GCF_000622305.1 Nannospalax galili
TAAAGGTTAAAAACTCATTCAATTTTATGTCTTACAGGGCTTATACTGAGTTCAATATTGTATAACTGTATTAATTTAACTGTGAACCTAGAAACTTAGAGCCACCTGTGAAAGAGATTTGCTCTGGAGTGTGTTATTGAATATGTTAAAGCTGTAATGAAATGCTTCTTCTTCTAATCATGTAGTTATTAAAAAATTTTTTAAATGTGCTGGTAAACATATTTGTTCATTGTTTCCCTAAAGTTCAGACCTGATGGATAGAATTTTGTTTTCTTCAATCTCTTAACTTTTGATTTCCCCTGATATTTAGAATCAGAAATAGGAGAAACTAAATACATATGAGGACTGCATGCAGGTAGATATGTTTTTCTGAACACATATGTGCATGTGTGTTTATGTGTACATGTGTGTTAATGTAGATACACATACATAGTTTTGAGGGGGCTTAAAAAACTAGGAAAGAAAAAAGAGGTCCATCTTCCTCTAGGACCTTATGTCAGTTCTAAAGCCAAAACTTCCATTTTTATCCTAAGATGTAATATTTCTGCAGTGGGGAGTCATCTAGTTTGGATATGCCAGTTCACATCAATCTGACCTGACTGTAGCTGTGACAGCCTGCAGCAACCCTGTGGTAACTCACACAAATTAGAGTAAAATGGATCTGTACACAGGGACATGCACTTAACCCACAGTCACTGCCTCTGGTGGATGGACTTAGTTGTCAGTAAACAGCAGCTTCTTTGCCTCTTCATTGCTGAGCCTTCTGTGGTAAACAATCTGCTCCAAGTCAGAGAAATCTCAGATTCAACCTAGTCCTGTTTCTTTGGCTTTACTTGTGACATATCTCTAAATAAATATTACTATTCTGTAACTTTAAAAATACTAGGAATTCACACTTCTCTATAAATCCCAGGAATTTCTAAGCATTGGATCATGAGCCCTAACTCCCTGCCCATATGCGGAGGGTTAGTGTGCACAGCTTCCCTCCAGTGAATGCTTAGGCCTCTGCCCACCTGGTGGTGCACATGCTGATCTGGGTAGAAGAACATCTGCTTCCAACAACTACTTTGAGGATACTGAGAGTCAGTTCTTCAATGGGAGACTCACATTGTATCCCAACTGCGTATTACCCTAGAATGCACAAGTCGTGTTACTTGCACTGCCTGGTAGCAAGGAAACGTGGACCCTCTGACTATGTGAAGGCAAAGTGACATCACTCACACAGTCTGCTGGCACAAGTGGAAGTTATGCTACAAAATCTCCATGAATGCTATTCCTATTGATGAGGCGTGATCAGGCGGTTTATGGTTTTCTTGGGGTAGAGGGTAACAGTTTACCCAAGTCAGGTGCAGAGAAAAAAAAAAAAATAAGCACTTCACAAAAGACTAAATATAAGATAAAATGAGCCACTGTGGTGCTGGTTGGGGAAATGAATAGGAAAACTACACCAGTTTCCCTTTATGCCAGAATATGTGGTGAGACATCGAATGCCTGACACTACCAAGTCATGATGTGGGTGATAGAAAGGGGGAGATCTTATGCCCTACTAGTGACAGTACATGTTGGTTCAATGTCTTAAGTGAAAAATTTGACATTAGTCAGGATGAAGATGTGCATTCCCTATGCTCTAGATGGTTTTCCATTAGAGCACAGGTGACATGCAAAGGAGGAAGGCTACTTGTTAAAGTAAAACAAGTGAAAAAATTGAATGTCTATCAAAAATCCATAAATAAATGAATATAATAATGTGATATAATCAAGTACTATACAGGGGTAAAAATGAGCAAGCTATATGTAGCAACAAAATGAAACCTGGACAGTGTTATGAAAAATTAATTTGTAGCCTATAAAATACAAAATGGCACGACTAACACAAAGTTTAAAGGCAGATAAATAATATATATTCCATCCATTTGTGTATGTTGTGTGTGTGTATGTGTGTGCGTGCGTGTGTGCATGCGTGCATGTATATGTGAAGACAGAAAGCATAAAGAAATGAGCTAGGAAGGTGGTTCAGTCATGAAGGTGTTTGCCACTTGAGCATGAAGGTCTGAGTTTTATTCCCAGAACTCAAGTGACAATCGAGCCTGCACCTATAATCCCAGTGCTAGGAAGGCAGAGACAGAGAAATCCCTAAAGCTTGGGGAAGCAGACACTCCCTGGAGCTTGCTGGCCAGCCGTCTAGCCAATTGGTGATCTCCAGGTTCAGTGAGAGACCGTGCCTCAACATGTAAGGTGGAGAGCAATAGTGGAAAACATCTATATGACCTCTGGTCTCCACATGCACACACTCATACACACACACACACACACACACACACACACACACCCCACACACATGCACGCAGAACACAGAATTGACACATGAAAGAAAGGAAAAACATAAGGAAGTATTCTTTATATCATTTTGTATGTCTTATGTTTATAAGACATTTAAAAATGTTCTTTCTGACATGTTAAAAGCAGCTCACAGATAGAAAGCACTTAGAAATAATCTAGCTCAGCAATTTCCTTTTAAAACATAATGAAAAATAATAAAAATCAGAATTAAAAAGGGAAGTTTAATGGTACAGAGATCCAAAAGATTGTAAGAGATGACTGGAAAACCTATACATCAACAAACAAGACAATCTAGAAAAAAACACATAAATTCCTGGATACACAAAAGTCTGAATCATAAAGAATTATTAGAACAGACGTACAGTGCATAAGGAGACTGAAGCAGTGAGAAAAGTTTCCTGACAAAGAAAAGGCCAGGATCAGATGATTTGGCTGGAGAGTTCTCCCAAACAGTAAGGAAAAGGTCATGTCAACCTTCCTCAAATTAAACAAAAAAGGAAGCGGAGAGAGCACTTCCAAATGCATTTTCTGAGTCCGACATTACTCTAACACCAAAGTCAAAAAGAACATTGTCAGAAAAATTAAAAAACTATGATTCTGATGAATTTTGATGCAAGAATCTCAACACAAACCCAGTAAACTGAATTCAGTAACACATTCGATATCACAACGAGCAAGCATGTGGTGGGAATGGTTCAATCCAAAAAGCTAATAGGTGCAATGTGCTAACAGATTGAATGGCACGGTCACCTCGGCTGCTGCAGAAAAAAACACTTGACAACAGAGAACTCATTTTTATGATTTAAAAAAAGCAACAAACTAGAAAATGGAAGAAAACTCCCTTAACCTATCTGAAAAGCCCACAGTTAAAGGGAAGGGAATCTTAGCATATGCTGTAACATCAGTGAATCTTGAGGACATTATGGTAAGTAAAATAAGCCAGCACAAGTCAACAAAAAGATGATTACAGCCTTATTTCACTGATAAGAGGTGCCTAAAGTAAACAAATTCACAGAAACAAGAAGGTGGCTGGCCAGGGCCAGGTGGAGGGGCAAGTGAATATCTGCCATCTAATGGAGAGAGTATCAGTTATGCAAAATGAAAATGTTCAAGGGTTCTGTTATGCAACATAAATAAGTATAGCATTAACGATGCCCACATTTAAAATTATGGAGGGGATATTTATGTTATGTGGGCCTTTTTTTCTTTTTTACCACAACTTAAAGAAAAATGTGAGTAGAAGCAAGAGGCACATTGGATGGTGCCTCACCTGAGGTTGCAGGACTGACAGGGAGCTGGGCAAAAGCACGCCCTGCTCTGTACACCACCCGGCCACCTCTTGTCCTGGCTTGTTTTATTTGTCCTACGATTTCAGAATGGGAGAGGACCTTTAGAGATGACTGCTCTGGAAGAGAATCAATTCTTTGTTGTCCTTTATGTGTTTACCTATATCTTTATACCGTTTACCCATCAAACTTCCCCAGGCTTTTAAACCATGTCTGTGATTTTATTCGAAACGATTATACATTAACAGAGTGCTCAGCCTTCTCTGCCTTGCAAACTCCCTGCTCAAGGTTCTTCTGAGGCAGTTAAAATTCATGACTTGCTTACTGGATGAAATGACAGCTATATTACAGAGAGAAAAAAATCGAGGCCTGGAAAGGTTAAAGGACTTGTCTAGCATTACAGTGTGTCTGTGAGGGGAGCAAGCCTCGAGTTCAAGTCATTTAAAACTTTTCCAGCCTCTCCCCATTTCATGGGACAATATTATTTGCCTCATTCAGAACAGTAGAGGTGATTTAAATGCAGGAATAGAGGAATATTGGAGCTGTGCTAGCAGCTCAGCTTTTCACCCTTAGAAATCATTCCTACCCTACTAGCCTGTTTCCTCCCTATTCAGATTCTTAGGGTTTAATGAGTGAAGAATAAAGCAGTTTCTTCCTGCATTTGTATCTTTGGCCATGCTGGGGTTTGAACCCAGGACCTTGTATATGCTAGGGAACTGCTCTACCACTGAGCTATATCCCCAGTTTCCTTTTTAGTTTGTATTCTGAGACAGGGCCTCACTAAGTTACCCAGGCTGGCCTTGAACTCTCTCTGTAGCCCAGACAGTTCTTGAACTTCCTATCTCCCTGCGTCAACCTCCCAGGTAGCTGATGTTACAGTCACCAAGCCTGGCATACTTTCTGTGTAGTTTCCTAAGTTAAGGTGATGGATATGAGGAAGCCCAGGAAACACTACCCACTGCTGCTGAAACGAGAAGCTCCTCAAACAGCTGCCGACAGCCAGAAGGGGTCCTGAGTCATAATTCAGGATAGATGGGCAGTCACCATTCATGATTTTCTGAGCAGTTGGCGGGTCCCTAAGGATGATTACCGCTGCCTCCTCAGGCACCTCTTGAACAGTACAGGAGGGTGGGGTGGCAGCCAGAGCTCTCATTAGGGCCCTGCAACTGTCAGTGGGCATCCTACTTCCATTTGGGTCCTCAAAAACCCAGAGAGGTAGATAAGTAGTCCAGGAGGCTGGGGTTGTTCCAGTTCTTCAGCCCCCCTGTGTGTGGATGACATAAACACCCCAGCCCTGGGTACTGAAAATCTCCTGGGTGCCTGTTGGTCCCCAGGGCCTGACAGTGTGGGAAGCTGATAGCCAGGGAGCTGGGTCTTGTCTTTCCCTCCTCGGATGTGCTGACTCCCCTCTGGGCCTCTGGTCTGACCTCTAGGTCGCGGGTGTTGGCCCAGATTTATGACCCCAAGCTTCTTTTTATCTCTTCGGGAAGTCAACGTTTTGGTTGGGAAGTTTTTCAATTTCCTCCTGGCTTGGACTAAACCGCTCAGATTTCCAAGGGCAAGAGAGCCCTTCTCCTCCCAGCTCCTCTGGGCACTGGAACATCACTGGAGCCTTACTCCATCTGCAGACAGGCCTCAGGAAGTGCTCAAGGGTTGGCCAGGACAGAGGCAGCAGAAGAACCAGGACCATTAGCTGCTGTTCACACAGGCTGCTCCCTCTCAGGCCCAGACCATGAGTTCTGTGCAGGAAAAGGCCTTTCCATAGCACAACTGGGGACAGGTGCACAAATTCTTGACCCTGGGTGGCCAGTGCCATCTTCCCTGAGTGGGATCTATATATCCATCACAAATTGCCCTGGGCCCCAGCCTTCTAGGAGAAGACTTGGAAACCATTGGGTACGTGTACCCAAGGTCATTCTATGGACACCAGCAGGAAGCTGGGGGTGTGAACCTCAGTCTTTTGGTCTGAAGACCTTCTGTAACTCTACAGCTTCATACTCAAGAAAAGACTCAACTTAGTCCACCAGTGTCACAGCTTGGGGGAACCTCATCGATAATGTTGTCCCCCTTCCCCTTCTTTTAGTTTGCCAAGAAATTTTCATCTGATGGCAGGCATGCCTTTCTTTTCATTTTCTTCTCTACATTCCCTTTTTCCAACTTCCGTACTCACCCTCCCAAGCCGTTTTCCCTCTTACCCTGGTCCCAGTCATTTGAAAAAATCAGAAAAGCAGTCAAATAGGGGCATCCCTTTTATACCTTCCGAATGTCTTCCGCTCTGATGGCCCCTTTTATCCTGAAAGGCTTCGCCCACCACTGAAGTCCCGCCAGCCGGCTCAGACAAGCGGCAGCTGTTGCCGTGTTTCAGGCAGGAAGTGAAGAAGAACCTGATATTCAAGTAAAATTGCAGGGGGAGTTCGGCAGACAGCAGGGTCTAAGGCAGGCTGATGGCCTGGGAGGACAGCCGCTGGAGTTCCATTCACATCTCTGCCACTGGGCAGCAGGGGTGACCTTGGGTCTGTCACTAAAACTTTCTGGGCCTTCGTTTCATCTGAAAAATGGTAGTGATGAGATCTGCATCCTCACAGGAATAGTGACGAGGATTAGAGAGATTAGAAAAACACACGGGACTCTTTGATCCCTTCAAAGTGGGCAGCGGAGGATGGGTGGACACAGAAAGCCATCCTCGGCTGGTTGAACAAGCTGCCAATTGCGGGGCATGACGGAAGGTGTAACCAAAGTCACCAGCGCTGAGATCCCTGCACTCTGTGAGTCCCTCAGAAGTCCCCCTGCTGGGACAGTCTGCAGGAAGCCCAATCAAAACACAAACGTCACACACGGGGTCAGCAGCAGACCCCAGCCTTGCCACAGGCTAGCTGGAATTGGTTGCTGATTTCCTAGGTTGAAAATGCCGCTCTTAGTGACTGAGGCTTGAGATCAGGAAAATTTGACAGGAGGAGAGTTTAGATGCTCAGGGTTAGCATGGTTGTGGCTAGGGTCATAGGGGGGTAGGGCATGATGGGAGAACAAGAGTCATGGGGAAAGTCAATGACAGAACAATGGGTTAAAACACGATGTGATTAACATTCAGGTGTTAATCACAGTATGAGAGATTCCCCAGGCAATGTCCGCTCTCTAAGATCTCAGGAGCACCTTTTCTTGAAGACCTTGGCTCCTAAAAAAAAGCAGCCATCTCTACACACATGTCCCTCATTCAGAAGAGGAATACAGTGCTGCTTCTGGTGGCCATAGATCATTTCAGCCTCAAGGGTATCTGTCATTTCAATGTGATGGGTGTTGGGTATTGAGCCAGGCTAGGGAGAGGGGGTGGGAAGACCAGCACAGGATTTGAGGTCCTGTGACTTGAGTTCAAGCCCCAGCTCTGTCATTTTGCTCTGGGACTTTGAGTAGTTAAGCTTTTGCAAACCCCAGCTTTATCATCTGAAAATGAGAATCTCAAAATAGATCCCCATCACAGTACTTTGCAGAGGGTCAGATGAGGTTGAGAGACATGGAAAAGGATGGTAGGTATAGGAAAAGGCTGTACAGAGGCAAGCAGTTGTCTCAGTCAGTACAGGCAGTTATGCTGCAGTAACAACACAGCTCCAACATTCCCTGGCTTAAAGCAGTGTTTCTTCTTCATGCTACCAGTCTACTCCAGCCAGCTTAGGGGTTACTGTACTAATTATCACCACATAGGGCACAGGAGGATGGAGCAGCTATCAACTACTAGGTAAGAGGACAAAAAGAACATGACAAGTGCATTGACTCTTAGAGCTTCTGCTTATACTTCATAAACCAGAAAGTCATGTGGCCACGGAATTCAGGAAGGCAGGGATGGGCCATGCTATCCTGCAAGGCTAGGCAAGCCATGGTTCCTCCCCACAAGCAACTTTCCAAAGCTTACCTCAGACCTCTAGTCAGAAGTTTCTTCTGAAGCATCTCCAGAAGAAAGTGCCCCCTTCCTGCTGTGGACCCGGTGCCACCCCACTGCCTGGAGACCACTCTCTCTTATCATCTTTTCTCAGGAGCTAAGACACCACTTTCTTCCTTGGCTACCGCCACACTGCCATAAGGTAACCAAGATTTCATGACTTCCCTCTGTCCTTCATCCAGACCCAGAGGAGAGATGCCCAGGTGGTGGGGTTCAGGATGCTCCCCCACCCCCAGGATGCAGCTAATTGTACCACGCTAGAATGCAGCCAGGAAAAACAGTTCTCTGCTCATCCCAGGGCCTTCTTATGCCCGACATCTGCTGACCTTTCAGCGGTTCAAAGCCCTACCTTCAGTGCCACCTTCAGGGAAGAGACGATCTGAGGGCAGCTATGCTTCTCCATCCCTCCTTAGTGACAGTTCCGGGTCATTCTTCCTCCCCAAGCACAGCCATCGCAGTGAGGCTGGAGCCTCATCTAGGCCATTAGTTCTTGAGTCAGGATTCTCCTTAGATACTTTTTGGAGACTCTGAAATGAAAACAAAAGGGTCTGATATAATATTCAAAGCAATAACAACACATATCAGCATGTGCTGGGCTCTACACATGCTGACTCATTACACATTCAGAATAAGCCTGTAACGTGGCTATTGTTAATATCTCCTTACAATTTTAAATCAGTGCACCCAGGCCACAGCTAGAGTTGAGCATGGCAGAACTGAGTTTCAACCCATCATCTGGCTACAGAGCTCAAGCAGATCTATTTCCATTGTACAATTATTTATCCAGTAGTTGGGAGAGGCTGTTGAAGTTACAGATTATAGGAGTGCGTTTATTGGCTGGTGCTTGGTTCGTGGATGGCAAGAGAAACTTCTTATATTAGGGGGTCGTGGCTGCCCTCTGCTGGTCATTCATGAGCATTACCACTCAGAGCGTACTGCG
>NW_008345884.1:2854079-2855527 GCF_000622305.1 Nannospalax galili
TAATTCAGGGAAGTAAACTGACAGAAGATGCTGCTTTCACTTGATACCTGATAGCATACTGACTATTTCTCCGCCCCCAACCCCGCTCATTTGGTGTGTTTTGTATATTGTTTTTGTTTTGGTTTGGTTTTTTGGGGTTTTGTTTTGTTTTTTCCGCCTGAGGGTGAGAAAGGGAAATAGAAAGCACACAGGCAGCTCTTCACCTCGGAGACCAAGCAGAAGAAAACCACAGCTATGCAACTATCAAATAACAAGTCTATGTGTTTATTGTCACGGAAATTGTTATGCAGTGCTAGATGCCCAAGAAATATCATCCTAAACAGATGCAAAAGCACATTTTTGGTCATTTGTATCTACGTTAGGGTGAAATGCTTTAGAAATTAATCAGCGTGCATTCTTCCACTATTGAATGTTGCATGCAAAAAGATGCTTAAAGTTCAGCCGTTTTGAATTATCTACGTTCACATAAAAATGGTATGCCATTCTCTTTCTTTTTTTATTTTAATTTTTGCTTTGATGTTCAACGCTGAAGGTAGGCGTTTCTGACTCTTGTAATATGCCTTGGCCTGAAAACTAGCATTTCAGGAGCCAGGGGCTCCTGGGTTTGAGCATTGAGCATCAGGCAAGAGGACTCCTTAGACAAGTTGGATCTTACCTATTATCTCCTTCTGTGGAGCAGGGCAAGAAGGGAGTAAGGAACAGTCCCAGATTCAACCCTGGAAGCTGTCCACAGGGTTTCCCAGCCAAAGCCCTATATAGCAGGTGAGTGAGGTGAGGAGCCCCAAGCCCTGGAGTTTGCTGGGCTTTCAGCCCCCACCCCCAACAGAATCATCAGCCTCTGTAGTTCTTAACATAGGAGTTTAAAGCCTTTGTCCTGAAGTAGAGGAAGTTACATACAGGATATAAATCACACCAACAGCAAATCCTTCACCATCACAGCTTGTGTGTGTAATGTTTCACACCCTGCCAACATACTCGACTTATACAAATGTGGAAATTATAAGAAAGCTGCTGATGTGAGGTCTTAGAAATGCAGACCCACTTCCAGAACTGCCTCATGATCATCTGTACATGTCCAGCTGTCCTAGAAGTCTACGTGTTTATTGTCACGGAAATTGCTATGCAGTACTAGAAGTCCAAGAACTATCATCCTAAACAGATGCAAAGGCACATTTGGGGTCATTTATAGCTAAGTTGGGGTAAAAGACTTTCTAAATTAATCAGGATATGTTCATATCTTGAACTGGAATTACTGTTTTTCATCCATGCTCTCTGTTTCAATCTGTGACTGAGCATAGTAGGCTGAGCCCTTGGTGAAGGCCAAGCCAATAAAGCTAAAAGAGTAGAGAGGGTTCATTACTGGTAGCAGGTAAGGTGAGCACCACAGCTCTCAAAGTAGTATCTCTCCAAAGGAAACAGATTTTCTTTAATTTGGGAGATATATATAT
>NW_008345884.1:2855549-2863042 GCF_000622305.1 Nannospalax galili
TATATGATTAATATAGAAAAGTCCTATCATCACATAGGGAGCACAGTACTGAGCATGCTCAGTTCATGGTTTTAATTACGTTTAAAACCCAGCAGACAGAAACACCTCTGGGCAGAAAATTTAATGTTCTGGTGAATTATGTTTCACCTAGGTCACCTCAAAGGTTGAATAGAGAGGCACTGCACTATTTTGTGAGTCCTGATCAAGATTCTCTGGAGGGCCCTATCTGAAATAAAATAGCAGCTTTGAAAGAGTGTTAGCAGTCATTTAAAGGGAGCAGCAGCCTTCCCCCACCCCAAAGAAACCATTGGCGATTGGCTCTAAAAGTACTTGGCCATGGGCTAGCAAAAGCGCTGCTTCAGTATGGCACACCTACTAATCCAGTGCCTTACTCTTACCTCTGCCCTGGGGTTCAGATTTATGTTTTCATTTACCTGATGGGCAGCTAATTATTTCTGATTATCCTCAGGACCTTCACTTGGCATGTCCAGTGATGACTATTTGTGTGATTCCAGCTTAAAACCTCAACTCTTCAGTGCTACCTCATATTTCTCTCCTACCTCAGACATAGTCAATTTCCAGCAGCTTTTACATCTGCCCTTTCCTTACTGGTGACATCACAGTGCAGTGGACAGGTACCAGTGAGACATGAATTCAAATCCTAGCTCCATTACGCATTACATGAATGAATGTGGATGTTTTACTTCAGGCATTCAAACCTCATCTATAATATGGAAATAATATGTACCTTGTAGAATTGGTCCTGACCTCAATGAGATAATATATGTTACACATCTGGTACATGGTGACTCTAGAGTATATGTTCAGGCCTCTTTGTCTTTCATCAGAGCTGGTGCTGTAGCCTCCTGATGCCTACTTGTTTCTTTGTTGTCAGTCACAGGCATGGATCACATGCTCACTATTTGCCAGGCACTGGACTGGTCACTAATCACATTAAAGCCTTTTGTTCCATGGAGCTCACAAACCAGCAGAAAGTTCTATTCTCCCCTTCTGCTCATATATTTTGCTCTTTTATCTGATTATTCTTGCAAAAGCACACATCCTATGTCGTTTCCCTCCTCAAGACTCGGGGCTGCCCGTGTCCAGCCCCATAAGATTTTTTTCCTGCATGTTGTGTGTCTGTTTCATCTGAATTAAAACATTCCCTCCTAGAGTGAGCTGGGATATGCATAAAACTTAGGAAGTCAATGAAACTTAAAATGCTTGGGAAGCTCACAAAATAATGACTCACAAGGCCCCTTTCCAAGGTTGTATGAGCTGTAACCATTGCTGGGGAGAGGCGACCCTCCAGCCTGCCAAGCTACTCATAATGTGCATGGGGAACTCCAGACGTGCATCTTCTGTGAGTCCTCACCCATGCTATGGTGCGCCATGCATCTAGCAGCTCTTGTGTCACCCATGCTCCTGTAAGTAGCTCCGGTAGGCTCACTGGTTTGTCTAGCCAGACTTGGGTAGGATTGTACCTTTGGTCTGTCATCAATACCTTATCTGGGGTAACATGTTTTCAGAACAAGTCACAGAACACCAGTATTCAAGCCCTTCTCAATGAAGTCTATGCCTGTTTTTATAGCTTAGTTTCTTTCCGGTTCCCTCTCTTCCTGTCCAAGAACTACTTAATAATTGTACCCCATATTAGATGCTTGTATTTTTTCTTTTTAATATTTTATTTATTATTATTGAGCTTTTCAAATTTCATACATTTCCCACTCAAATCAAGATCCCCTCCCCCCATTGCCCCCAACCCTCCACTCCCACCAAACCCTACGCACTCTGAAATACATGCCGAGTCCTATTCATTCAGGTGTTTGTACCCAAATGTCCTTCAGTGTAAATGCATCCACTGGAGTCTAGTCAGCCCATCCAGCGGTCGTATGTAAGTCATACTCTCCCTCACCCAGCAGCAACCAGTCTCAAATAGTTCTCAATCTAGTACTGGCCCCCCACCTACTTCTCACCTCCCCTTTGGGCCCTTGTTTAATTGAGCTTAAATGGATCCCATGCTCAATGCCACTGTTGCCTCAGGCAACACATGAGCAAGCCTCCAGTGGCCTGGAGGCCTCCACCTCCCTGTGTTCATGAGCCAGGCCTGGATCTTACAATCTTTCCTCCTCCTCTTCTGCAATGGTCCCTGAGCTGTGGGTGGGTGAGGTTACATATAAGAGTCCCATCCTACACTCTACAGTCTCTTATTCTCCAAAACTTGGCCAGTTGTGGCCTTCTGTGTGCTTCGTGCTCTGATGTACAAGGAAGCCTCACTAGTAAGAGTTGAGGGGTGTATTAACCCTCTCTCTATCCCTTATTCCATTATGTTCCATAAGCCTTAGTTGTGGATATCTAACTGAAGATGTGTCACCTAGTACTGGGCATCTCCCAGGTGTATGTTCTCTGTGCCTGACCAGATGTGCAACTCTGCAGTAGCCTCCATCTGTTGCATAAAGAAGCTTCTTTGATGAGTGCTGTATAGCATGCTTGTCACTCTAAGGGAGGTCTCATCTACCTGGCACTGCATTCCCTGCCAAGAAGCTCCCAGGTATGCATATGCATTAATGTTCAGACACTCTATGTGCATTTCTCATAGGGTTTCTAGGGCATCACTTTTCCCTCTAGGTTTCCTAGCCCCCCAAGAGTCACTCATCACCACTCTTTATTCTCCCATCCAGTCTGCCTCCTCCCTCTCTCCCTAGTCACAGTGCCCCCATTATCCCCACCCTCCTCCCAATGCTTCCCAATCGCCACCATCTTTCCTTTCCCGACTTTCTTCCTTCCCCCACACCATGGTCCCTTGCATGCCCCTCCCTCCTCCCATCCCCGCCCATTACTCCCACTTTTTCCACCTCCCTCAGGTAACATCTGTTCCCTACCATCCCCCCTTTCAGGTTGTTTCTTTTCCTTTACCTCCATGTATCCTTTCCCTTTCCCTGGCTCCTGGCATAAATCAGAAAGTATATACTAACATATAAGGGATTGGTGCTACAATCCACAAATGAGGGAAAACATACATCGCTTGCTTTTCTGTGTTTGTGTTACATCACTTGTATAACACTCTATAGTTCCATCCATTTACTCGCAAATTTCACCTTTTCTTACTGCTGAGTAGAACTCCATTGAGTAGATGTGCCACATTTCCATTATCTGTTTGTCAGTTGAGGGACATTTAGGTTGTTTCCATTTCTCAGCTATTGTGAAGAAAGCACCAACAAACATGGGTGTACAGTTATCTCTACAGTATGATGAGTCCTTTGGGTATATGCCAAGGAGTGGTACCACTGGATCATATGGTAGGTTCATTTTTAGTTTTTTGAGGGTTCTCCACACTGCTTTCCACAGTGGTTGCACACGTTTTCATTCTCACCAACAGTGAATGAGCGTTCCTCTTTCTCCACATCCTCTACAGCATTTGGAGTCTTTTCATTCTCTTGATCTTTGCCAGTCTAACTGAGGTAAGATGGGATCTTAAAGTGATTTTTATCTGCACTTCTCTAATTATTAAGGGTGTTGAGCACTTTTTAAGGTGCTTCTTAGCCATTTTTATTTCTTCATTTGAGAACTCTCTGTTTAAGTCTATCATCCATCTTTTTACTGGGTCGTTTATCTTCTTATTTCTTTCTTTTTAGAGTTCTTTATGTATTCTGGATATTAATCTTTTGTCAGATGTGTAGCTGCTGAAGATTTTCTCCCACTCAGTGGGTTTCCTTTTCCCTTCCTCAGCTGTTTCTTTTGCTGTACAGAAACTTTGTAATTTAATGAGGACCCACTTACTGATAGTTGACCTTAGCATCTGAGCAGCTGGGATCTGATTTAAAAAGTACTTTCTTATGCCTACGGTTCTGCCTATGTTTTCTTCTAGCAGTTTCTGAGTTTCAGGTTTTATATTAAGGTATTTGATCCATTTGAAATTGACTTTTGTGCAGGGTGAAAGATAACGGGCAAGTTTCATTTTTCTGCAGGTGGAGATCCAGTTTTGCCAGCACCATTTGTTGAAGATGCTATCTTTCTTCCATTGTGTGTTCCTAGAACCTCTGTCAAATATCACGTGGCTGAAATTATATGAACTCATGTTTGAGTTTTCTATTGTGCTCCATTGATCTGTGTGTCTATTTTTGTGATTCCATATGAATTTTAGGATGATTTTTTCAAGCACTGTGAAGAACGTCATGGATATTTTGATTGGGATTGCATTGAATCTATAAATTGCTTTTGGTAAGATAGTCATTTTCACAATATTAATTCTACCATTCCACAAGCCCGGTAGATCTCTCCATCTCCTAGTTTCTTCCTCTATCTTTTTCTTTAGAGCTCTGAAATTTTCATCTAGATATCTTTAATGTCTTTGGTTAGGTTTATTCCTAAATATTTTTTAAGGCTATTGAGAATCAGAGGGTTTCCTTGAGTGCTTTTTCTGATTGCTTGTTATTGGTATATAGAAAGGCAACTGATTTTTGTAAGTTGATTTTGTATCCTGCCACTTCACTGAAAGCATTAATCAATTCTAACAGTTTTCTAGTGGAATTTTGCAGATCACTTATGTGATCATATCATATCATCTGCAGATAGGGATAATTTGACCTTTTCTTTTCCAATTAGTACTCCTTTAATTTCCTTCTCTTGTCTTACTGCTCTTGTAAGAGTTTCAAGCACTATCTTGAAAAGGAGTGGGTGGTAATAGTGGACAGCCCTGTCTGGTTCCTGATTTTAATGGGGATGCTTCCAGTTTTTCTCCATTTATGGTGATGTTGGCTATGGGTTTGTTGTGTATAGCTTTAATTATGTTGAGGTATATTCCCTCCAGTCCAGTTCCCTCTAGGACTTTGAACATAAATGTATGCTGAATTTTGTCAAAAGCCTTTTCTGCCTCTATTGAGATGACAATGTGGTTTTTGTCTTTGAGTCCATTTATATGATTAATGATTTACATGTTTTATTACATTTATTGACTTATGGATGTTGAACCATCCCTGCATCTCTGGAATAAAGCTGATTTGATCATGGTGGATGATCTTTTTGATGTGTGTCTGTCTGTGGTTCGCAAGTATTTTGTTGAGTATCTTTACATTTATATTTATTAAGGATATGGGTCTGTAGCTTTCTGTTTTGGTTGTGTCTTTACCTGATTTTGGCATTAGAGTGATACTGGTTTCATAGAAGGAGTTTGGGAGTTCTCCCTCAGTTTCTATCTTTTTTAATAATTTAAGCAGTATTGGTTGTAGATTCTCTTTGAATGTCTGGTAGAATTCTGCTGTGAATCCATCTGGGCCTGGGCTTTTTTTAGTCAGGAGGTTTTTGTATTACTGTGTCAATTTCCTCCTATTGGTTTAACTTTGGTGGTGGCCATGATTTAGATATTCATCCATTTCTTTTAGGTTTTCAGATTTAATGGGTTATAGATTTTTAAAGTATTCCCTTACAATGTTTTAGGTTTTTATGTTTTGTTTTGTTTTTCTTTTGGTGTCTGTTGTGATGTTTCCCCTTTCATCTCTGATTTTGTTGACTTGGATTTGCTCTTTCTTTCTTTTGGTTAACTGGGTGAAGAGCCTGTCTATCTTGTTTAACCTTTCAAAGAACCAGCTTTTAGATTCATTGTTATTGTTGTTGTTGTTGTTTGTATTGTTTTCTTTGTTTCTATTTCATTAATTTATGCTCTGAGTTTTGTTATTTCTTCTTGTCTACTGGGTTTGGGATTGGTTTGTTCTTGGCTTTTCAGAGTCTTGAGTTGTACTGTCAAGTCATTTACATGTGCTCTTTTAATTTTTTAATGTAGGCACTAAGAGCTATAAACTTCCCTCTTAGGACTGCTTTCAGGGTGTCCCAGAGGTTTTTTTTCTTTTCATTTTGTTCCAGGAATACTTTTATTTCTTTCTTAATTTATTCTTTGACCCATTCATGTTGTTCAATCTCCATGAGTTCATGTATTTACTAGAGCTTCTTTTGCTATTGATTAAATAAGCTTTATTGCACTGTGGTCTGATAGAAGGCCTGGAATTATTTTAATTTTTTTTGTATTTGTTGAGATTTGTTTTGTGCCCCAGAATATGATCAAATTTAGGATAACTTGCATGAGATGCTGAGTAGAAAGTGTATTCTTTGGTGGAATATTCTGTATATATCTGTTAGGTCCATTTCATAGAGTGTATCATTTAATTCAGATGTCTCTCTTTTTATTCTTTGCCCAGTTGACCTGTCTATTGAAGAAAGTGGGTTATTAAAGTCACCCACTGTCATTGAGTTGGTGTCAATCTCTGTGTTATAGTCATGGACTACTGATTTTATGAAATTGGGTGCTCCAGAGTTTGGTGCATAAATGTCATATTGTAATAACTTCTTGGTCAATTGTTCCTTTGAGTAGAATGAAGCAACCCTCATTAGCTCTTTGATGAGTTTTAATTTGAAGTCTATTTTGTCAGATATTAAAATTGCAACACGTGCTTGCTTCTTAGGGCCATTTTCTTGGAATATTTTTTCCATCCTTTCACCCTAAGATAGTGTCTATCCTTGAAGGTGAGATGACTTTCTTGAAGACAATAAAAAGATGGGTTTTCTTTCTTGATCCATCGCACCAGCCTGTATCATTTGACGGGTGTTGAGGCCATTGATGTTTAGTGTTAGTATTGAAAGGTGTGTATTGTAACTGTCATTTTAATTTCTTTGTGTTTGTGGCCCTATTTTGTGTTTCCATTGTTCCTTTATTTTCTTTCTGTATTCTCTTGGGCATACTCATTCCTTTCTTTGGTCCTTTGTTTTGCTTCAAGGATTCTCTGTAGTGCTGGTTTTGAAGACATGAATTCTTTCAGCCTCTTTGTGTCATGGAAAATTTTCTGTTTCCCTTCAACCTTGATAGATAGTTTTGCTGGATAAAGTATTCCAGGTTGGCAGCCATGGTTGTTTAGAACTGTGATATGTTGGTCCAGGCTCTTTTGGCTTTCATAGTTTGTATTGAAAAGTCAGCTGAAATTCTGGTGGGTTTTCCTTTATATGTAACTTGTTTTTCCCTAGCAGCTTTCAGTACCCTCTTTGTTTTGTACATTTAATGTTTTTACTATGATATGTTGTGGGGACTTTCTGTTCTGAATCTTTCTTACTGGTACTCTCTATGCTTCTTGAATCTCTATAAGTATATCATTCCTTAATTTAGGAAAGTTTTCTTCTGTAATCCTATTGAAGATCTGTTTGATGCCATTGGTTTGAGTTTCTTTTCCTTCCTGTATGCCTATCATATGTAGATTTGGTTATTTCATGTTGTCCCACATTTCCTGAATATTCCATTCCTGTGTGGTTTTTTTTTTTTAAATTTTGCATAGTCTTTGCTTAAGAAATCCAGATCTTCAACTTTATCCTGCAGTCTTGATATTCTGTTTTCTATTTCATTCATTCTGCTTGTGAGACTTTCTCCTGTCATTTCTAATTGGTTTTCTGAGTGTTTTACTTCCTTTTGCATTTCAGCCTGAGTATTCTTCAATATTTCTAACTCTTATGAA
>NW_008345884.1:2863148-2873875 GCF_000622305.1 Nannospalax galili
TCCCTATTTGCTGTTCTGTGTGCTTCTTGTATCTGTATGGGGATGTCTTTCTTTAATTTAGGGAATTTTTCTTCTGTAATCCTATTGAAGATCTGTTTGATGCCATTGGTTTGAGTTTCTTTTCCTTCCTGTATGCCTATCATATGTAGATTTGGTTATTTCATGTTGTCCCACATTTCCTGAGTATTCCATTCCTGTGTGGTTTTTTTTTTTTAAATTTTGCATAGTCTTTGCTTAAGAAATCCAGATCTTCAACTTTATCCTGCAGTCTTGATATTCTGTTTTCTATTTCATTCATTCTGCTTGTGAGACTTTCTCCTGTTGTTTGTAATTGGTTTATTGAGTTTTTCAGTCCAGTGTTCATTTTCATTTGGGTTTTCTTCACTATTTCTCTTTAGTGAATTCTCTTTTCAAGTTATGACTTGTTTTTGATATTTCATTAAGCTGCATATTTGTATATTCTTGGGCTTCCATCAAAAGTTTATGCCTTTCCTCTTTGAGGTCCTTGAGTTGTTTGTCTGTGTTTTCTTGTAGTACTTTAATCATGTTTTGAATTGTTCTTTTAAATTCTGTGTCCTGAAGTTCTACAGGGTGGTTCTCAATGCTCTGCACTTCTGTAGGCCTCATGGGTTTTGTTGGGGACATATTTTCCTGTTTTTCATATTGTTTGTGTTTTTTGCATTGCCATTTGGGCATATGGATGTTCTTTGTTGGTTATGTGTTTAATAGGAACTTCTATTCTGCTTTTGTTTAATTTAATTTTGGTTCTGTTAATATTGTTTATGTAGCTTAGTTACTTTTTGTTTGGGTATAGAAGACAAATTGGTGGGTATTTCAAGTTCTTGGTGGGTAGTAGACTGGTCAGAGTCCTTACTGAGCAGATCTGTCTGCCTTATCCAGAGGCTGGGAATTTGGTGGTGAGAGGACTTCCTGGGTGAGGACTTAGGGATCTATGGTAGGGTGATTGGTTAATCTGGTTTGGGAAGCTAGTCCTGGGCCTTGAGGTGAAGGAATTGGAGCCCACCTGTGAGAGTGGCCAGCAGGGGGTGGGGTGGGGGTGGATCAGAGAAATGAGAAGGGAGGCAGTGAGCTTGATCTGACTTACCAGATCTTGACTTCCTGGCTGAGTAGGTCTGTCTGCCTGATATGGAGGCTGGAAATTTGGCAGTAAGGGGACCACCTGGATGAGGACTTAGGGGTCTATGCTAGGGTGATTGGTTAATATGGTTTGGGAAGCTGGTTCTGGGACTTGAGGTGAATGAATTGGAGCCCACCTGTTAGAGAGCTATTGTTTTTTATTTTATGTATATGAGTGTATTTCCTGCATGTATGTAAGTGCACCATGTCATGTAATGCCTGCTGAGATCAGAAGAGGGTGTCAAATTCCCTGGAACTGGAATTACAGAAGGTTGTTAGCTACCATGTGGGTGTTAGGAATTGAACCTGGGTCCTCTGCAAGAGCAGCCAGTGCCCTTAACTGCTGAACCATCTCTCCAGACCCTGTATTATCATCATCATTATCATCATCATTTATGGTATTTGTTATTTTTCTCATTGCTGTGACCAAATACCTGATAACAATAAACTTAATGGAGGAAGGATTTATTTTGGCTCATGATGACAGGGAAGATTTGGCGGTAGGAGTAAAATGATGAGAGGTGTGGTTATATCGTGTAAGCAGTCAGGAAGCAGAGAGCCCAGGCTGGAGTGGAAGCTTGCCTCCCAGGGACTCTCCTCCAGCTAGGTTTCTACTCCTAAAGGCTCCACAACATCCCAACACAGCACCACCAACTGGAGACCAAGCAAGCATTCAAACCTGCAATTACTGATTGTAACACCTTTTCTGTTTTGGAGAAATCCCTGAGTGAGGGTCTTGGTGTGAGACAGGTATGGCTTCATAATGAGGAGTGCTTCCCACTCCATAGATACTACTATGGAGGCAAATGGTCCATGCTCAGGCAGTCAAAACCCTACCTTCATCCTGAATTATGAAGTGACATGTTAGCAGCTAAGACTCCCAAAGTGCTGAACCCCAGCGGGAGCTCTGTGTTGCGCCTTTTGTAGGATCCTGGGCCCTCCCCTTTCCTGACTCCCTGTCCTTCTCCTTCCCTCATTGGTTGGTATCTCCCTTGGACAGAATCTTCTCTTCAGGCCTTTTGTTCTGGCCCATAGGCACAGCTGTGGGGGAAGGGAAACAAGAAGCCCTGCTTTCTCTAAGTTCCCTCTAACTCACTCTCAAAGGGATCATTCACAAAGGGTTGGGGAGGGAAATGGTGAGCTCTCTGCTTCCTCAAACTAGCAGTACCTTATGACTCACCTATACAGACAAATTTACATAAACTTATGTAATCAAAGCAATATATATATATATTGCTTTGATTACATTATATATATGGCATGCTCCAATTTTATCTACAAAAATCTGGTAACTCACATAAGAATATATTCTCAGGTTATTTAGCCAAGCAGAAAGGGGAATAAATTTAGCCTGGGCAGAACATATCAATAAAAGTCCCTTAGAAACTTAGCTAAGCATCAGAAAGTGATTCCAGTTGTTGGTTTAATTAACAGCCTGAAGTCACCAAAAGATATTAGATGAGAGAACCTTCTGAGCATGAAATAGGTCAAGAAGTCAAAAGACCTTGAGAGATGGGAATGCTGGTGTAGACCCAGCATGCTTGACTAGCACTCATTCTCTGAGTTCCTGGCCTTTGGCAATAATACTGGAGGAAAGGGCTAGCGTTTTGAACAATGATGCTTCGTGGCTATTAAATGGTACTGTGGTTGAAATGTGCTCCCTGTTTCTAGTGGGATCGAGGTCATGATAGGAAACAGAAGAGAAACCCTTACCCAACAAAGACAAGAGGAGATATGTTGATTTGGTGATGGGAATCATTTAGTTAGTAAGGATCTTTAACAGAAGGCCACAGATTCTGGGATCCCTGGGTAGATGTGGCCAGGTAGATTCAGCAACGTCTTATTTGATTTGTGTAACTCAAATTAACTTTCAGAGTGAGAGGCTAAAGATTTGCCAAAAGTTTCATAATACAAATGCCTGCTCAGGGAGGAGGAACATTAAAACACCCACTGTCCTCTCTGCCTAGTTTCTCTGAGACCTCAGAGTCCTGTGGACTGTAGGATGGAGTGTAACTTTTATTCAGGAAGTTACTTATATACTAGAGAGGCACCCACCCATACTAGACCCAGATTATACCTCAGCAAAGTTGACATGTTCAAATTATTGGTGGAAGTTGGGCATGGTGGTGCATACCTTTATACTTTAAATCACAGCACTGGGTTTTGAGGGCAGGCAGAGGCAGGCAGATTCTATGAGATTGAGACCAGCCTGGTCTACTTACATAGTAAGTTCCAGGGCAGTTGGGGCTACAGGGAGACCTTGTATAACACCCCAGCCCCCCCCCAAAAAAACATAAAACAAAACAAAAAAGAACTCTAAATTACTGGTGGCAGAACAGGGGTGGGGGTGCTGGGTGAGGGAGGGAACAGAAATGATGGTAAAGAATTGGAAAGCTCAACTTAAGTGATGGTCATGAAGATAACCTGGGTTTCCTTCTCTTCTTGATTTTATACTTGTGCATCATTTCAGTGACAGAATTGAATTTAGATTTAAAAACACTGAGATGATAACATATAGTGTTGAGTTGCAATTTACCTATTTGGTGGGGAGTAATGCTACTTGTAAGGAGAGAAGATTTGGGCCTGGGAAGATTTTGCTTCTTTGAGGTTTGATCCTCAAAAAGTCAAGGAATTATGGTGATGGAGCTATAGAACTCAAGTGATAGTGTACTTGAGGTCTCTTCACTATTAATAAAGAAGGGATTCAAAGGCGCTTTGCCATGGATGAACCCCCACCCCCATGAGATGTGGTAAACGAAGTATTCTGCTTGGCTTGGTGCTCCTGCACAGTGACTAATGAAGAAAAATCTATTCTGTGGAAATCTAGTGCCAAAGAAAAAATCCCAGACTCTAGTATTTTTTTTATAAACTAAATTGAAACTCTTAGATCCTGGTATCTATTATGATTTGAGAGTTATTGACAAGGTTCATCTAGTATGATGTTAAATAAATTAATAACTTGTAGTCTATGTGCCTAACTTAAGCCAAGCTACGAGACAGAAAACTGCAGTAACCCCTCAAGAACACAAGATGCCTCCTATGCTAAGCTTTCCAAAGATAACTGAAGATTATTTACCAGGATCTTCAAGGTAACTGGGTATTGGAGAAAGACATTATCATATCACTGACTCTAAGCTGACAAATTCTTCAGCATTGAAAAGGGGTATTATGGGGGCATGAATGAATGATATTTGACCCAAATAGTTCTAATATAACTTAGTGAGATTCCTGAGTACATTCTAGTTATTTCATGAGCCATTAGGTATAGAGTTAAAATTGATATTTTGATAGGAGAACCCTGTCACCTGTGGAGTAATCTTTCATTGTAAGAAAGACCCAAAGGTGATGTTTGGAGAACTTTACCAAAATATTCCCCTCCAAAACACAAACAGTTAACATCCCTGGGAGCAGAGAGAAGATAGATTACTGGTACTTGAATGATATAACGTTGGTGATTTTCCAAAGTGAGGATGATAAATAATAAGTATCCCATAGAGTTATTGTAACAATTAAATGGGCATATATATGGAAAATACTAGCCCCCATTTAACCCAGCATGCAGGTATACAGAAGACAAGTGATCTTAAAGAGTTATGGATATTTTCACTTTACTTGGGTAGCACCTGGACAGAAGAAAATGACAAGTATTCTAGAGCTTAGAAAAGTGAAAAATAAATTCTTTCAAATATCCAACTTAAAATCAAGTGTTCGATGATCTGGGGCATGCCAGCCTCTCTTCCAAGGTAAAGGCAAATGAGTGTACCTTATACCTTCTACCAAGAGTCAAACTTTTAGGCAAGCCTTTTGGATATGTTGTGTATTATATCTGAACTGTACTGTTCGGAATTGCTTTGGAGCTAATTTGATGTAGTGTTAGGTTCCCCACACACACCAAGCAAGAGCCACCTCTGTGTCTGGTCCAAGCTTGAAGGCAAATGGTAACACCACTCGGTTTTTAAACATAGGCAGCCAATTGATCTTGACTTGTGCATAGTAGCTTGAGTTTCTGGGAGGAGCAACCTTACAGCAGTTCTTAACAGGAGGTCACACAGGCCCTTAGAGTCTTTGTGAAAAGCTATAGACTTTTCAATAAATAGCTACTCTTTTCTGAAGCATGATAAAGAACTATGGTAAAAAGTTACCTCGCATTCATGCAATATGTGACTGTGTGATGGGCTACTATCTTAGTTTCATTTCTGTTGCCGTGATGACCTATTCAACAAAAAGGCAAGTTTTATTGGACTTAAAACTCCAGGTTACAACTGGTTATTGCTGGGAAGTCAAGGCAGGAACTTACAGTAGCACACCTACAGTCAAGAGCAGGGAGAGGATAAAGGCATGGATCCTTGCTAGCTTGTTCTCCTGTGCCCACCTGCCTTTCTTTGTTCTTATACAGTTCAGGGTCCAGCCCATGAAATAGTGCTGCCCACATTAGGATGGGTCTTCCCACCTCAGTTAATAGTCAAGACAATCACCCACAGACATGCTCACAACCCAACCTGATTTGGAAAATTCCTCAATGGAAACTCTCTTCCCATGTGATTCTAGATTGTGTCAAGTTGATGGTTAAAAACCAACCAGCACAGATACCTACTTGAACTAACTATTCTTTGACCCAACTAACCTCAAGTCAGGTGTACCCAGCCAAAGTGGTTTTTCACTATCACATGCAAGTGGGAGGTATAGAGTCAGGTCTGAGCAGGTTCTGTAGACATAAAGAAGTGTCCAAAGTCAGTGGCTCACACTACTGGCTTGCTGGGCCTCTCCATCACCTTCAACTCATTCTTTTGAGGTCATGAGAGGTTCACCAAGACTAGGTTCTTGAAAGAGAACAAGCTATTGATTTAAATATCATGTGCATGGTATAGAGATCCTAATTGCGTATGGATTGCTGAGGCTCTGGAACTGTACTTGTTATGGCCCTAAAAACAACAGAGAAGTAAAATCTTCTGGGAAGCAAAACTTAAAGCTGTAGGAAATCTTGTCATTCATTTTTTTCTGGACAGAAAAATGGCTTGAATTGCAATGATGAACCAATTCATAAGCAGATATTCAACCACAAGCATAAGGGAACAATTTATCTAGAGGATTGAGACTCAAAATGTGTAATATTGGAAGACTTCTAACAATGAGGCTGGGGATGTATCTCTGGGATTCACCAAGAATATGAGAATATCAGTCTCTCTAATGTTAATGCTCAGTAAAAACACCTCTCATCAAGGTGGATCAGCCACTTTACTGCACGTTTTTGGTCGACTTTTATGTGGATTCCTGGACTCTGAACTGAAGTCATCAGGCTTGCACAGCATACACTTACTTACTGAGCCATCTCCCTAGTCTACTAGTCACTTTTGTCATTGCTGTAACCAAATATCTAGCAAAATCAACTTAAGAGGAGGAAAGATTATTTGGGCTCAAAGTTTTCAGTACATCTTGGCAGGAGGGGTATGGCAGAGCAAAGTGGCTCACATCATGGGAACTCTGGAGAGAGAGAGAGGAGAGAGAGAGAGAGAGAGAGAGAGAGAGAGAGAGAGAGAGAGAGCAGTTCTAATGGAATTTCTGTCTGCGTACTTCACTTGGACTTCTATGTCTATGGGACAGTGAGGTCTATATTCAGTGTGAGACTTCCATCCTTACTCAGTCCTCTCTGAAAGCCCCCTCAGACACACACACAAGTATGCTTTACTAAAATCCTGGATGCTTCTCATTCCTATCGCAGTGATCATCGCAGTAAGCAGGGCAGCTATGGAAGTTACGCATGTCAAGCCTGAAGTTACCAACACTAAACCCTTTCTGTGATAGACAGGCCAGCGACTGGGTCTCCCTGGAACATATGCTTCCTTATTGCATTTGCTTCCCGACCTCTGCTTCTGCAGATGATTCTGTGAATGGACAGAGTTCATGAGTCATGGTGTCCCACACTGCAGGGCTTTTGAACAAAAGAAATTCATACCATAGTGGAAAAAGTAAAATAATGACAGCTGTTTGAAAGGCTCTCTACTTGTGGTAATTAGATTACTCTCCATCCATTTTCAATGTCCTTCTTTGTCAGAGGAACCACCCCCTTAAGCCCATGAAAGGCAAAAATAAAATGAGTGGAAGTATGTGTCACTTTCATGCAGGTGCTTTTGAGCAAACAAATGGTTTCCATGCTGTACTTTTCCTGTCATGTGACCAACAATGTTCCATACAGAGGCTTTTCCATCTGCTGGAGTCCTTGAATGAAGATACCATGAGCAGAGTTCTAACAGTTCCATGTAGAGTGGGTATAAAGAAACCTTTATTGCACAGAGGAAACATTTCCTCCATGCTTCCAAGCAAAGCCAGCCATGGTTGAGTAGGACCTTTGACTTATCTTCACATAGATGGAACTGGTAAAAGAAAGGAGCCAGAGGTTCCTCCCAAGCCCATGTGACCCCTGAAGAACAGATCCTCAAATGACCTTAAGAGTAAAAATAAATTGGTTTATCTGGACCAAATGTAGGGCCTTAAACGCCCAAAAGGAAAGTATAACCAAAGATTGAAGGGGGTCAATATAATTTTTTAAGAGTCCATATGTATAGCTAAAGGCTACATAACAAGAAACAATGCCAGACAGGAGATACCTTCCTTTGAGTTGTTGGCCAGGGTGGCCCAAGAGACTCACTCCCAGACAGTAACCCAGCATAGAACTGGGAAATGAACATAAGACCCCAGTCTTATCTAAAGGAATATTGACAATTGATTGCTACTAGATGAGGAACAGCTGATCTTCCTAAAACAAGGATCTCTAGGTAGGCTGACTAGATTCAGCAATGGACAAACACGGGCATGGCTGAGGGGTGACAACAACACAGTGGACAGTAACAGGGATGACAGTGGACAGTAACAGGGATGACAGAGAATATGGGCTCTGGTGTTGGGGGTACTATCGGAGGGTGCCATTTGGTAAGTGGGTATATAGATGAATAAGATTGTTTGGGGTGTTCTATATGATATACACACACAAAATCAACAAATAAAAAAATGGGTTATTAAAAAAAAGAAATCTTTGTTGCTTGTTACTGTGTCATTACATAGCCTACTTAGCCTATGCTGACTGATGAGCTTTCTTTCCATCTTGCCCAACACCAAGAGGCAGTGTGTTCCAATGAGTATGATGGTCTATGTAATATTTAGTTTCAGCACTAGAAGATATGATTTTTTTCAGGAAGAGAATGTGCTCACAACAATGACCAGTAAACACATTGTGCTATTGTCCCCCACAACACAATTGGAGAAATGAAGAGTAAGTAGGAAGGGTATAACTTCACTGCAAAATACTTCTTCCTATCTGTAAAGATCACCCTTGATTATCTCAGAGGATTTTAATAAGCAAGGGAACAGCACTCCCTTCAAGGAGAAGCAACAATAACCACAGTACATTGGAAGTCAAATACGCATCTGGACATTTTTGGCTTCATACCCACTGGATAAGCAGGCAAAAGAAGAATTCTTATTGGCTGCGATGATCAATCTGGGTATCAAATATACAGGCTTGCACCAAATATTTGAAGTGGATACCACTGTGGATTCCATTCCTGGTTCTTCCCTTTCCAGTGGCTTCAGTTTTCCAAGCTTCAGTTCTCCTGCCAAGAAGACTCTAACATTCCCACTTGAACCTCATGCACATTGCCTGGCTCCAGCTAATGGACATGGAAGTTGGAGCTTTACTCCATCAACATTCCTTTCCCAGAGTGCCCCCGCACTTAGTCTGCTTATGCTTCTGGTCCAGGGTCTTCAGGCAGGTACTTTTTACTAATTGTTGTGTCTAGATTCAACTGTTGTTTTCTATGGAAGAATTATCCAATCATATTCCTCTATTATTGGACTCAAGGTAAAATTTTGACATAACTGAATAGATTAAGTAAATACTGACATGAGCATTGTGATAGATGATGTCAATGTCAAGTCGACAGAATCTAGACTCACCTTGGAGGCTGGTTCTGAGCATGCTTGTGGGGGATTATCTTGAGAACATTAATTGAAATTGGAAGATCTGCACCCTGTGGTTAATACCGTTCCCCGGATGGGACCCTGGACTGTATTAATGGAGAAAGGGAACTGAGCAGCAGCATGCATCATCCCTCTCTGCTTTTCCACTGTGAACACAATGTGACTGACCAGCTGCCTCAAATCTCCATTCCACTGCCGTGACTTTCCCTCCATAATGGACCGTACCCTGGAACTCTGAGTCCAAATAAACTCTTCTTTCCTTGAGTTGCGTTATTCAGGCTGCGTTACCACAGCCTCAGGAAAATAAACTGAGACACTTGTAGTAGTGCATGCCTGCAATCCTTGTACTTGGGAAGCTGAGGCAGGTGGGTTGTCATGGACTTCAGGTCAGTCAGAATTATATAACAAGATTATTTCTCCAAACAAACAAAAAACACCTCCTCCCCCAACCTCCAAATAGTGGTATTACCAAGAGATCCTGGTCATAGAAATAGATTTTAAAAAAATACCCCAGATGGAAAAAGGACGATGAGCAGCATCTTAGGGGCTATTTTACTATTTCCATGTTGTGTAGGAATAAGGAGGGGCCAGTAAATTAGCACCATAGCTGGAAGAAGGAAGCACATATCTACATTCTGTATTAGTCTTCATGGTTAAATAGCAGGAACGTGGAAACAGTAAACTCAGTTTCCAAACAAGTTTGCCTTTGCTCTTTCCAAAACAAATTTTTTGTACAACAGGATTTGTGTGATATGTGGATACTACTGAAATTTAAAGTTATTATGCTATTCTAATTTTAAAATATACTATTCCCAGTATGTATATCAATAATTTGTTTGTTTGAGACAGGATCTTGCTATGTAGCCCAGGCTTGCCTTAAACTCCTGTTCTTCCTATCCATGTGTGTTGGATAGCTTTAGTGTCAACTTGACACACCTGGGTTGAAGGAGCCTCAGTTGGGGAATTTCCTCTATTGGACTGGCCTGTGGCCATGTCTGAGGGGCATCTTCTTGATGAGTGATGTGGGAGGGCCCAGCCCACTGTGGGTGGTGCCACCCCTGGGCAGGTGGGCCTGTGTTGCATAAGAAAGAAGGCTGAGCAGGGGCCAAAGGAGCAAGCCTGTAAGCAGCGTTCCTCCATGGCCTGTGCTCCAGGTTCCTGCCCTGAGTTCCTACCTTGGGCTCCCTGATGAATGTGTGTGACCTGGGAGTTGTAAGGCAAATAAAACCCTTTCCTCCCCAAGTTGGTACTGGTCAGAGTGTTTTGTCACAGCAATGAAGAACAAACTAAGACAGTAATTGGTACCAGAGTGCGGGGAATTGCTGTGACAGACCTGACCTTTGTGTTTTGGAGAGGACTGTGAAAGTGTTTGAAACTTGAACTGGAAAAGCCATTGCGTGCTCAGAGTTTGTTGCAGTGGAGCTTGGAACAGTTATGCTGAAACAGTTGTAGACGATGGAGGCCTGGTTTGTGAAGCTTCAAAGGGAAGCGGAGACCATCAGGGCTGTTTGCGTGAGATTTTAGATTGAGAATCTGTGGGTTCTGGTTGGCTGGGGCTGAAGAATCAGCTGTGATTAAGAAGAGACCAGAACCTGAAGCAAAACCTTTGCTTTACT
>NW_008345884.1:2874825-2900916 GCF_000622305.1 Nannospalax galili
GGGAGATGTAAGACAAATAAACCCTTTCCTCCCCAAGTTGGTACTGGTCAGAGTGTTTTGTCACAGCAATGAAGAACAAACTAAGACACCATGCTTCTTGAATCTGGGACTACAGGAATTAAATTCATTCTCTGTCTTGATCTATCATCATTGAAATAACCATATAACTAAGGATTTGTAGGTCATAAACGTTGGGAAAAGGGGTTTTAAAGTACAATGATTGTTCTGCAATTAGAACAATGCCCCACTGGAATCCAGAGCCTGTTGCACTGTCAGTCGTGTACTGACTGAATTCAATGCTCAGCAAGATTCAAAGGCTAATTACGTGTGCTGTTCTGTCTAACCAATGGCCTCAGATACATTCACAAGTAGAGAATAATGAAATAAAACCAGTGTCAAGCATACTGTGCCAAAGGCTAAAATAAAAGTTTTTACATTGAAAAAAAAGTAGTAGCAGAGAGCTGCCATCTGATGTGATAGAACTTTCCATCAGGAGGCAGGATGGTGGGGTAGATTCTCACTACAGAAACTCAAGTAGGAGGCTGTTCGCTGGAAGCACACTGGTCCTGAGATCAGTTAGTGAGAATCTTCACAGATTTTAAACCACAAAGATGCAGGGACAGGGAGATATCATTCAAAGTTACTTAGCTGGTATATGAGAGGAGCCAGCAGTATATCTTATGATGCTTAGGGCAGCATGTTGACCATCCTGTTCCCTTGGAATCTTGTCTGTACTTTTGAATGTCTGTCATTTCTTGATTTCTACTTTCTGAGCTTGCATTTCCAAGCTTTTCTTTCAATATTTGAACTGCCTCATAACCCTTCCCTACAATTCTTCTTCAAAGGTTTAGCACACTTTCGAGAAACTTTTTGATACATCACATGAGATTGTACTTTTCCATCATTGAGTTTACCTGCCCATGCTAATTACCTGTCTTGAAAAGCACTTTCTCTTCTGCTTCTCACCTTCTTTGGGTGTGTTTTCCACTTCTGGTACCCATTCCCACTCTGCTAAATATAGGTCAACTGTGATTCCAAAAGTCATTCTTAGTTTCCCTTTCCAGCTGACTGCCGGTTGGCATCTACCGTTGGGAGCACTGACCCCTAGAAGTACAGGAGAAAGGTGCTAAGTACTGGCAATAGCTCCCTAGTTGATGGTGATAGGCGACTCCATGCTCTGGTATCATTCAGCAGGTGCAGCCTGGAAGATCTTTCCTTGTTCCAGCACCAGAGCTTAGTGATCACTCAATGGTCCCTAGAAGTCCTCCCTACCAAGCAAACTAGTACTCCTATGCTTGGAACATCAGGATGCTCCAGTGCTGTGGGAGCCCTTCTTCTGTGAGTCCAAGACTCTCCCAAGTAACATCTAGTCTTTGGCAAATTCCATATAACTAGATGGCACCTCAGCAGTGCCACAGAATGAGCTCCTGGCGGTGGGTAAAGCCAGCTCCTTGCCTTCATTTCTGTGCCTATGGAGAAGAAACTACCTTCCTTAAGCTAGTACACTCTGGCTTACTGACCACCTGCACTTCGTTCTTGATCCATTTAGTTTTGTTCTAACTAGTTTCCTGAATTAAAAATTCTGTGCTAGAAATATTCAGCTTGCTATCGATTTTCTTAATTTCCCAAACAATGTATGGCCAATTTTTCTTTTTAAAAATATTTTTATTGATTCTTCAAGAATTTCATGCACTCTATTTTGATCACATTCAAACCCTTTCCTTCATCTTCACCCCTTCTCTACTACTGCTTCTCCAATTTCATATCCTCTAATTTTTTTTTCTTTTTTAAAGGCCTACCAAGTCTAATCTGTTTTCCCTAAATGCACTTGTGTGTGGGTCTAGCCCTTGGAGTGTGGTCAACTTACCAGGCGTCACATCCCTGAAGGAAACTGACTCTCCCTCTCCCACAGTTGTCAATTGCCAATAGATCAATTGTTTGGGCTGGGGTTTCTTGTCCACTTCCCCCATCCACACTGGGGTTTTGTCTGTCTTGGGCTTGCAAAGGCCTTGTGCACATTGTCATAAGTGCTGTGGGTTTATATGTTCAACTACCCCCATGGTGTCCAAATGACATGGTTTCCTTGTATTTGTCTAACACCTCTGGCTCTTATAATCCTTCTGTTCCCTCTTCCACAATGATCCCTGAGCTTTAGGAGGAGAGGGTATGATGTAGGTGTCCCTTTTACAGGTGAGCACTCTGAAGTCTCTTATTCTCTGTGCTTGGGCCAGCCAAAGGCCTCTATATTAATTACCATCTGCTGCAAGAAGAAGCTTCCCCAGTGAGAGTTGAGGGATGCACTAATCTATCGGGATAATAATAAGTCATTAGGAGTCAGTTTAATACGATGTCTTTTGGCAGAATAATAGCAGTAAGTTCTCCTCTGTTGTCTGTGACCTTTCTAGCCACAGGTTCTTGGCCCTGACAACAGTGCCAGGTATGGGCTCCATCTCATGAAGTGGGCCTTAAATCCAATTAGAAGGTGGTTGGTTACTCCCATAACATTCCTGCCACTATTGCACAGTTGGCATATCATGCTAGGCCAGTTGTTCTTGTAGCTCTCAGGGTTCACAGCTGGGTAAGGTTGATGATTATCTTTCTTTTCCAGTAACATGCATAACACTTTCTATTACTATGAAAGCTAGTTAGTAGAGGTGAAGCTTCGAGGTCAGTATCAGCTTAATTTCTCAGTATTTGTTATATGACTCACGTATGTAGTGTCTTTAGCAATAGGGTCTTACTGTTAAGCTTTGGTGTGTAATCAAGAGCAGCGGCAATAGCAAGTATTTCTTGAGGGTCTATGCGACCTTCATTGATAACAACTCCAAAGAGGGAATTCATTCCTGGCATTGGGCTAGCCTGTGGTGTCTGGTAGAGTATGGCCCATTTTTCATGGGATCCTAGCTGCCTTCTCCTCTGTAAAGTATTATCTAATCTCCCACCCAGAGGTAATCATTCAGCAATTACTGAACAGTTTAAACTCATTTTGTATAAAAGTCACTCAAGTTCCCTTAGATTGTAAACATATTGAAAGCAGTCACTGAATCTTACTCACATGATAGCTAGACCAGCACCATGGACTTCTAAGCAAATGCTGGTTGATTTGAATGAATGTTCCAAATGGTGATCCTGTGGGTTTCCAACAGTTCTATTGCTTTTGCTATGCTGCAATAGTAGAAAGGATTAAACTTGATTTTAAAAAAAACATTGTGAATGAGTTGTAAAAATACTCTATGCAACAATTCTCTAAAGTGATATGAAAATATTTACATACTCCATTTCTGACATGATACTCATTCATCCATTTAAAATGGTGCTTTCCAATTTTATAAAGTGGTTTCATTACCTCATTTAAACTTTACATTAACAATGTAAAAGCTTCACACAGTACTTATGACAAAGCCTGGGTGTCTCAAAAGTCCAGTATTCTTTGTATTTTGCTTGAGGCTAGGGTTCTAGCCAGTCAAGGATCGTGGCTCCCCAAGACTTTTCTCATCACTAACAAATAACATTAGGCATACAGATCTCCATGTTTTATACAAAAGTATGAAATAACAGATTATCTGTGATTTCCTTTTCATATGAAACAAAATGGGGAACAACCGTTCTATTCCTTTAGCTTTAGAGAATGTGGACAGACATGTTCTCAATTTCACAGTTCATTGCGTGTACATTTATTAGATTAGCACTGGCTTAGAAATGCATTATGGAACCTCCCAATAACTTGGCAGTCGCTTTTTGATTGCTTTTTGGAATTGTACTGTCTTGTTCTCCCGAGACTCTGACCAAGGTTGAGTGGCTTAAAATTGAAATGCTGAAGACATAAATTGAATCCAACCCAGGCAAGGCTAGGGTTATTACTTTTCTCCACCTGACTATTATTTGGCTTTTTATTGCAAAGACTGCTTTTATAGAAGCAGGACCCCCCCCAACCGTTCTAAGTTAGGAGAATAATGGCAACATATGTCCTAGTTTAGAGAGAGGCTCATCCCCTCACTATGCAGTGTTGTTCCCAAACACTTGCATATATAGCCTTTGTTAGCTCATCTTATATTTGCCTTAAAAAGAATTGCTCTGTGGTTATCTAGATATGGTTTTATTTGAAGGCTACCCTGAAAGTTCAAGCATAAATGTTGCTCCCTGCACCACATCCTTCATCTTGCATTTCTTTTGACACCTAAATTCCACCAATAGGAAATTGTTTTCCTGACTAATTTTTAAATTATATATTCATGAGAAGTTTAACACTTTGATTCTGTTTATTTGATTTTATTCATTCCCCTTCTATCTTATTCACCCCCCCATTTTGATCAGTTTTGTCCCCAGAACCAGTTCATCTTAATCACTACCTCTTCTGCCTCCCTAACATGAGCATAGTATTTGACCACTACTTGGTGTATACTACACCCTCAATCAATGGTAGTCAATACTGTTGTTATTATTGCAATATTTTTTTTTGCTGGCCACATGAGCGAATAATAACAGCCAATGGTCATCGAATATGTACTGTACTGGGAATTATTTCAGATCCTTAGTTTGTTCCTTAATTATTGCAATTACCTATGAAGTAGACACTATTTTCTGCCTCATTTTTTTAAGGATAAGGAAATTGGGACAGAGAAGCAAGGTAACATTCCCAATACCGAGGAGTTAAATAGTGGTAACCAAATATTCAATAGTCAATACTCCATTAGTAGAGGAATTGAGGGGAGAGGACAGAAAAGGAACTCCAACAAGTCATCTACCTTAATAATGAAGGTGAAAGCCAGGATTGACCTAAAAAATATGCAACAGAAATGAAATTTGTCAGACAGAAGAAAAGTTCAAAAGCTTGTATCATCAAGGAATAGTATGGACTCTCTCTAGGCCAATATCTTTCAGAGTGGGGCACATAATATCTAGAAATTTCTGAATGTAGCATGCCTAGAGGCAGAGGATGCATTAATAAGAGTGTTCTCAACCTTTTCCCGTAACATCAGATTCATTTATAGACACCTCCCATGTGGGCTGAGATTTGCTTGTACATAACTCCCAGCCTTGAACTGAACACCTCTCCTTTACTCTCCACATTAGAAATGGAATGAATTAAAGTGACATCTTCACTTTGAAGAACATTGTTCTTGTGGGTTATCTTAAAATGAAAACACTTGAAGAAGGCTTCAAAGCAGCCTTTAACCCCTAGCGTGCTCTAATTTCCCTCAGGAATTGTTACACCTATATCTCTACCTCTGGAGTTGGGATACTTCTTGACAAAGAAACAAGAGTGAAGGAAAAGACAGAGTTATGACCGACTTGGTAAACCAAGATCATGCAAACGCAGTTCAGACATGCTGGGAAGAACAGTAGTTATGCCACCTAGCCAGCTTCAGCTCTGCAAACCTGAGCTGAGTTCCCAGATTCAGCCTGCAGAAGGGGGCCCATCTCAGCCATTGGGATGGGGGTGTTGATCCTGTGGCGGGGGTGGGGTAAGGAGGCAGCCAACAATATGAGGCTGTAGAAGGGTGGTGTCAGTCCCCATCGCACTGGTGACTGCGCTGGTTCATCTCTCTTTCTTAATTCTTCCTCCCTGTTCGCCCTCTGCATTTCCTGTCCTTACCTCCTTTTATTTCTACAGCCATTTCACAGTATCAATCATGTTAGTAGCGGGGAAACTAAGAGTCCCCGGTCCCCATGTTACAACCTATCAAGTTCTAACATAATGTCTCAAGAGGCAGGAACTATAAGTGGAGTGTACTACATGAAACACAGAAGTCCACAGATCAGCTATATAAATTGTGAAGCATAATTCAGAAATTAAGTTGTTAATCAGACATTTGATTGTCAAAACAGTTGGACAAAGTGGGGGAAGGGGGAGAGAGAGAGAGAGAGAGAGAGAGAGAGAGAGAGAGATCTATGAGCATTACATAATGGAGAACAATCAGCTTGCCCATTACACCCCCCTGGATTTCCTCATAGGAAAGCTCTGTTCTTTCCTTTCTGCACCTGGACTTTCTTCACAGTCTTCCAGTTCTCCCTCCCTTCTTCACCACCTGTTTCTCTTTCTTGCCTTTCCTTCCCTCTCTTCATACTCCCAGTTTTCGGCTTAACTTATCTCATCCCTCTTTTATAGCTACTATGTCATGGAAAATGAAAATGATAAGTCAAAACCCTAGATAAAAGTTAATTCCTTTTTTAAAAAAAGATTTATTTATTTATTTATTTATTTATATGTATATGTGTGTGCCTGTGTGAGTTTGTGTGCACCACGTGTGTGCAGGAGCCTATGGAGGCAAGAAAAGGCATTAGATACCCTGGAACCGGAGTTATAGATGGTTGTGAGTTGTCATGTGGGTGCTGGGAACCAAACTCAGGTCCTTGGCAATAGCAGTAAGTGCTCTTAACTGCTGGGCCATCTCTCCAACCTCTCTCCCAAAGTTAATTTCTTCTTTATAACACTTTCCAATAAAACTAGACTATATATGTATGCAAAATTTTCTCTTTTCGTAACCCAGCATGTTTTTAGTTGAAAATGGAGACATGCCATAGCAAAACTCTGATAAGGAGCTATTAACCGAGCTCCTCAATTATCTAAAATTTTATGGTGTTCTATATTTAGATGAAAGCTAAATGACAAGAAAGGAAGTATAATGAATTTTGAAAGGATACCTTTCTGTAGTAGGCAATTGGCACATAATAACAAATAGTTTCAAACTTGGTGGCATGGTCATTTATTTTGGTCACACAGTTGTGGGTCAGCCCAAGGGTCTGATCCAGGCTGGTATGGGCTTGGCTCTAAACAGCAAGTTGGTTCTGGTTCTGTTCTGTGAGTCTCTCTCCATTTCTGCATTGGATGGGATCCTTAGAGCACGTTCTTTTCAGCAAGAAGACAAAAACACAGTTCAAGCCTCTGGTCACATCTTCTACATTTCATTGGGCAAAGAAGTCATACGGTCAAGCCAAAGTGTAGGATCAGAAAAGGGTATTTCTACTGGGAGATGCAAAGTCACATCAGAAAGAATTTGAATACTGGGAGGGATGAAGAATTGGGCCAGAAATCCTAACCTGGCACAACCTCAGCTCCTAAGATGGGAGCTACTTTAAAGCCACGGCATATGACGCCCTCTTGAGGTTAAGGCAGTGAGCTGCAAAAGCAAGCCTGGGGAAAGCAAACCCAGGAAAAGGAGGCTGAGGTGCCCTTGGTAACAGGGCAAGTGAACATCTTCATTTCTCATAAGGGATCACCTCCATAACATTAAGGTCGCTTATCTACTTTGAGCCTCCATTCTTCTGTAGAGTGAGCATAGAGGAGGGATGTGAGTAAGAAGGTGTGACTTCAGACTGGAAAGGGGTTGCAAGTTTCTGTTTGTGTTTGTTTTAGTTTTTGAAACAGGACTCCTATATAGCCCAGGCTAGCCTGGAACTCACTAACTCATATCTTCATACAATATATAAGCAATCAAAATAAAATGGCCTCATTTTTTCACGGATTCCACCAATCAGCATGCAGCTCTTTCACTTGTTCTGCCTATGGCTCACAGAAGCATCCACGGCTTAGACAACCTGCGAAGGTCAGCAACAGCAGCAGGCAGCAAGCCTTTGTGTTAGGCACACCACTGAGTCCTTGGAGTTGTTACTGCATCTTGATCTGGTGAAGCTGACTAGTAACTTCTTTTCTTTGCTTTATTGAGCTATTACATATAATGAAGGCAAATATAATTTTCAAATTTCGCAATCTAGAGTTAGAAAACCACTTTTGTTACCTGGACCTGACAGGTTTGTTACGGGATAAACTTCACTTCTGGACTTCGTATTCCTTATTAAGTTGGAATAGACTGTCAGGAGTGTTTGGGATCACTGTTACCTTCTTACTGTAGCTGTTAACACTCTTACCAACTCCCCTCTCTCTTGCTGTTAAACTCTTACCTGGCGTGCTGGTTGGTTTTACCTGCCACAACCTAAAATCACCTGATCAGGGAGCCTCAGTTGAGGAATTGTTTACATCTGGTTGGCCTGTGGGCATGTCTTTCTGTGGTAGTCTTGATGGCCTTAATTGACATGAAAAGACACGCCCCCCCCAATGTGGGTGGCACCTTCTGGTAATGGTCCAGATAAAAAGGGACAGAAGAAGGACGTTTATTCCCCTTTCACTCACTTGGCTTTCCTTATCCCTGCCAAGTGAATTTACAGGTTGCTGATGCTGCTGATTCCTTCATTGATACTAGAATCAGCTTTTCTGGGCTTTCACCAGGGACTGAGGACCAGTGGCTCTCCAGCACCAGACTGGGACTGCTGAGGGACTCAGCCTCATGGACCCAGCAACTACCAGGTTCTTGGTCTCTCTTGTGTGAGACAGCTGTTCTTGGATCAAGTTCATCATATTAGGTAAGCTGGTTTGGTAAATCTTTCTTCAGCATATATGTATGTGCATAGGTATATTTGTTCTATTGGTTCTGCTCCTCTAGAGCACCTTCACTAACACACCTAGCGTTGGGGCATCTTCTCACTACAACCTATTGAAGCAGGTTAGTTATTCTTAGTTTACAGGTTTAGAATTCAAGGTCTTGCAGTGTCGAGTAATCTGCCCATGGTCACACAGCAAAGCAGAGAAGCCACAAGCCAGGTGTGGTGGCGTGATGGTGCACAGCTATAATTTAAACAGGAAAAATATGAATTTAAGGCCATTCTAGGCTAGATACACAGCATGTCCCAGGATAGCCTAGACTTCATAGTAACACCCAGAAATTAAGGACTGAGGACTCGGGGGGTGGAGTGGTTGCCTAGCATTTGCAAAATCCTGGGCTCTCCATCTCCAGCACCACCACTGTCACAGCAAAAAGCAACAAACAAGATATTTTCTGAAGCTGAGTTAATATTTTCAAGTACTGAGTTAAGCCAGAGCTCCACTGCAATATGCAATTAGCAAAGAAAGTGAGAGCTGAGTTTGTCTTAAATCACAACCTACACATTGTAGAAACTGATACTCTTAACCTTACTGGTTCTTAACTAGAATTACACAAAGCATCACACATAGGTGAGAGCTATTCTTTGTTTTTTCAGTAAAAGGGGATGGTGGTGGTAGTGGAAAGGTGGCTCAGTGAATAAGAATGTTCTCTGCAAGCATAAGGACCTGAGAATCTGAGTTGGAATCCCCAGCATCCATGTAAAAAGCTGGGCATGGCTACACACACTTGCAACTCCACCTTAGAGTGTGGAGCTAGGTGGATCCAGAGGGGTGGCTGGCCAGCCAGCCTCGCTGAAATGGTGAACTTCGGTTCAGTGAGAGATCTGTCTGAAAGCAACTGGGCAGAGAACAAAAAGAAAGACACCCAATGTCTTGCCTCTGTGGCCTCTGCATGTGCACCAAGTCCAGTCACGTATACATGCACCCACATACTTGCATGTATGCAACACAGAGAGACACACAGAAACACACACACACACACACACACACACACGAGTAGTGTTAGAATGGTTTAGTCAGTGAAGTGTTTGCTTTGCAAGTATGAACACCTGAGTTTGACACCAATAACCCACAGAAAAATGCCAGGTGTGGTGGCTTGCACTTGTCATCTCACTGAGGAGGTGGACGCAGAAGGATCCCTGGGATCTGTTGGCCAGCCAGTCTAGCCTAATTGGCTCCAGACCGGCAAAGGACCCTGTCTCAAGATAGGTGGACTGTGTACCTGAGAAAGGACAGTCAAGGTTGGCCTCTGACCTCCTCACAAGTGTAAGTCGCCCCCCCCGCCATGTACACCTGCACAAACACACATACATGCCATACAAACAGAAAAAAAGGAAAGAAATCATTCTCTTGGTGTTACCACCAGATGGCGATCAAAGCCAACAAGCTGTCGTGTCCAGCCCTGACTCAGGCCAGACACTGATAAACAGGCATGAGCCTCAGCTAGAAGAGGTAAAAGATCAGCATGCACTTGGAGTCCCTCTGGACATACAAGTCACACAGAGACACAACTGGAATTTTTTCTAAACATTTTTTCAAATCAAGTGAATTTACCTGGAAAACTGACTAAATCCTCTTCTATTTCAATAAAATTCAAATGTCTCCAAGCCAGAAATGATACTCTTGGCCACCTTTAATCAAGATACATGGGCTGGGGCTGGGGCTCAGTTGGTAGAGTGCTTGTGTAGCATTCCAAGGAAGCCCTGGGTTTGATCTCCCACACTGCATAGTAAACCTGGTGTGGTGGTGTATCCCTGTAATCCCAGCACCCAGGAGGATCAGAAGTTCAAAATCATCCTTGGCTACAAAGGGAGTTGGAGCTCAGCCAGGGGTATATAAAACCCCTCTAAAAAGAAGAACTATTATCAATTTTACCATTCAGTGTAATAAAATAGATATTTAACGTAACTAAAGCTTTTGGGTTTATTGTTACATGGAAAATCATGCTGTCCTATTGAAGTGTGGCTCTGGGAGCTCATTAGAAATGCAGAATTTCAGGACTGGAGAGATGGCTCAACAGTTAAGAACACTGGCTGCTCTTGCACAGGACCTAGGTTTGACTCCCAGCACCCACATGATGGCTAACAACCATCTGTAACTCCAGGTCCAAGGGAATCCGATCCCCTCTTCTGACCTCCACAGGCATTGCATGGCACAGGTTGCAGTTGCATACATGCAGGCAAAACACTCATACGTGTAAAATAAAAAAAGTTATTAATAATTTTTTAAGTGCAGAATTTCAGGACGTGCTCCTGGCCCACTGGACTAGAATCTGCATTTGGACCAATTATCCCAGGTGACAGCTATTGTAATAGAATTTGAAAAATACACAAGGACCATTACTGATAATTTATTTTTACTTTTATTTTATTTACCAGCCCCCTTGCTGGTAAATTTTTAAAAACACTTTCTCTTGCATGAGATATCTAACAGTCACTTTCATAGAGTCAAAGAATGGATGGTGGTTTCCAGGAACTACTGTGCAATATGGCCCCACAGCCAGTGATAAATGTATGGCACCTCTATCTCATGTTGTGTGTTCTTACCACTATTTTAAGTAGTATTCAAGCAGATTCAGCCACAAACTTCTGGCCAGAGCAGAACTGCAGCCCTCTAGCATTTGGAGGCAAAGGCTGAGGTTAGTCTGTGCTTTGCACAGACATCTGAGTCTTGATGTCCATACTGTGCATATTAGCCTTAATGGGACCCTGCAGTGACCCTGAGAACTGACAGTCACAGTGTGTACATTTTCGCGCTCTCCCCTCTTCTTCCACCCCTTGTCTCCCTCTCGGTCTCTTTATTCTTCGCTCTCTATGTGGTTTGTATTCACAGAAACTCCATCATACACAAACATAATATTTGCTTAATCAGGATAATAACTTATTTCACAAATGTGTGAAAAATCACTTTTTGATTTTCAGCTGCTTAGAATATTTATGTCCTATCCATTAGCTCTGGTAATCAGGAGTTGGTTATATTCCCAGTCTTGGGATAAACACACAGCCACTCACAAACTCACTCTGCAGAAAGGATGAAAGGAAGCAATCCTACATCCATCTCTTCCGCATGACTTTCACAGCAACCCAGGGCAGCTGGTATATGTCTTTAAATGCCTCTGGATCATGTTTAATAAATAGCAAAATATTCTTGATGGTCTCTTCTTTAATTCTCATCTTGTTCTCACTAAGCCTTTTCTGCCTGATGCTCAGTATCTGAAGAATTAAGTTAAATCCTCCTGGAAAGCTGAGCTGGGCCAGCCTTTCTCTGGAGCTGTTCTCGGGGCCACAAGAATGACCTGAACTGCAGATGCCTCCAACAGAGCCAAGGAGGATTGTGTGAAGCAAGGAGACTTCCTAAAAGAAGGAGGGTGGCTAAGGGGAAGCAGAATCGTAAGTGCTAGGAGGATGAAGGAAGAGTGAAGAAAAGGAAGCAAAAGGAAAAAATACCCACGGTGTGGAATAATAACAGCCTGCCACGGTTTGCTTCAGTTCTCAACTTGACACACCTAGGAAGAAGGAACCTCAGTTGGGGGATTTCTGCTATGGATTGGCCTGTGGGCATGTCTATGAGGCATTTTCTTGATTGTCAAGTGATTTGGGAGGGCCAGCCCTCTGTGAGTGATGCCACCCCATGGGCAAGTGGTCCTTGATTGTATAAGACAGCAGGCTGAACACAGACCAAGGAGCATGGCCATAATCACTGCTCCCTCATGGTCTGTGCTTCAGCTCCTGCCTCTAGGTTCCTGCTTTGACTTCCCTTGATGTTGGGTTATGACCTGTGAGTTGCAAGAAGAAATTAAACCCTTTTCTCCCCAACTTATACTTGGTCAGAGCGTTTTATCACAGCAACAGAAAACTAACTAGGATATAGCTCCAATTAATGATAATAATATTCTAGGGCCGGAGAGATGGCCCATGGGTAAGGGTGCTTGCCAATAAGTCTGATGACCTGAATTTGATCCCCAGGGACCACATTGGTGGAAGGAGAGAACAGGCTCCCACAAGTTGTCCTCTGACCGCTACACATGCACCATAGCACACACACATACAAGTACCCACATAACAAATACATTAAAAGTAATTCAACTTGAATATATTTATTCTCCTTCTTATCCTTCTTATGCAGAATTACATGCAAAGTCCTTACTAGGACCCAAAACTACCTTTTACATACTCCCAGACTCTATTTTGTAATCCCCCACTAGTCCTCACAACCCACCCCTCCTCCTGCCATGGCCAGGCTTGCCCTTCACTGTCAGAGGGCTGATCTCAGAGCCCTTGCACCTGCCCTACCGCTCCCTGTATCTGCACGGCTGTCATGCTGCTTCACTGCTTCCTCCCCCCACCTCCTCAGCCCTGCTTTCTTCTCCTTTGCAGCACTTACCAGTCTCTAATATCTGTGTCTTCCTTTGTCTGACTCACTGGGTCAGAATATCAGGTGCAGAGAGCAGGCACTCTGGTTTGTGACTGAACCTCCAGTCCCAGCTGCAGCACTGAAGACTAGCTGGGGAAAGGCAACAAGCCCCCATGGAGAGGAATGCAGGCTTTGTACGAGGCTGGGCACTCCTGGAAGTATGTTGCCTGCAACTAGATGAACCCTCACCATAGCCATATTAGACTGGCTTTTACTAAAGAGAAACTGAGTCACAGAGGACCTAAGATCCTCCTTGTCAAATTCTCACTTTTCCCTTTAGCCAGTCTTTCTCCAATACATGCTGTAGAACAGCAGTCATTCAATTTAACTTACTGGTTCAAACCCAGGATGCTGGATGTTTCTGTAAGTTGTAGTGGATACAACTGTACCTGATTGGTTAAGTTTTGTTTGTAATTGTTTTTGTGCTAGAGTTGAGTGATTGTGACAGGAACCCCAGGCTCTATAAGTCCTAAAACTTACTGTCTGGCCCTTCACAGAAAAGTTTGCTGATTCCCTTTTCTAGAAGTGTGTTAGTTACTTTTCGCATCATTGTATGAAACTATGCGACAGAAGCAATATAAGGGAAGAAAGGTTTATTTTGGCTCACATTTTAAGAAAGGATACAAGTGCCAGGTATGGTGGCACACCCCCTTAATCCCAGAATTTGGGAGACAGAGGCAGGCAGATCTTTGTGAGTTCAAGGCCATCCTGGTATATATAGCAAGTTCCAGGCCAGCTGGGGCTACAAGAAGATCCTGTCTCAAAATGCCAAAAACAAAACAAAACAAAACAAAACAAAAAACCACAAGCAGGCATGACAGGAAGGCATGGTGGAGAAGCATGAGGCAGCTGGTCACATTGCATCTGTATCCAGGAAGCAGACAGATGAATGTCAATGTTTAGCTCACTTTTTCTCACTTTTTCCTTTATTTTCAGCCTGGGATCCCAGTCCATAGAAATAGTGCTGCTCAGGTACAGAGTGGGTTTCCCTTCCTTAGATAAACCTTTCTGGAAACACCCTCACAGATATGCCCAGAGGCATGTCTCCTAGGTGAGTTTAAATCCAGTCAAGTTGATGGAGAAGTAGCCATCTGAGTAACCCAGCTTGCAAACAAAGCAAAACTTTTGGGCGTTGTCTAATTGAAGGCAGTGGTTGAATAACTGGGATTGGATGTTTTTCCTGTGCATTAAGAGGAGTACAGAGAAAAGAACTCCAGTTTTACATAGAGGAGTTATAGTCTGGGATCCACAAGTGCCCCAAACAGACAAACAGACAGGTGAGACTGGAGAAAGAAAGGAAGATTTATTACAGCCGGGCTACACTCTTTCCTAGAGGGTCCAAGTGCCGCACTGAGCCTAAGCACTCTGGCTCCTTTTATATTGATCACGTTGCTAGGCAAGCAAGCAGAATACAGAAGTCAATCATTGAGCATTAAGCTTGAGCAAACATTATCAAGGAAATACATGAGAAAATACAATTTTCCACTGAAATCCCCCACCAGCATGGAACCAGCTTCCTCCTTTTTCATAAACAGACATTATCAATCTTACTGTCATTCTACATTGTCTTTATCAGTCACAAAGTTCCCTCTGGGGGGGGGGTTGTTTTATAGCAATTGTATGTTAGGAACCTCTAAATGTTGTGGGATACTTTTTGTACAGAGAAACTATAACCAGGAGTGAAAAGTCTAGGTTCCTAAGCATACAGGTGGAGAGTCCCCTAAATAATACCTATTCTATTAAGCAACAATTACTATTTTGCAGAAGCAAGCCAAGCATAACCCACAGAAGCCATAAATCAACAGTTAGCCAGGAGCACTCTAAGACACTCTGCCCTGTTCCCAAGGCAACCAGGGTCCAGCTTGCATGTGTTCCTATATCCTGGGCTACCTGCCTGATAATTTCAGAGACTAGAGTCAGCCTAAACATGGCATAGCTATGGTCAAGAAAGTGCCCTGTTACAAGTATTGTTCTCTTTCTGTTATATTCCTAATTAGCTGTGTGATTTTTAGGTTGTCAATTCATGACCTTGGGTATGTTACCCCATATGTAATGTCATAACAATAATGTTAACAGTAATAATGAAAATAATGATTGCTCTTGCTAAATGTCAGTCTCCATTCTTGGCATTTTTCACTATAAAATGATAGTGCTGGGTGCTCTGAGTTTATCTTTTGGGTTTTCATAGATATTCTGCTATTGCAGGCATATGGCAGAGCTATAGGTAGTAGTGGTCATGGGATTTATTTCAGTGAATGTGCTATTGGAGGGTGTGATATGTGTAACTTCTGATCTGACTTCAACTGTGCTAACATAGTCTACATTTCTCTTCATTCATTTCTTCCTCAACTGTGGTAACCAGATGTGGTCCAGAAAGTGGGATCCTCCTCTGCTGGTCCTTAGAGAATGGACAATGCATAAACATCATGATGGTTAGTTTTAAATGTCAACTTGCCACAGCCTAGATCAGCTAGGAAGAGACTCTCATTCGAGGAATCGTCTAGCTCAGGTTGGCCTGTGGGCATGTCTCGGGGGAATTGTCTTGACTGTTAATTTTTCTAGGAAGACCCATCCCAGGAAGGCTGTGGATGTGATGTGGAACTGTAAGCCAAATAAACCTTTCTTCTTTAAGCTGTGTTTTGTCAGGATATTTTGTCACAGCAAGAGAAGTAAAGCTAGGACATACATTAAACCTCATGGAACACAAATATTAAATATACTTTTTTTAAAGCCACAGAGATATATAGGCTTATTTGTTACTTACCTAGCTTATCTTAATGAATAAAACATCCCCTAAGAGTCAAACTCTAGAGTCTTAAGAACACAAGGACCTTTTCTTCCTCAGGTATAGGATATTCATTAATTTACCTTGGAAAGATACCACTTTGTGATATGGGAGGAAGAAGTGAGGTGTGTCAGGTGTCAGCCATGTCTAGGTGTTTAGTTAGGTTATAATGGAGAAGACGGGACAAGAGAGGAACAAAGCTCTTTCTGAGTGACATGGTCACAATCCAGTTTACTGTTATTATTTCAGTTACAGGCAGAAGCAATCAACTCCTGGAGTATCTGCTCCAGGCGTGGTGGCACACGCCTTTAATCTCAGCACTCGGGAGGCAGAGGCAGGTGGATCTCCAGCCTGGTCTGCATAGTGAGTTCCAGGACAGCTGGGGCTACAGGGAGACCCTGTCTCCAAAAGACCAAAAGAAAAAAAAAAATCCCATCCCTGCTCATCACTTCTGGTAAGGGTTCCAAAGGCCCCTATTCAAAGGCCTGTGCATGTGCATGCCTGAAGGTCCTTGATTTTAGAAAGTGGGTACAATAAGTTACTAACAATCATAAATAAAAACCAATGCATCAAGTTTTCTTTTCTGGAAGGTAAGTGAATGGGGCCTAAGAGAGATACATTTTGGAGAAAGGGTTTAAGAAAGGCCTAGACCTGGACATTCTTTAAAAATGGAGAAGCCAAAATAGTTAGGATTCAAGATACCTGATAGGAAGAAAAACTGAAAGAAGAAAAAAAAGAAAGAAAAGAAAAGGAAGAGAACTCAACAAACATGACTTGCTTTGACACAATTTTAAATGTCAGGCATACCCAGGATTGCTGTGAGCTTCAAGTTTGTGTTGGTCATCTCTTAGTTATGGTATCAAAATGCCTGAGGTAATTGATTCAACAAGGTAAAACATTTATTTGGGCTCATGACCAAGCGTTTAACACACGATCTTTGGGAGCCACTTATCCGAACTGTAGCAAAGTAAATCAAAGAAAGATTGATCAAAATAAGATGTCTGTATCAGCATCTTATTAAATAAAGACAATGGAAATTATTTGAATAGTAATCATAGTTCAGAGCCCCTCACAGACCAGTTGTCCTACCACTTCCCACTTCCAATCAGCATATTTCAGATTGCAGCTTCGGCTTATTGTGGAGGAGATATGTGTGCAATGTTTCTTCAGTCATTTGGACAAATTTCAACTGCATGTAGATACTGAACACACTTATTTTTACAGGTTAGAGATTATTTTGCATTGTTCTAGAATAAAGAATTAATGTCTGTATTAAAATGAGCCACAGATTATTCTAAAGTGTGTGTGGGCAACAAATGTACAGCCAAGTAGTAGCCTCATTGGAAAGCGTGGCATCTAAGGAGTGAAGAAACTAAACAAGGGTATGAGGTGCTCCCTGAAAATGTGCGTTAAGCACCTACTGTGTGTTGGGCCCACAGTCTTCTTGTGGAATATTTGTCAGCAGGCTGCTCAACGTGAAAAGAGTTGCAGGGGTGCCTTCCATGCAGATGCAACATGAGTGTGCTCTGGGGAGCTGGGCAGAGTGGTGGCCTTCCTGATTTCTAACATGTTTTGACCATCTGGCCTCTTGTGGAGGTTACCAGACTTTCAGAAGACATGAACTTGACGTGCTGGGTTACTGCACAGGGAAGCTAAGCAGGTGGGAGGAGGTGGAACATGCCTCCAAATTCATGGTGTGGGACACAAAGTTCTTATACTTGAATAGGATAGGCTTTTGAGGAGCATCAGAATCTCTTTCTTTTTTGGGAACAACTGGATAAGGAAGGGTCCCCCTGGGGAGCCAGGAGTCAGGACGGTATATTTTAAGGCATCCAAATAGTTAACACATATCAGGACTCTAGAAAGTTGGGAGGGCTTTGTGGGCTAAGGTGAGGCCACTTTTTCCACTCTGCTTCTATCTTCTGTTACTTACAATACACACTACTTTATCATCACCGTCTCAGTTGGTTCAGGCTACTATAGAAAATTACCATCATCTGGGCGTCTTAAACAATAGAAATTCATTTATCACAGTTCTATGACTGGAATTCAAGCAAGACTGGATACTTGGTAAAGGCCTTTGCCTTCTTTCTTGAGACCATCCTCTTTTTTCCTCATATGGCAGAGAGCAGGGGAAGGAAGCTAGCTTTCTCCTGACTTCTCACAGGACATGAATCCCACCCATGAGAACTTCATCCTACTTACTTCTCAAAGGACCCACCTCCTCCTAATCGCATCCATTGGTGGTTAGGCCCTCTTCATATCAACATTTAGTCCAGGGTATACGAAAGAGACGATAGCTGTTTAATTTTGACAAAGTGGGCTCAAGCATGTTGTAGAAAGAGGGAGCAACAGAAATACACACTGTGACTGCACCATTATTATTTTATATTATTATAAAAATGGAAATTTCACATACTTATAATTCTATTATAACTTAAAACACTAAGGGCTTGGGAGATAGCTCAGTCAGTACAGTGCTCACCATGTAAACATGAGGGCCCAAGTTGGAACCTGAAAACCAACATAAAAAAGCTGGGCAAGGTAGAGCAGCACACTTGTGATCCCACACTAGGAAGGCAGAGATATCTAGCCAGTCTATCCAATCAACAAGCTACTGGTCAATGAGAGACCCTATCTCAAAAAACAAGGTGGATAGCTTCTAAGGAATGATACCCAAAGTTGACCTCTGACCTCCACACACACGCACACATGCACAGATTCGGTTATACATGCATGTGCGCGTACATGAACATTCACTCTTCAAAAACTCATTTACATAATTATTAATGGTCTTGAGATCTAATGAGCATCAGTCATAGCATGAAACACTGTCATCTTTCTCCAGATGTGTTTCTAAGATAGATATGTCTGGGATCCAGAACATCAAATGTAAGCTTTTGTATTCAAGAGTTTGCCATGCCAGCTCAACATCTGTTCTTGGTATATCCAATCCTGTAGTAATTACTGGGTTCAAAAGCATGTTTTTGATATCCAGGGTACTTCTGGTTTGATACAGGCTTTGATTACAGAAATTCATTTTCTTGACCTACTAGCATTGTTCTGAAGTATTTCTGGTTTAAGATTTAGAGACAGAAATGCTACCCAGATTTCTAAGCTTAAAGTCTTCATAATGCTAAGTGTCTTCACCTGAAAATGCAAAATTTCAAATTCATTGGCTTTTACCTTAGTTGCTTGAACTCATAATCCATCTATAACAAAGAAGCTCTATCACATCCGAAGCATGGACAGATGGGGTTTTTAGCCCACATTGTTCTTTAGTGGCAAGATTTATGTACATAAGAAGATACATTTAAAATTTGTTGCTTCTTTTATGGCTCCAGCCTCATTTCTCCCATAGTTTTGATTGTGCAATTCTGTTCCTTACAGAAATTCTGTGTTGAAGATGCTTATACAGTGTAATGGGAAGACAGCACATCAAAAGAAGCTGCCGGACGTGCAGATGTAACCCTTGGGGCAGGGAGAGGCAAACTTTTAACGGCAAGTGAGAATGAAATGAGAAAACTTTTTTGATTCATTAGAAAATGATTTCTTGTACCCATGAGGTAAGAAAATACATTTAGTTTCTTCTACAAGATGAATCAGAAATGAAAAATATATTAAATATAAAATGGTAGTAAGATCTGAGTTTGGTCCCTAAAGGGTACTTGATTCTAACTTATTTAGAGTTTAAAAAAAAAAAAAAAAAGAGAGAGAGATGTAGATAAATAAAAGACTGGCTGAAGATCCTTTAGGCTATGGAAAAGCCAAGCTTAAAACCCTGGACTCTTTGCTCCCAGCCAAATATGTATTTCAGCAGACTGAGTTGCTTTGTTGTGCCTCCAGCAAGGACTGAGCTCACATGACCCCTCTCTCCTGCTAAGATATGCTTCACTGGGGCATCAGATTAGGGACCATCTTGACACAAATCTTGATAGGCACACACTTCTTTCTGTTCAAGTTGTGTAAAGAGCCCTGGAAAAAAGAAACACCATTCCACTGGTGAAACTTACATGAGACAAACCATGAGAAACAGTTGTGAAGAGAAAAGACACCGGACTTTTAGATAGCCACATATGAAAGCTTTAATTCAGGGTCTTTTCCAAGCAAACTTTTCATTCTTACAATTCTTCCTCTTTACAAACTGAACTGTTTACTGGTTGGATTCCATTTCAAAGTTAAAATTCCAGTGTGATGAAGCTGAGTCTCACTTTAGGATGACCTAAGTTCTTCGTCCATGCCAACTTTTGCCTTTTTTTGTCTTTTTGTGCATTAATGATGCTTTCTAATTGGCTTTGAGTGTTTAACTCCATGAAACATCATATTTCACTGTTCTACCCCCAAAGTCTAAACAATTCTCCAATCAAACAGTGCTGCCTAGCACAATACCTCCTCTCACACAGCCAAAAACATAGATATGGAGCAAACAAAGTGCAACTGTGTTAAAGTTGTTTAATAGCCTGCCAATGTGCAGCCCACCAAAGGGGGAGGGTATAGGAGAGGGGGCAGGGTGGAAAGGCAGATATAGACATCCTATAAAACAAACCTCTTTCGCCTTTAGAAACAAAGCTAAAGAACATCTTTGTTTAAACATACTTGGGTTAAGAATGCAAAGTGTGACCTAATAATATAGACTCCAACTTTAGAACTTCTCAGGAAGAGAAGACTGCTTTCTGAAACCATAGGCAGATGATGGCTGTTACCATGGAGACTGCTCGCTACCAGCAGCAAAGCTCTGGGAGTCTCTGACATTTTTGGGTGCTGTGGCACAGGTGAGGGTTTATGTTCAGCCTTGTAAGATTCCAAGAGTTTTATTGGTATGACTGGAGTCTTAGCATCCTGAAATGACTGCCTAGCATTAGGAAGTCAATTCTTTAGTAGTCAAGAAAAAAAAGAATCTTGGTTGGGGGCAGGGGAGCATAGAACTATCTGGCAAAAATGGCCTGGAGCTGAGGAGTAGAGTCTTTAACAATAAGCCATTGATGATGAAGAATTTCAGAGATGAAGCAAAGAAGATATTAATGGAAACCATGGATGGGCTATGAGATCAAGTGCCCCCAGGACAATAGTGCTCAGACTTTTCATCTTTAGCTTCTGTGAAAATGTGTGCTTCCTGGCTTTCACATGTGCAAATCAGCTGAATTTCACAGAAAGTGATGCATTCCTTTTCCATTAACCTCTAGGAAGTACTCAGGGGAGGGATGATGACACAGGGGTGTAATATAAACTGAAGTCTCAGATAGAGTCACTGTTAAACTATGCCTTTATTTTGAGAGAAACTTGCATCTTCATTTATCATTAATTTGAGAGTATCTTTCCAATTTGATGAGTTCTGTCTAAATGGCACATTCAAGGCTGCTTGGTCAGTTTCATATTTTTGATTCAAGACTTATTTTATTTTACTTTATTTATTTTATTTTTTTATTTGTCTTTTTGAGACAGGGTCTCCCTGTAGCTCCAGGTGGCCTGAAACTCACTGTGTAGATCAGGTTGGCCTTGAACTCATAGAGATCTGCCTGCCTCTGCTGGGATGAAAGGCTTGTACCACCATGCCTGGCTTCGAGACTATCTTATGAATAAAAAGTTCATTGTGTTTCTTGGTAATCTTCAAATATTGAAGTATATACGGACCCACTGAAAACCTGCTAAAGTATGGGACATAACTCCCAGAAATTTGCTTCAGAAAGGACGGGGCCCAGGAACCTGCATTTGTGATCAATGCCATAAGAACAATTATGATACAGTTGGTCTACCATTGTGGCACCTTGAGACACTCTGCCTGGTCTCATTCTTTTCCAGCCTCTCAGTTGGGCCTTGGGGAACCACAGGTAATCCTGGTATTTCTTTCTTTTTTCATTTTTTTTTTTTTTACAAAAAATTTATTGAGAATTTCATACATGCATATAAGGTGTTTTGGTCAAATCCATGCCCACTCCCTCCCCTCCAACATTCCCTCCTCTGAAGAGGTAACCCTAAAATCTTTTAAGGATTAGATACAAGCTCCCAAATACTTTTGATATTTTTGGCCTTGGAGCAGAGTATGTTGCTAACAGGCCAAAGGACATATTGACTTTTAGCCAAGCAACTGGCTACGTTTCTTTGGGGTCTTTTTTACCCTAACTGCCTAGCCAATTCTTGCCTCCTATTCTTATCATGCCATCCTCTGAAGGGGTTACCCAGATTGCCAATAGGGAATAGGGATGCTGACTGCTCTGGCTTCATCCATGCTGAACAGGGATGCAGGGTGAGGCAATTGGAGTACCCCTTCAGTGGGTCTATCTAAAAGACTCCCGAATTGCATAACTCTTGTCTCTAAGGGGAGAAGAAAGTCTTTGAATCATGAATGGGAGATGTGAAGGAAAAGTAAAGGCAAGAGTAATTAGCATTACAAGTTCTAGACAGGGAACTAGAAAAAAGTCAGAACTGGGCAATTTTCAAATGTTCATGTGAGAGTCCATTGGGGTTTCTTGACAAGGACTTCCAAAAGCATCCCTCTATTGGGTTCTTCCTGATTTTTCATTTGTCTTACAAGCCTGGACTAGTTGGTTGGGAAGAGTGGCTGGATACTCAGGTGAGGGCCCAGTGACCCTGCTTGGTACTCCTTTAATGAGTAAGCACAACTGTCAACAAGCCCAATCGTGACTATGTTTAGCAATCAGGCTCAGCAGAAGCGTGATGATGGTAGTTATTTCATGCAGAAGGGACTGCTGTATAGCATCATCTTATTAAAAGGACCTGGAATTTAAAAGGATTTGGTGCTAGGAGCCACATATGAGGGAAAGCATATGTCATTTGTTTTTCTGAGTCTGTGTTACTTCACTTAGTACAACAGTTTCTAGATCCATCCAATTACTTGCAAATTTAATTATTTCATCTTTCTTTACTGCTGAATAGAACTCCGTTGTGTAAATATACCACATTTTTGTTAACCACTCATCAGTTGAGGGATGCTTAGGTTGCTTCCATCTCTTAGCTATTGTGAAAAGAGCAGTAACAAACATGGTTGTATAAGTGTCTCTACAATAGGATGAGTCCTTTGGGTATATGCCAAGGAGTGGTATAACCGGGTCATATGGTAGGTTCATCTTTAGTTTTTTAGGAGTTCTCCACACTGTTTTCCAGAGAGGCTGCCTGAGTTTGCAATCCCACCAGCAGTGAATGAGCATTCCCCTTTCTCCACATCCTCACCAGCATCTGGTATCATTTGTTCTCTTGATCCTAGCCAGTCTGATTGGGGTAAGGTGATACCTTAGTGTGGTTTAATTTGCATTTCCCCAATTACTATGTTGAACACTTTTTGAGATGTTTCTTAGCCATCTTTATTTCTTCCTTTGAGAACTCTCTGTTTAGATCTTTAGCCCGTCTTTTAATTGGGTCATTTTGTTTCTCGATTCTTTGTTTTTTGAGTACTTTACATATTCTGAATGTTAAACCTCTGTCAGATGTGTCACTAGTGAAGATTTTTTCCCATTCTGTAGGTTTTCTCTTCACTTCCTTGGTTGCTTCTTTTGATGTACAGAAGCTTTTCAGTTTAATGAGGTCCCATTTGTTGTTTCTTGACCTTGTTTCCTGGGCAGTTGATGTCCGGTTTAGAAAATCCTTTCCTACACCTATATCTTGCCTTTCCTACACCTATATCTTGTAAGTTACTGCCAATATTTGCTTCTAATAGCTTCAGGGTTTCCAGTTTCACATTAAGGTCTTTGATCCATTTGGAGTTGAGTTTTGTGCAAGATGAAAGATAAAGATCTAGTTTCATTCTTCTGCAGGTGGAGCTCCAGTTTTACCAGCACCATTTATTAAGATGCTGTCTTTCTTCCATTGTGTGTTCTTGGCACCTTTGTCAAATATCAGGTGGTTGAAATTGCGTGTACTCAGGTTTGGATCTTCAATGATGTTCCATTGATCTATGTGTCTGTTTTTGCACCAGTACCATACTGTTTTTATGACTATGGCTCTGTAATATTATTTGAGATCTGGTATAGTAATCCCTCCAGCATTGCTCTTTGTGCTCAGGGTTGCTTTGGCTATCTGGGGTCTTTTGTGTCTCCATATGAATTTAGGGGTGCATTTTTCTAATTCTGTGAAGTATGTCACAGGGATTTTGATTGAGATTGCATTGAATCATATTGCTTTTGTTAGGATGGTCATTTTAACAATATTAATTCTTCCAATCCATGAACATGGGAGGTACTTCCATCTCCTGGTGTCTTCCTCAATCTCTTTCTTTAATGATTTTAAATTTTCATTGTAGAGATCTTTGCTGTCTTTCATCAGATTTATTCCAAAGATATTTTAATTTTTTTGCAGCAATTGTGAGTGCGAGCATTTCCATGTATTCTTTCTCCAATTGCTTGTTATTGGTATATAGAAAGGCTACTGATTTTTGTAACCTGCCACTGTACTGAAAGTGTTGATCAGTTCTAGGAGTTTTCTGGTGGAACTTTTGGGCTCTCTTAGAGATGGTGTCATATCATCTGCAAAAAGTGATAGTATAACCTCTTCTTTTCCAATTAGTACTCCTTTAATTTCCTTCTCCTGTCTTACTGCGCTAGCAAGAGGTTCAAGCACTATGTTGAAAAGTAGTGGAGATAGTGGACATCCTTGTCTGGTTCCTGATTTTAATGGGAATGCTTCCAGTTTTTCTCCATTTGGAACGATGTTGGCTGTGGGTTTGATGTATATAGCTTTGATTATGTTGAGGTATGTTCCCTCCCATCCAATTCCCTCTAGGACTTTGAACATAAATGCATGCTGAATTTTGTCAAAAACCTTTTCTGCATCTATTGTGATGACAATGTGGATTTTGTCTTTGAGTCTTTTTGTATGATTAATTGTGTTTATTGACTTTTGTATACTGAACCACCCCTGCATCTCTGGGATAAAGCCTTCATGATCATGGTGAAAGATCTTTTTGATGTGTGTCTGCATGCAGTTTGCAAGTATTTTGCTGAGATTTTTTGCATCTAAGTTCATTAAAGATATGGGTCTATAGTTTTCATTTTTGGTTGTGTCTTTACCCAGTTTGGACATTAGAGTGATGCTGGCTTCTTAGAAGGAATTTGGGAGTTCTCCCTCTGTTTCTATCATTTTGAATAATTTAAGTAGTATTGGTTGGAGGTCTTCTGTAGGTCTTCTTTAAATGCCTGATAGAATTCTTCTGTAAATCCATCTGGGCCTGGGCTTTTTTCAGTTGGGAGGCTTTGTATTCTTGTTTCAATTTCCTTATATGTTATGGGTCTGTTTAAACTGTTGACCTCTTCTTGGTTTAACTTTGGAGCTTCCCATGATTTCAGATATCCATCCATTTCTTTTAGACTTTCAGATCTAGTAGCGTATAGGTTTTTTAAATATTCCCTTATAATGGTTTGGATCTTTGGGTGTCCGTTGTGAGGTTTCCCTTTTCATCTCTGATTTTGTTGATTTGGTTTTTGTTTTTTTTTTTTTTTTTTTTTTTTTTTTTGTGTTGAACTGTATATATTTCAGGGTGCTGAAAAGTATTTGAAGATGTTCAGCTATTTGAGTTTTCTCCTCACATTACTTTCTCTAATGACTGGAGATATTTTCCTGGATAGGGTGTAACTAAGAAGTCAAGTATTCTTTCTTATTCTTGCCTTTCCAGTGCCTTGAGTTGCAGTGTTAGGGCATTTATTTGGGCTCTTTCCAATTTTTTAATGTAGGCACTTAGAGCTATAAACATCCCTCTTAGGGCTGCTCTTAATGTGTCCCAGAGTTTGTGTTGTGTTGTATTGTCCTTTTCATTGAATTTCAGGAATTCTTTTATTTCTTTAAGTTCTCCTTTGTCCCACTGATTGTTCAGGAGTGTGTTGTTCAATTGCCATGAGTTCGTGTACTGACTAGGGCTTTGTCCAGTGTTGATTTTGAGCTTTATTGCTTTGTGGTCCAATAGAATGCATGGAATTATTTCAATATTTTTGTATTTGTTGAGGTTTGTTTTGTGCCCCAGTATATGGTCAATTTTGGAGAAGGTTCCATGGGGTGGTGCTGAGTAGAAAGTGTATTCTTTGGTGTTTGGGTGAAATAATCAAAAGATGTCTGTTAGGTCCATTTGATGTATCCATCTGTTTATCCTTTGTCCAGTTGACCTACTTAATGGAGAGAGTAGGGTATTGAAGTCCCCTACTATTATTGAGTTGGGATTAATCTGTGTCTTAAAGTCCTGTAGTGTTGTTTTTATGAATTTGGGTGCCCCAGAACTTGGTGCATATATGTTAAGGATTGTAATATCTTCTTGGTTAACTGTTCCTTTGATCAGAATGAAGTGACCCTCCTTATCTCTTCTGATTAGTTTTACTTTGAAGTCTATTTTGTCAAATATTAGAATTGCAACCCCTGCTTGTTTCTTAGTGCCATTTGCTTGGAGTAGTCTTTTCCACCCTTTTACCTTAAGTAGTGCCTGTCCTTGAAGGTGAGATGGGTTTCTTGCAGACAG
>NW_008345884.1:2900966-2911984 GCF_000622305.1 Nannospalax galili
CTGGGTAGTTCCGTCCATTGATATTTAAGGTTATTATTGAAAGATATGTATTGGTTGCCCTCATTTTGATTGCTGTTTGTGTTCTCTGTGTAATTTTGTGTTTCCTAGATAATATCTTTGTTTATTTTCTTTTATTGCCCCTAGGGTATAGTTGTTTCTCTCTCTGCTTTCTGTATTGCTTCAACTATTCTGTTGCTTTTCTTTTGCTGCTTTCAGTATTCTCTCTTTGTTCTGTACATTTAGTTTTTTTACTATGATATGTCATGGGGAGTTTCTCTTCTGATCCTATTTGGTGTTCTATATGCTTCCTGTATTTGTATGGGGATATTTTTCCTTAATTTTGGGAAATTCTCTTCCACAATTCTATTCAAGATCTGGTTAACGCCATTAACCTGAAATTCTTCTCCTTCCTCTATTCCTATGATCTGTAGATTTGGTCTTTTCATGGTGTCCCACATCTCTTGCATATTCCATTCTCGTTTTTTTAAAAAAGTTTCCATACTCTTTGCTTGAGTGGTCCAATTCTTCAACTTACCCTCCAGTGTTGATATTCTGTTTTCCATTTCATTCATTCTAGAGGTGAGGCTTTCCCCTGTTGTTTTAAGTTGGCTTTTTGAGTTTTCCACTTCCTTCTTCATTTCTGCCTGAGTTTTTTTCATTGTTTGTATCTCTTTTGTGAATTCATTCAGAAGTTTATCCCTATTTTCTTTTAGCTTTTTGATTTGTTTGTTCATGTGTTCTCTAAATTTGCTGAATTCCTTGATCATGTTTATGATTGTTCTTTTAAATTCAGTGTCCTAGGTTATCTCTAGGGTGTTCTCCTTGTAGAACTCTTCTACAGGATTGGTTGGCTTTGCTGGGGGCATAGTGTTTCGGCTTTCCATTTTCTTATTCTTTCATTGTGGTTTTGGAATGTGAATTTCTGATTCTGATATGAGAATTAAGTTGAAGTATGCTTCTGTTTGTATTATCTGGGTGCCTAGATCCTTCTTTTTTGGTTATATAAAGCTGGTTGGTCAGGGTTCAGGTTCTCTCAGGTTTATTTTGGAGAGAACTGATGGCTTCAGATCAGCTATTCAGGGGTACCCACCGAAGCCCAATTCAGCTTCCAGTCAGGTTTCCTTTACCATGTGGAGGCAGGATCCAGGCTGTCTCAGGAAGTCCTGTGTGTTATCAACCCTATGCCAGAGGGAGACCAGAGGGGGACCAGAACTCTGCACTCTCTGGTGGTCTGCTGAGATCCCAGCCTTAGCCTACTAAAGCCAGATCTGCCCTGGGGCCTTGGGAAGGGGCCTCACAAAATCCCAGGTAGGGGGTATGATATGGCACAATTAGGAGAAGTTCACCACCACATAGAGGCAGGATCCAGGGGCTGTCGATCTGTCCCTTGAGTTCTCAGGCCCTCTGGTAGTTGGAGGCCAGAGGGAGGCCAGAACCCCCACACTCTCTGGTGGGCTGCTGAGCTCTGAGCAGCTACCCGATGGAGGAGGTCCGAACCTACACTCTCAGGCTGTCTGCTAGGATATCAGCCTTAGCCTATCAAATCCAGATCTACCCTGGGGCCTTGGGAGGGGCCTCACAAAATCCCAGGTAGGGGGATGGTATGGCGCAATTAGGGGAAGCTCACCACCAAGGCAGAATCCGGGGGCTGTCAGGCTGTCCCCTAGGTTCTCAGGCCCTCTGGTAGTTGGAGGCCAGAGGGAGACCAGAACCCAGTACTCTGGCAGTCTGCTGAGCTCCAATATTGGTATTTCCCAAAGGTTTACATGGCAGACTCAGTGATCTCAAAGGTTAGGCTGACCCTTGGGTAGGTAACTATTAACTTTAGATATGCCCCTTCTCCATTCCCTTTGCCATTTCTTCAATCTTCTCATCTCTTTGCTCCATGTTCTCAAAGTCTTTGGGTAACTTGGTTCAAAAAGAAAGCATCTTGAGGCTGGGGATGTAGCTTTGTTGGTACAGTACTTGCCTTGCACTCACAAGGCCTTGGGTTTGATCCCTAGTATTACAAAAGAATAAAAAGTATCAAAGAGACAGTAGGGTAAGGCTGAGACCTTAGCAGACAGCCTGAGAGTGCCCGGATCTAGCTTCCACATGGTGGTGAGCTTCCCCAATTTGCCCTGTACCCAACTCCTTAACTGGGGTTATGTGAGACCCCTCCCACAGCCTCAGGGCAGCCCTCTGCCCTATGGTAGGTTAAGGCTGAGATCTTAGCAGACAGCCTGAGAGTGCCTGATCTGGCTCCCATGTGGTAGAGGCTGAGAACTCAGCAGACTGCCTGAGACTGACAAAATTAGGCCTCTCCCAAGGGAAGAGGGAACTTCCCAAACTGTGCTCTGAGTAGCCACTAGTAGGAATCCAAACATTAGAAGGAAGCTTGCGTGCACCTGACTGGAACCTGACTTGGGCTTCTTTGGGAGCTCCTGAGTAGCTGATCTGAAGCCATCAGTTCCCTCCAAAATAAAATCTGAGAGAACCTGAAAACTAGACCAACCAGCTTTACATAACCGATAAGAAAACAACCAAGGCACACCAATAATACAAAGAGAAGAAGACTTCAACTCCACAAAAGAAGACTTGATTTTCACACCAGAATCACAAACAAAAGAAATTCACATGCCAAAATCACAATGAAAACATAATAAAATGGAAAGCCAAAGCACTATGTCCCCATCGAACTCCACTAGTCCTGTAGAAGAGTGCTGGAGTTTGGTGGGGACATAGTGCTTTGGCTTTCCATTTTATTATTTTCCATTCTACAAGCATAACCCCCTAGAGATAAACCGGGGACAGAATTTAAAAGAACAATCATAAACATAATCAAAGAATTCAATGAATTTAAAGAACATACAAACAAATCAAAGAGCTAAAAGAAGATAGGGATAAACTTCTGAATGAATTCACAAAAGAGATAGGAACATTGAAAAAAACTCAAGCAGAAATGAAGAAGGAAATGGAAGACTCAATAAGCCAACTTGAAACAACAGGGGAAAGCCTCACCACTAGAGTGAATGAAATGGAAAACAGAATATCAACACTGGAAGATAAAATCGAAGAGCTGGATTGCTCAAGAAAAGATTACGAAAATTTTTCAAAAACATAGGAATGGAATATGCAGGAGATGTGGGATACCATGAAAAGACCAAATCTATGTATCAGAGGCATAGAGGAAGGAGAAGAATTTCAGGTTAATTGTATCAACCAGATTTTAAACAGGAGTGTAGAAGAGAATTTCTAAAAGCTAAGGAAAGATATCCCCATACAAATACAACAAGTACATAGAACACCAAATAGACAAGATCAGGGAAAAAAAAAACAAAGAAAAAAAACACCTCCCCACAGTATATCATAGTAAAACACTATGTACATACATAGTAAAAACACTAAATGTACAGAAAAGAGAGAATACTGAAAGTAGCAAAAGAAAAACAAGTCACATATAAAGGAAAGCCCATCAGAATTACAGCTGACTTATCAATGCAAACTATGAAATCCAAAAGAGCCTGGACCAAGGTTTTTCCAGTTCTAAATGAGTAAAGATGCCAGCCCAGAATACTTTACCCAGAAACAATGTCAATTATAGTTAAGAGGGAAAAATCTTCCATGATGTGAATAGCCTGAAAGAATATATGTCCACAAAACCAGCCCTTCAAAGAATACTTGAAGCAATACAAAGAACAGAGAAAGGGACGACTATATCAAAGGGGCAGCAAAAGAAACTAAAAAAGGCATAATTGTGGAAACACAAAATTAGACAAAGAATGCAAACAGTAATCAAAATAATGACACCCAATACACATCTTTCAACAATAACTTTAAATATCAATGACCTCAACTTCCCAATCAAAAGACACAGGCTAGTTGAATTGATTAAGAAACAAAATCCATCTTTTTGTTTGCAAGAAATCCATCTCACTTTCAAGGACGAGCACTACCTTAAGGTGAAAGGATGGAAAAGAATATTCCAAGCAAATGGCACTAAGAAACAATCAGGGGTTATAATTCTAATATCTGACAAAATAGACTTCAAAGTAAAACTAATCAGAAGAGATAAAGTCACTCCATTCTGATCAAAGGAACAATTAATGAAGAAGATATTACAATCTTAAAAACATATGCACCAAACTTTGGTGCACCCAAAATCATAGAAACACTACAGGGCTTTAAGACAGATTAACCCCAAATCAGTAATAGTAGGGGACTTCAATACCATACTGTCTCCATTAGACAGGTCAGCTGGACAAAGAATAAACAGAGACATCTGCGTTAAATGATGCCCACATCAAATGGACCTAACAGACATCTTTTGACTATTCCACCCAAGCACCAAAGAATACACTTTCTTTTCAGCACCCCATGGAACGTACTCAAAAACTGACTACATACTCGGGCATAAAACAAACCCCAACAAATACAAAAAAAAAAAAGAAATAATTACATGCATTCTATCAGACCACAATGCAATAAAGCTTAAAATCAACACTGGAAGAAGCCCTAGTCACTGCATGAACTCACAGAGATTAAAGAACACACTTCTAAATGATGCGTGGATCAAAGGAGAACTTAAGAAAGAAATAAAAGAATTCCTGGAATTCAACGAAAAGGACAATACAACACAACAAAACCTCTGAGACACTTTAAAAGCAGTCTTAAGAGGGAAGTTTACACTCTAAGTACCTACATTAAAAAATCAGAAAGCGCACAAATAAATGACTGAACATTGCAACTCAAGACTCTGGAAAGACAAAAACAAATGAAACCCAAACCCAGCAGAAGAGAAGAAATAGTAAAAATCAAAGCAGAGATTAATGAAATAGAAACAAAGAAAACAATATAAAGAATCAATGAATCTAAGAACTGGTTCTTTGAAAAGCTAAACAAGATATATAGACCCTTAGCCCAGTTAATCAAAAGAAAGAAAGAGCAAATCCAAATCGACAAAATCAGAAATGAAAGGGGAAACATCAAAACAGACACCCCAAAGATCCAGAACATTATAAGGGAATATCTAAAAACCTATACTCTACTAAATTTGAAACCTGAAAGAAATAGATGGGTATCTAAAATCATGGAAACCACCAAAGTTAAACCAAGAAGAGATCAAGTTTAAACAGACCCATAACATTTAAGGAAATCAAAACAGTAATACAAAACCTCCCAACTGAAAAAAGTCCAGGCCCAGATGGATGTACAGCAGAATTCTACCAGACATTTAAAGAAGACCTCCAACCAATACTACTTAAATTATTCAAAATGATAGAAACAGAGGGAGAACTCCTAAATTCCTCCTATGAAGCCAGCATTACTCAAATACCCAAACCAGGTAAAGATACAACCAAAAAAGAAGACTATAAACCCATATCCTTAATGAACACAGATACAAAAATTCTAAACAAAATACTTGCAAACCACATACAGATGTACATCAAAAAGATCATTCACCATGATCAAGTAGGCTTTATTCCAGATATGCAGGGATGGTTCAATATATGCAAGTCAATAAACGTCATGAACCATATAAATGGGCTCAAAGGCAAAAACTGCATTGTCATCTCAATAGATGCAGAAAAGGCTTTTGACAAAATTCAGCATGCATTCATGATGAAAGTTCTAAAGGGAATTGGACTGTCAGGAACATACCTCAACATAATTAAAGCTATATGCAACAAACCCACGACCAACATCTTTCTCAATGGGAAAAAACTGAAAGCATTCCCATTATAATCAAATTTGTCCACTTATCTTCACTCCTTTTCAATACAGTGCTTGAAACTCTTGCTAGGGCAATAAGACACCAGAAGGGAATTAAAGGAAAAGAAGAGATCAAATTATCCCTTTTTGTAGATGATATGACACCATATCTAAAAGAGCCCAAAAGTTCCACCAGAAAACTCCTAGAACTGATCAACACTTTCAGTACAGTGGCAGGTTACAAAATTAATCTACAAAAATCAGTAGCCTTTCTATATACCAGCAACAAGCAACTAGAGAAAGAGTACAGGGGAACCCTCCCATTCACAACAGCTGCAAAAAAAAATAAATAAATAAATAAAAAATCTTGGACTAAATCTGACCAAAGACATCAAAGATCTCTACCACAAAAAATTTTAAATCTTTGAAGAGATTGAGGAAGACACCAGGAGCTGGAAGGAACTCCCATGCTCATGGATTGGAAGAATTAATATTGTGAAAATGTCCATCCTACCAAAAGTAATATATAGATTCAATGTAACCCCAACAAAAATCCCCATGACATACTTCACAGAATTGGAAAAAAACATCCTTAAATTTGTACTGAAGCACAAAAGATCCTAGATAGCCAAAGAAACCCTCAGCACAAAGAGTAACACTGAGGGATTACTATACCAGATCTCAAAGTATACTACAGAGCTATAGTCATAAAAACAGCATGGTACTGGCACAAAAATAGACACATGGATTAATAGAACATCATTGAAGATCCAAACCCAAGTACAAGCAATTTCAGCCACCTGATATTTGACAAAGGTGCCAAGGACACACAATGGAGGAAAGACAGCATCTTCAAGAAATGTTGCTGGCAAAACTGGATCTCTACCTGTAGAAGAATGAAACCAGATCCTCATCTTTCAACTTGCACAAAAGTCAGCTCCAAATGGATCAAAGACCTTAATGTGAAACTGGAAATGCTGAAACTATTAGAAGAAAATACTGGCAGTAGCCTATAAGATATAAGTGTAGGAAAGGATTTTCTAAATCGAACAGAAGTTGCTCAGGAATTAAGGTCAACAATCAACAAGAGGGACCTCATTAAACTAACAAGCTTCTGTACAACAAAAGAAACAATCAAAAAAGTGAAGAGAAAACCCACAGAGTGGGAAAAAATCTTCACCAGTGACACATCTGACTGAGGTTTAACATCCAGAGTATATAAAGAACTCAAAAAATAAAGAACCAAAAAACAAATGACCCCATTAAAAGATGGGCTAAAGATCTAAACAGAGTTATCAAAATAAGAAATAAAGATGGCTAAGAAGCATCTTAAAAAGTGCTCAACATCGTTAGTAATTAGGAAAGTGCAAATTAAACCACCAAGGTCTCACCTTACCCTAGTCAGACTGGCTAGGATCAAGAGAACAACTGATACCGAATGCTGACAAGGATGTGGAGAAAGGGGAACATTCATTCACTGCTGGTGGATTTGCAAACTTGTGCCACCACTATGGAAAACAGTGTGGAGAACTCTTAAAAATCTAAAATTAAACCTACCATATAACGCGGTTATACCACTCCTTGGCATATATCCAAAGGACTCATCCTATTGTAGAGACACTTGCACAATCATGTTTGTTGCTGCTCTTTTCACAATAACTAAGATATGGAAGCAACCTAAGTGTCCCTCAACTGGTTAACAAAAATGTGGTACATTTACATAATGGAGGTCTATTCAGCAGTAAAAGATGAAATGAAATTTGCAGGTAAATGAATCTATCTAGAAATTGTTATACTAACTGAAGTAACACTGACTCAGAAAAACAAAAGATGTATGTTCTCCCTTGTTTGTGGATCCCAGCACCAAATCCTTATAAATGAGTGCATATCCTGATGCAACTGCAAGGACCAGGAACATGGAAGGGAAACATGAAGGTAAAGGGAAAGAAGGAACCCAAGAGAGAAGAATAGTGGAATAAAGGTGTTACTAAGGGAGAAATATGTAAAACGGGTAATTAAAGGGATGGGGGCAGGAAGGAGGGCTATGCAAAGAAGTATGGGAATAAAGGGAAAAAAAGCTCCAGATACACAGTTAAAAAAAAAAAAAAAAGACTTAAGCACAGAAGGAACCCTATGGGGATGGAAGAAAGCCCTTCCAGAAGCAATATAGTCATTAAGTGAAAATCCCAGTGCCAAAGATGGGTTGCCCCTCTATGGTCTGTTGGCCTGAGAGACCCTAGAGGTCCCTAAAACAATAAAGACCATTGCCAATAATATTGGTTGTATGCCAGATGTGGACAAAAAACCCTATCGCTGAAGACACTGCATGATGCGAGTGAAAGGGAGAAATCAAGCTTGGACTAAGCTGGAAACGCCTGCCACTGGATAGGTGGCTTCCACAGTGCCAGAAGGCGCTATGCAGATGGCTGGGGGAGAATCGTCCCCTATAATTCTGCTCAGTGACGGACACTGTGTGTTGCACTATCAACATCCCAAACAGGATGTTCCTGCTGGTGTAATAGTGGAGCATCTAGTACATGTACAACCAGCAAATTTAAGATCGGATATAATGCCTGCTTCTGGGGTTGGAACACACATTTGGTACTGTAGACCAGGCCAAACCCCTGTGGCAGGGGAGAATATAGGCCCCAGTGGGGAGCCTCTGCAATTGTTTTGTTAGATAGATGTGATGCACCTGCTAAAGTACCATCCAAGCATTTGTATTTACACCCATAGGTTATTATAGCAGCCGCTGTTTAGATGTTCTTGCTTCTTGCTGTTTGTGTTTTTATAGTAGATGGAATCCACTGAAATGGACCAACAGCCCATGGAAAACAGATAATGAAGAGACCGAAAAGTTCAGTGCCTTGTCACAATGGGAGGAAGATCATCCCACACCTACCACCCCCTCCAAGGCTCAGGGACTTTTGCAAAAGAGGTTGGTGGAAAGAATATAAGAACTAGAGGAAGGGGTGGAGTATTAACTGGAAGTGTCCTCTAACCACTATAGTCACACGTCCTTCCCATGCTCAGCAAGGAGTCGAAGGGGGAGTCAGTTACCCCTCCCACCCAATCAGCTGACCTTAGCTACATGTGGGGGAGGGGCTAAGGATATAGAAGCTGAGAAAGCCATGAGGCACCTCTCTTGCCATTTTGTGTGGCTGTCAGGAAGTCACAGGATCTATATTTGAGTGTGGACTTTCCACTGCAGCCATAAATGGGGTATACCTACTCTTCTGTAAATAAACCCCCTCCATATGCTCTGTTAGCAAGCCCAATAAACTAGTTAGGATTTAATTAAAAAAAAAAAAAAAAAGAACAGAGCTAATGGAAACTTTCATTATTCCACCAAAGTTGACCCCATGTTGGCAAATCCTTCGGTCTTTGATTTTTTTTTTTTTTCGGTCTTTTGAGATGGGGTCTCCCTGTAGCCCCAGCTGGCCTGGGGCTTGCTAAGTAGATCAGGCTGACCTCTAACTCACAAAGATCTGCTGGGCTCTCACCCCCAAGTGCTGCAGTTAAAGACGTGTGCCACCATGCGCAGCTTTAGTCTTTAATTTTTTATCCCTACTTTTCTACTTTTCTACCCTTGAACTTCATTGTATATATATTTTTATGTAATGTGCTTCAAGTTATTTCTGGAAAAATATGTTAAAAATTGCCTCTCTTTAGAATAATAAAAATATTCTAAAAAGAAAAAAAGGATCAGATAAACTTCACAGCACCAAGCTATAAAGGCTACATTATTACCCTTTTGGAGGCTTTCTGCTCCTTTGAAGAAAATCCTGAGAAAAGAGAAGACAGTCCCTAAATATAACTGTCCAGTATAGGGAATTGAGACATGAGGAATATGGGAGGCACACCTAAATCTCCAGTATAGGGAATTCAGTCATGGGGAAAATGGGGACACACTTTCTAACCTCAAACTACAAAAAGAGCAAGAATAAATTAATTACAGGACTGAAAAAAAATCATCCAAACCACTGTATGTGAACTGAGTTATTGTTCACAGATGTTGTCTGCTTTATCATCAAAGGTTCTGAACTTTGATAAGCTGTGAATGATTATAAAACAGAGGAGCTGAAGGAGAAAGAGGAATGGCAGTGAAAGAGAAAAAAGGGAGGAAAGAAAACATAGCATTCAGCCAGGTTTCTTGACTCTAGCTGGCTAGCAATAATCCCTCTAATAATCTATTCCAATATTAAGTGGCTGCTCTGGCTGGAGTGTCTATGCGTTGCTATTATAATATATTCTTGATCAGAACAGGCTTGGGAGGAGAGCTGGGTTGGTCATTATTCAGGTCATTTCATTTGTCTTGAATAACAAGGTATAAATTTTAAGATAATGCATTTATATATGTTGCATCCTTGGCAAAAAAGAGAACACTTGGCTATTTCATAACAGGATAAAAAGCAGAATTATTCTAACAATAATAATGATAATGATAATTGCCAACAGTAACAGTTATCATTCTGAGCACCTAGTGTAGGACTACCAGAGTGGTAGAAAATTAACATCATCCTATTTAATTCTTCCCACTTCATTTGTGAGTACTTTCTTTAAAGAGCAGGTTTTCATTAAATAAGTATCCATAACAATTGGTAATGCTGGAAGATTAGAAGTAATGTGATCATCCAAACTGCAAAACCAAAAAACAGTGCTCTTTCGCAGTAAGGTTAGCTAAGTCCAGTGCCGTGTGCTCACCATGCTTATTCTTACATCACTTTCTTCTTTCCACTTGAGTTAGATGAAGCCACACACCCACCTGCAATTTTACTTTTTTGTCTTGATTTCACATTTCTGATTATTTTCCAGACTGTCTATTGATGGTGAATGACATGGAATACCATTAGCTTATAGACCAAACTGCTTCTATGGCAGAAGGATCTCACTCAACATAAACTCTACAGCTGGCCATTAACCATTAGCCAGCAATCAATACTGAAAAATGTTCCATTTTAGGTACAGCAATTCTGATACACCAAAGTAGACAGAATCTGGGTCTCAAGCCTACATTTTGGTCTCATGCCTGCTATTTGTTACTTAGGTGTGTGGCCTTGAGCACATTTCTTAGCTTCTCTGATACTCGGTTTCCCTATTAGTAAAGTAAGGAATTCTGGCCTGCTCCTGAAGAGTGTATTAAAGAATGTACATGAGCATTCTTACTTTATCAGTGAAAAAGAGACATTGGGATTGTCAGGTTTTAGTACCTCTCTATTTTGGAAGGAAGTAAGGCAACACAGTTCTTTGAGAAAAGGAAAGAGGAAAGAGAGAGAGAGAGAGAGAGAGAGAGAGAGAGAGAGAGAGAGAGAGAGAGAGGATACAGA
>NW_008345884.1:2912339-2955828 GCF_000622305.1 Nannospalax galili
AGAGAGGGAGGATACAGAGGCAAAGAGAGACAGAGAAATGGAAAAAATGCTTTGAGGACTGAACTTGGAATTGTTTGATACTTTGGGGAGAATTATTTAGTTGCTGGTTATAATGTTGAATCCATTTTAACTAAAAAAATTATAATAGGCTGGATGCGGTGGTGCATACCTTTAGTCCTAGCACTCAGGAGGCAGAGGTGGGCAGATCTCTGTGAGATCAAGACCAGCCTGGTCTACATAGTAAGTTCCAGGCCAGTTGGAGTTACAGGGAGACTCTAAAAAAAAAATTACAATAGTTAACAGTTTTTTCCCTCACCCTTCTATTCCCAGTAGCTGCCAATATCTACCCCACCAAAACTTTTGGAAGAAGCTACCATTAAGGACTACAGTCTCACCTTCTTGTGGGAATATCTTAACAAGGGGGAAGATAACAGGAAGCTTTTGGATAACTCATAAGCTGGGCAACCAACTCCTGAATAATTATGAGTTAGTTGTTCCCGCTTCATGCTGGCTAATAAGTCTATCAGTCCTGTGGCTACAAAATCATTGGATGCTCAGCTAGGCCATGGATATGGCCCTCTGTACCTCAAACACAGGTTCCAGTATTTGACCACGACTTCTTAAAACTCACGCTCCACATTGCCCAGTCAGTCTGCCCTGTGTGTGGTGCAGCCTCTGCTGCCTGTACAGTCCATGTTTGATTTGTCCATGTTGAAAAGCCGGCCATGCTTCCTAACGACTGGAGGGAAATGGGGTTACCTGTCTGTAAACATCACTCACTTGAAGCAGAATTAAGAAAATATTTCCACTAGAGTTCCTAGAAAAATTGTCAGCAGGATGATTTTTAGGTTTGGGGCTTAGAACAAGCAATAGTACAATAATTTAGTGAAATCTATTTAAGTTTTAATGGAGTGTGTTTGCTTTGCCACTTCGAATTCTAAATAAGCTAGTATTTGAACTCCCAGAAGCATCACTAAAGAAAATAGAACAGCTTCCATTTTTGCTTTGTTCTTGGATGCTACTGTAGAGGAATAAACAATCCTATCCATCAGTGCTGGTGGTGATTTCTTTTACTCCCTAGCAAAACCACCTGCCAGGGACCTCATTAGCACAAGGCAGATAGTGAAAGTGTTTGAGGACAGCTTGTCAAAAGGAGGATTAAATGCTTCCTGAGAAGAAATGGAGTCCTTAACCATCACATGCATCCCCATCACAGGAGGGTCCTGGCCTTTCTCTTAGCTACATCGAAGGGGATGTTTTCCCAAAGACCACACTTCCTTATCCTCACCACACAGGAGGTCAGAACTCAGCATTCAGCTGAATCATTCCTAGTACTGAAATGAAGCCTAAGGCTGAAGATCCCATGTGAACTCAAGCTGCTTACCTTGTCAGGCCACTTATTGCATTGTATCCAGGTAATTTTTTTCATTTATGGTTTATCAGGGTGTGAGAGAGGCACCACCCTTGGAAATAGAAGAAAAATAAGTAAATGTTTAGGCGATTCCAGGAAGTCTGTCTTCTTCATGTGCTGGTGCCAGCCAGCCAAGACGGACAGTACCTGAAAGGTGGAGTGAGGATTGGAAGAAAAAACAAGAGACAGAAAAGATACTTGGGAGGGCTGACAGTAGTGACTGCATCCCCGGTTTATTTCTGCTCTGCCTTTTTATACAGAAGACTCAATTCTATCAACAGCTGTTTTTCCCACCTGTATCTGAGGGTCAAGGAGCAGTCAAATACTTCAAAGTCTTCTTTGATCTTTTTGTTTACCACTGTTGCCTCCAGGTCAGGTATTGTGAGGCTCTCTGTATAAACACATTCCTCCTGATTAGGCAGATTAGGTACTGGTGTGCATAACACAAACTCAGTAAACAAGCCTGCCACAGCTTAATGTACATAATAGACTAACAGCTCCCAACATTCATGATAGAGTATAAGCCCCATACATTGGACTGGTCCAGACTATAAAAATTGTCTAGTCTATCTGTTGGAGGACCTACTTTTCCAGTCTCACTGGTCAATTACCTGGTGATAGAACCACTCCCAGGAAGGCAGGGTCACCTTAAGTTATGCTAAATAGATAGGCGGAATAAATACCTAGTGTGTTAATAAGGTAACGAATATTTCTGCCTAGAACTAGCTCAGATCCCCGTACGTGGGGAAATGGGCCAGTAAATACTTCCATTATTCAGGCTAACCTAAAACCTGCCATAAAACACAACATCAAATGACCGCAAACAGAGGGCAATGTGCCGCACCAATGAAGAGGAGAAACATAGCCAAATGAACCAATGAGGATTGGGCGGGGGTGCCATTTTTGCACTCTTCTACTGCTGTTCCCTCCACAGGTCCTGAGTTGATTTCTCCGTTTTCCTTGTCGACTGGTCTTGGTCCCCTTCGGCTGTTTTCTCAGTGAGTAAACCCCTTTGTCTTACGTCTCATAGGCGGTAAGCGGTGAGATGCATCTTCCTTTCCCTTTCGTTTCCCCTATCCTACCTCAATATTGCCTGAATTTACTCCCCCTCAGGTACATACCCCCTGTACTTGGTTCGCCAGGCGCCTCCACATAAGGGCTGACCACCCAGGAGATGGAACCAATGGGTGTACTCCCGATAGACACCCGGAGTCACCACGGAAGTTACCCACTAAGCACAAGGCATCTTGGTCCTAAACATTCCTCTATGTCCTCTCACTTCTATTCTGAGTGGTTAACTGTCCTACATAAAAATTCTTCAGGCTGCATGCAGTTATTGAGGCACATTACTGGGGATTTTGTTAATCCAACTTCCACTAAGATGCATGGCCCTAATGCCACCATTCCCCGAAAAACCCAATCCCCTCCAAACAATACTGAGTCAGCAAGACAGCCCCTTGACCCCTGGTGTAGTTGCCAGCCGCTTATACCTCAGATGCTGACTTACCCCTCTTCTGGGATCATTGCTTAGCAGCCCCCAAGCCATATCCTGTTCTCAGAAAACAGGGGATCTGGATATGGAATAAACCCCCCTGGTCTAATGATACTGTAGATTCAGCTTCCTATTCCCACAGAACCTCAGTCAATTTCTGTACCGTGTTTGGCAACTGGCCCTTCTGTGGCCCCTATGCTTGTATGGATATTAAAGGGCTATTCTTTATTCAGGGAGGGCAATACTTTAAGGATCTTACACTTGTAACTCTTCCTTTGAGGACTCAGTTAAGGTCGATCACCAAAAAAAACATTACATTCGCTCCTACAGCAGCCTGTGTAAAACCCCCTTCTTTCTCACCTTAACTAACCAGAGCGGAGAGATACTTAATTGTACCATTCCCGGCCAGTGTCAACTTTCATCGGCCTGGAATTCCCTCATGGCACACAGAGCAGTACTTGCCGGCTGCTGTCCACCTTATGGGTACCAGTTAGCAATGCTTCTCATTTTCATGCAGTAACTATTATACAAAAAACAAATAGACAAAAAAAAAGAGATTTTAGGATCTAGGTGCCAATTGCTCTCACTATTACTGGAGCTGTGGCCGCAGGGCCAGCATCTGCTGTAGCTATAACACACACGATACAAACAGCTACAGCCTTAAACGATGCTGTTAAGGCATCTGCCGAGGTTTTCCATGTCCAAACACTTATGGATGCCCACTTTTATTCAGCTGTTCAAAATCTACAACAACAAATCGACCTATTAGGTGAAGAGGTCCAAACATTATATATGCTTCACTCTGCAAATTGTGATCCAAGGTATAATAATCTATGCCTAACACCATATAAAGTAAGCAATTCGACTCAAGGTAGAGTATAGCTCTCACAGCAAATTAATGGGCTCTGGTCACAAGAATTCCTTAATCTTTCACTGACTATGATCCAACAAATAATCACCCTTAATTACACCCAGGTCAACCCTTTAGATTTGGACGCTTCATTTATTATGGAGGTATGGAACCATATAAAAAATATTTTTGGTCCCTCCAGGATTATAGCTTATTTAGTCATGGGATTAGTGATAATAACCATTCTTGTCCTTTTGAGATGTCTCCTTAAGCAAGTGCAATGACAATGGAAAACTAATAAAATGACGGCACAGGTTCTATTGGCAATTATAAATAAAGATCATGCTCTACCAAAGGCAGTTCTACAAGAATGGATAGCGGAGATTTCAAAAGCCTAAAAAGCACCCCGATATCCTGACAGACCCACCATGGTGATGCTCCTTCGAGGGCTGGTAGTCAATGACGGGTAAGGACCTACTGAGTAGGCCAACCTAAGACAGGCACAGTCCAAAATGCTGAAGCACCCACGAGGTGGGGCCAACAAGGTCAGGACAAAGCATTGCGGCTCCCACTGGGCTGTCTAAAATAAGATAAAATAAAATAAAATAAAAAGGATGGATATGTGGGGAAATGGGACGGTAAATACTTCTGTTATTCAGGCTAACCTAAAACCTGCCAAAAAGCACAACATCAAATGACGCAAACAGAGGACAGCATGCCACACCAATGAAGAGGAGACACATAGCCAAATGAACCAATGAGGATTGGTCGGGGGGTATAAAAGAAGGCCCTAATGGCACGAGTTTGCTTGCTAACTGCCGAGTGAGTCTGCCAAAGCCTGCGCTGTTGACTTCGTGCCTACTCACCCCCTGCCCCCAACGGAGAGTCTTCAAGTAGCTAGCCCACTAAGGCAGGCAACAACAACACCCATAGAACTTCTAGATGAGCCACAGCCATATAGGTCTCCATAAGTCTGTCCACTTTCCTGAACTCTTCAGGAAAGTGTAATTTCTCCTTCATACCTTTTTAGTAAACATGCTTTCTTTAAGGCTTTGGGCTGCCCCTAGCATCTTGTATTTCTTTACCTTTTGTCTAAAGCTTCCTTCTCCCAGCCATGTGGCTGGGAGTCAGCCACATGTCTGATTCCCTTGCAGGCGCTAAACCTGCTTGGCTTCCCATGGCTTTCTTTCCTTCTTCCCACCATTTACCTCCTCAAGGCAGCTGCCAAGATTACCAGCTCGCCTGCCCTGAGGATTTTTTCTTTAAGATTCTAATAAAATTGTAAAAGCTTCTGTTTGGGTCCATTCTTAAATTCTTTAATGAATGAGACTAAGAACCCTCTAGGGGGCCCTCTTTCTCCCCGTTTCATTCAGACACACATATGTATAAGGAGGATGATAGGTGTAAGAATGGAACAGGATCGGGGGGAGCAAAGTTTTTGTTGTTTTGTTGCAGGGTTAAGTGAAGACTGGCATCCAAATGGGTGGGCAGATACCTGGTTGGAGATCTTCATCCTGCTCTGTCCACATATCCTTCTGAGATAGAATCACGTGCTGTCTATAATTAGTTTATGGGAATTGCCAAGCATGTGGAATGTAAAGAGTCCATGATCCAAAGCACAGACTTCCTTTCTTTGTGAACATGTGAAGGGAAAACTTTCTGATCTATTCTTCAAACAGCTCACTGTTCTGACTCATGTTGTCCTATGACCTTCACTATCAGGTCCTGCTGCAGAGCAAGACTAGCTAGGAGAACCAAAGAAAGTCCTTGGTTTAAGTGGGTGGAAAAAAACCAGGTCCACCCAGTGAAAGGCTGAACCTTTGTTCCAGGGCTCAGAATTTTAAGAAATGGTTTAAGAAAGCAAGAAACAATTTCCTTAGTGCTAAATTGTAAGAATGACTTTTATAAATGGACATGATCCGAAATAATGACTTTTAATTAACCCCAGCAAAACTATGTCCTCTAATGTCTTGTGACCTAGGCACCTGATCTTGTTTCCTGGGAGCCTAAATTTGGTACCACACCCCAAAAGATAATGAATGATGTGGGTATGCTTGAGAATTAACCTATGGAAGTACTGAAAACAAGCCTACCCATCTCCATTGCACATAGCGGGGATTAAGAAGGATGTGTGACTTTGGATGAATGAGATATTCTTTTTATAATTTTTTTTTATTTTTTAGAAGAAGCATTTCATTACAGCCTTAACATACTCAATAACAATTTCCAGAGCAAAGATACATCTCTTTCAAAAGTGGCTATAAAATTTTTAGGTTCACAGTTGAATTGAACTCAGTTAAACCCTGTAAGACATAAAATTAATGAGTTTTTAACTTTAAAAAAAGATCTCCATTTCATTTTAAAATATATTGTTTCTTATAGGAAGACTCATTAAGGACGAAAAAGCAGGATGGTCTGTTAAGATGAGGGTGGAACTAAACTTCTACTTCCCCATTTGAAGTTGGAGAAACCATTTTGAATAAAATCATTAGTGGGAAGAACTTGAAGGTAAGACCCTATTGCTGAAGACAGGGCATACTTTGGACACAGGACTTGGAATAATGGAGCTGGAATTGACCTGGAAGCCTCTTCCATGAAGACTAGCTCTCATAGTGTCAGGATACTGTGCAAGATGCTAAGGGAGAAAATCAGTCAATGGTCCAACCCACCTTTAAATCCTAATAACCACAATGACAAGCACAGCAAATTATCTCTGTTGGTGCAGTAGTGGCACTTTTATCTTGAGTATAATCAACAGCTGTGTAATTGGACTTAAAGCCTGCTCAGTTGGAAGGAAGGCATGTGTGGTACTGTAAACAAAGCCAAATATATATAGTTGGAGAGGTCACAGATCCTAGAGAAAAACCCACATCTGTCATACCCCTAGACAAACATAATTTCTTACTGTATGCTAAATATGTATCTTTATATTTATAGACAAGTATACCTCTCACCACTCATTAAAGAAATTTCTTTCTGTAACAGATGGAGGCTATGCCAGAGCTCCACAACTGGTTGAACGGAGAGAATAACTGTCTATGAGATAACCAACCCTAAGTGACACAATGGAACCTCTTTATCTAAGGCTATCAAACATAGTGGAACAAGGAGCAGAGAGAACATTAACATATCTCTCAACTCTCGCCATTGAAACTTCCTCATGTAACAGAAGGTGATTAACACAGAAAGCCACACTGGCCAAAATGTAGAGAATAGCAGAGTGCAAAGTGTGTGTCCAGGGTTCAGGAGCCATTGTGGAAGAGGGGGAAAAAAGACTGTGAGAGACAGGGATGGTGGATGACTACAAGGAAACAGAGTTTTTCAGGTGCTTGGGAACTTGCGCATATAAACTTACAGCAATGATGACAGCATGCATAAGACCATGTAAGCTCAAATCAGAGAAAAACCCAGCACAGAAGTGGGGAAATGGGTAAGAAGCCCCAACCTTAGCCGAAGAACTATTGGTAGCTGATCATTGCTAAGTGAGGAAGAGTTGGTCTTCTTTAAGAAAGTGACTCTAAAAAGGCTGACCAGCTCCAGTGGATGAACTCACACCAAGGGACATCTGGGGACACAAGCTTGACTCGATAGGCCTATATGGCAGAATATATGAAACCCAGCAGGAATGCTATGGTGGGGGTGCAGATAGGGGAAGGGGTCTAAATACGACTAAGATATATTGTATGAAGTGCACAAAAATTCAATAAAAAGAAAAAATATGAATTTTCTAAGTGTCATGTAAAATTGTTTTTAAAAAAATCATGAGTGGGGTCAGGCTTAAGGACATAGTTCCAGGGGACAGAGTTCCAATAACACAGTTCCATCAGCACAGTCCCAGGAGACAGATGGTCCCAAGGGGAACAAGTGTCCTTTAAGTTCAGACTTACTCTTTAAAACTAAATTTAAGGACACAAACTTGACTTGATAAACCTTAACATATATGACAGAATGCATGAAATCCAGTGTCTATGGGGGTTGCAGATAAGGGAAGGGGTTCTAAGTATAACTAATATGTATTGTAGGAAATGTACAAAAATTCAATAAGAAATATATATTGTTTAAATAGTTAGGCTATTTGTTCAGGTGATTGCAATGTCAACATAATAACACTGCTCTAAATTACTGAATTTGGATTAAATTCCTTTTTAAAATTAGGTTCATTTATATTAAATCTTTTCTCTTTTTAAAACATCAAAACATTTACAAAAGAGGCTTGTAGGTTATAGAAGAGTGTTTCCTTTTGAAAATACAGTAAGCATCATTTCAGGACTGTCTTCCACTCTCTAATCATGAAGTCTCCCAGGATACAGACTGTGCAAACATCCCCCAAACTATTTCCTATTCTTCATGGACACACCATTAGACTGTATTTTCCAGTCCTCTTTCCAGCTCATAAGACCTTGAGGCTGATTTCTGATCTACAGAATGAGGAAGCAGACGTTTTGTGTGTTGCTGCTTGCTGCTAAGCCTACTTCTGAAACCTTGGTGGTATTCCAGGCTCCCTTGTTTCCTTGTGGCTGACTGGGGCAAAGGAGTCCTGAATGGGAATGACTTTAATCCAAGTGTCTCAAATTCTAGAAAAGTCTATGGATAGAATTCAGAGACCTCAAATGAGGGTAAACACTGCATCTTTAGGCTGTCTAGCAAATTGAAATTTACTTCGGTTACATAAGAAAACAGCAAACCAGAGCAGAACTCACAGTATCTGTGACTTTGTCACCAGTAAACGTGACCGTTGTTTTCATATCATGTGCACTATTGAATGTTGTATGGGCAGCATCAGTGAAACATTTTTCTGGATAGATATTTTACCACCTTGGATCATATTATTATAATAAAGATGCCTGTGGATAGCAATTTCTTAATATTTAGATGACTATGTTTCAATAGTCTTAGTTTTACAGGAAGTAATTCATTTTATGCATTTAAATATATCATTGGGAGGATGATTCTTCAACTCCACAAGATCGTCAAATGGATTCATAGCACAAAATGTTGGAGCCCCTGCCTTGGGTAAGGTGGAGCTGTACGATGAAAGGAGCTTGGTCCCCTGAATGACTGCCTGGAGCAGCCCTTGTCCCTTCCACCCTCTTGTACGCCTACTCCTCCACCAGTCTACATTCAACTAAAACATGAATGAGAAATAAGTTGTTTGCAATGGTTTGTTTCAGGAGTTGATCTTCAACTGATAGAGCCCCATAGGAAGGTTAAAAAGGGAAGAAGCTAACATCCAGGCTGATACTCTGAAACCGAGATTTCTAACCGCTGGGAGTTTAGCTGCTAGTCTTTAACCTTTGTGGTTCTCAGTCACACTGCTGGTTCAGCAGAGTGAAAGTATCTTACTCCCCAATCTCCTTCAACTGAGTACTCCTACAGTAGGTCAAAGTTCAGCTTATGAAGGCACACAAACAACGAAGCTAGTGTGGCTCAAGGACAAGATGTTTAATTGTTCAGAAAACAGGCATAGAGTATTACCTGCCTACTTACCCCATGTAAAAAGACAGTTAACCAACTCTGCCAGAGAGTACTTGGTTCCCTTTAAAGAAAACCTTTCCTTTGGTGCATAATCCATGACATCTTCAAAAATACCTGTATTTTTCAAATTGGTTTTAGGACTAGAAAAGCATTCCCATGTGGTCATCAAAATTAGTAATTAAATAAGTTAGGAAGAGTGATTACAAGGAGCCACACGTGCCTCTCATTATAAGTTTAGCTTAGATAGCTTTTTCTTTCCTTTTCTTTTCTGGATTTATTTAGTAGCAAATTTCCTATGATTGTATCTTAACGGACTCTTGATGATGTTCTAAGCATTCACCTGTACATTTTTGGAGAACAATTAGTTTGTAGACTTAATTAGGTTGATGATCATACAACTTCAAACCACCACCACATCTGCACCACAAGCAATTCTTCATCCATTTCTTTTTCAGTCCAGCTTTCGTAAAGATACTATCTGATTTTTTCACCCTATTTCATATATTTATTTTTATATGTATGAGTGTTTTGCCTGAATCTATCTATGAGTACTATGTGCATACCTGGTGTTCATAGAGGTCAAAAGAAGGTGTTGGATCCTTTGGAACTAGAGTTAAAGATGGTTGTGAGCCCTTGTGTGGATTCTGGGAATGGAACCGAGTCCTCTGCAAGAGCACTGAGTGCTCTTAATTGCTGAGCCATCTCTCCAACCCCAACTCTGAGTCTTTTATATAAGCATATGGACAAATACTGTAACTAGTACTCTAAGCTTCCAATACCTAAACTGCAAGGAACCATCTAACAGATGTCAAATCTGCTTTGTCTGTGAGTCTGAAAATCTTAAAGGCATCTTATCCCTTAACTTTTAAAAATTTAATTTATGGCATAGAATGAATGCAATTTATAAACAACATCATAAAAGAAACCAGAATATAGCAAGCCTGCTTTTCTCCCTGTGTTCTAGAAACCTAGTTTCTTTCTGTGAAAGTTGACACTATTATCAATTTCTTACATACCTTTTCAAAATATGTAACTATTTTAATGTATACGTTCATTTTTCATACAAAAGATACTATGATATAAATACCCTTTAGTACTTTTTTAAAAACATAATAACATCTATAAGATACTTCCATATCAATTTGTAAATATCTTCCTCTATCCTTTGTAAACTATTCCGTTCTATGGATACACCATAGTCTGTTTACCCAGTTTCTGTCAGTGATATTTAGGTTGTTTCTCATTTCTTACTATTACCTGGTTTTCAATTAGTCTTTGTCCAATAAGGTCATTTTACACACACGAAAGTAAATATCTATTAACCAAATACCAAGGAGAAGAAGAAATGAGCAATTTAAATTTGACATATGGCATGAAGCATTATGATCATATAGTAATGTATTTTGCAATGAACAATAGTGGACTTCTCCACCAGAAAGGAATTTCCTCAAAGAATCCAGTGATAAAAGGGCCCCCAGCAACTTGGTTGCTCTGGTCCTAGCTGAAGGAAGGGTTAAACAGTATCTTAAACCTAAAGACAGTAAATAGAAACAAATTTGCAAGGTGCAAGGGGTTGGGACAGAATAGGCTTAGGAGTGATAGGCTAATGATATTTAAGGTTAGGGCCAAAGGTTGGGGTGGGAGAAAATTGGGGAAAATCATTGTACAACTGAGGGTGGGGGGAGAGAACCATGAGACGACCTGCATCTACCACTTACTAGACTGGTGTGCTGGTAGATAAATTAGAACAATGAGTGTATTAGTTACTTTTCTTGTTGCTGTGACCAATTCCTGATAAGAAGCAATTTAAGAGAGGAAGAATTTAATTTGGCTCCCTGTTTAAGGGATACAGTTCGTTATGGCAGGGAAGGCATGCAGGGGGAACATGAGGCTGCTGTAAGATACTTGGGAGTCAGGAAGCAAAAAGCAGTGAATATGTCATGCATGCTTTCTCTTCTTTTCCTTTTTAGTCAATCTGGAACCCCAGATGTTGAGTTGGTACTGTCCACATTTAGGGTGGTCTTCCCTCCTCAGTTAAACCATTTTGGAAATACCTCACAGACATGCTCAGATGCATGCCTCCTACATGATTCTAAATCTAGTCATGTAGACAATGTACATTAACCATCACAAGTATCTTAAGGAATAAAATTACAATACACATAGAAATCCTTGGTAAACATTATAAACTTTGAAAAAATGTGACCAGACTCTGAGTGAATTAGATTCTGACCTGTTGAGGTGTGAAGGAAGACTAGCTGTTGAAAGTTCACCAGAGCATCAATACTCTAAGAGTGTGGGCCAGTCTGGCTTTCTCACTGCTGTATCTCCTGAGCTTGGAGGATTGTGATCCTTGTTGAATGCGTGCCTTGTAAATATGTATCAAATAAATGGAGTTCAAGTCACCTCTACTAAATGGACAAGGAAATTGAAATGCAAAGAGAGGCTAGTTAATGTGAGTGATCTGATTTGGGGAGTTATATGTTTATAATAATCATGAAGAAACCTTAACAATATATAAGGTTTTATGAAAATGTGTTGATTAGCTAAGCAAGAGGATGAACGAGAGTTTCAAAGTACTTTCAGGAGTTATTCTGAGGGGTGAATGGGCTCCTCAAATCCTACCGGAATAAAACGGTACTTGATTGAAAATAGGTGTTTTATAGTAATATGAATGTTGAAAAATTTGCCCCCTATTTTATTTCTCTGTAGTTTTAAATTACATTTTGATCCATGTTTTGGTTGGAATAGATAGAACACCCAGGTTGTCCATTGTTGGCCCCAGTTCTAAAGCCTGTATACTACTTTGTGTTTCCATATGGAAATGTACAGATGAGCATAGCCGAGCATGAGGTTTTCAAAATAAATAAAATGTGAGAATCTGGCTAGATGATCTTGAATGCTCTTTTCTACTCTAAAATTGGTGAATTTTGCTAGTGAAGGCACAATGGGGAAGAGTAGAGGCTAATGCATTTAAGAAATAATAACATATTCCTGTGTGGTGTCACATGCCTTTAGTCCCAGCACTTGGAAGGTAGAGACAGGCAGATCTCTGTGAGATCAAGGACAGCCTGGTCTGTATAAGTTCCAGATCAACTAGGACTATAGGAAGACCCCATCTTAATCAACAACAATAAATAAATAATAGAGCCCAAGATCTTTGTGGAACTGAAGCCATTACATTTGGAGGATTATAATAAACACATTTACATGCCCTTTTTGCTTAATCCTTGAAATCCCTTAAGCAGAGTTGTTGAAAGTCTGCCTAGAGTCCCACAGCTAGAAGGGAGGGAGCTCTCTAAGCACATACCATGACTCCAAGTGGCAAAGCTATCAACAATCAGGGGCTTTGTACAAGTAACTGCTGCCCCAAATCAAAGAACAGTCTTCCACTGAGTTAAAAGGGCTATTAAATCGGGGTGGTCTGCCAGGCACAAAGACATGCAGAGATAAAGTCATCTGTCACTCTGAAGGCCAAGGTCTTTGTGACATGAAGCCAACATGGTCCTGACTCCATGGTGTGGATTTTTTGCTTGCTTCTTGTTCTCCTAAGAGTCTGTTCTTATTTCCTTAAGTAGTGACATTCTTTCTCCTTTCTATTTTCTACTTTTGTTGTGAGCTAGTATCAGCAATTTAGCAATATTGAGTCTTCGGCTTCTCTTTATCAACATTAGGTATACCCCAATAGTTAGAGGGAAGAGAATGCTATAACTATGCAAAGCTCATGGCCACGGGGACTGTAATAAAAGCAGCATGCAGTAAACTCCTGTACCGCACATTGCTGACAAGCAGACATAAAAAAGGGTGCACCCCAATGAGCCCCGATTTATCTTACCTGGGCCAATCACTCAGGGTTTGAATGGCACATGTTGAACAAAGGCAACAATATCCTAGTGGCAAGAGGTAGCCTATAGCAGTCATCACACAACTGGAATTCTCCAGACTGACAGTTGACTTAGTGCTATTTGGAAACCCATCTTATTGTATGAAGAATTTACATTCTTGAACCCTGTCCATTCTAGGATAAGCAGCATTTCTTTGCTGTACATTGCCTAAAGTTGGTAAGCTGTGGCACATAGGTCAAATACAGCCTTTTCTGATTTTGTAAATAAAGTTTTATTGAAACATGGGTTTATCAATTCATTAACCTACTATTCATGGCTGTAAGTAGTTGAGCTGTCCCTCAGACCAGAAAACCTGCCCATACCTGAGGGAAAGTTGCATTACAAAAGAGACAGAACATGAACTTGATCTTTTCGTTATATGTGGACTGAAGGTGAACTTACTAATCTAAAATGAAAAAAAAAATGCATTACCTAAGGCTATTCAGATAAAAATAAATTTTAAAAAGCCACTTCCCTCAATTCTTGATGAAAATGAAAAACTTAAAGGTTTCACAGTTTCATCACCATGTAATCCTATCTCAGTGCTGTCAGCGTCTTAATAGTGTATTGATTGGCTCACATTTCAGCTATCTTTAAAGAAGCATTATTACTCTGTTGGGCCAAACATGAAAAACTACTTTTAAAGACCTTTTTAAGGGCTTTTTGATTTTTCAAAAGCTTCTTGGGGGCTTACTGAGCTTCTCTGGCAGTGGGAATTAACTCTACAAAGCTCTCTATTTCTGAGACAGTAAATTCATCTGCAGCTGGCAAATTATCAATGACTCATGGGGGGAATAAGGGGGTCCTTGAAATAAATTAATGTGGTAATTAGTTACATGTTACATGGATACCTGTATTTCTAGGCTTTTTCTGAGTGAGAGCATTTTTACTACCATTGCTCCTGATAATTATCAATAGTCATTTAAAATATGTGAAGCGGACTCCAGTATGAAGGGGTAGGGAGTAAAGAGAAAGGAAGATGGATTGTAAAAGTAAAAACTTTTAGTGCCTAACATAGCATTATACTGTTTTTCAATTATCGAAATGTCTGGCAAGCGGAAATAAGACAAAATCCTCATTTATAGCCTTCACTGTATTTATTGATTGTCTACATCTTTTTCTTCAATGTTTAAAAAAAAATAGCATCAGAATAACTTTCATTGAATGCTGAGAAAAAGATTTGGTGAACATACACCAAATGTTATTGTTCCAGAGGCTGGTGCTGTGCTTAGGCTCTTTTCCTTCCTCTGACAAGCTCCATGTTCCTACTGTTTTCTTCTTTAAGCCTATATTCCCTTGGAACTGGGAATATATTCCCTCCTTGCTGTGTTCTTGGGGACATCACTTAGCCACCAAGAGCCTCATTCTGTCATCTCAAAATCTGTATTATTGGGCCTATGAGATGGCTCATTAAATAAAGGTGCTTGCCTCCAAGCCCGAGGACCTGAGTGCATCCCTAGGACCTACCTGGTAGAAAGAAAGAACTAACTCTCCCAAATTGTCCTCAGACTTCCATACAGGCATCATAGTGTGGGTGTGCCCATACACAGACATCATATGCATACATACACAATAAAAATAGATAAATAAATAAATAAAATTTAAAGAACACAACGTGCAATTTTCAAAAACTGGGCTTAAGCCAGGAGTGGTGGTACATGCCTTTAATCCCAGCACTCAGGAGGCAGAGGCAAGCAAATCTCTGTGAGATTGAGACCAGCCATCCTGGCCTACATAGTGCATTCAAGACCAGCTGGTACTTACAGGGAGACCCTGTTTCAAACAAACAAACAAACAAACACAAACAAACAAATGACAAAGAAAACCACAAAAGCAAAAAAAAAAAAAAATTGAGCTTACTAAGATATTATTTACATATAGCCTGTAATTTACACAGCTATATACATTTTGACGATCATATACAATTGAATAATCACGGTCAAGATACAGAAAGGTGCTATTATGTCCCCTACTCCCCCAAAATCTATGGCACCCTGTCTTAACCCCTTCCACTTACAGCTTCTACAACCACTAATTTGTCTTCCTGTCTTTGTAGTATTGCTCTTAATATGGGCTTTTTTCTCTCTTACTCTAGTACACCTACCCCTTTTCAGGCAGAAAGAAGCGATTTTCCTTTGACCAATCACTAACCAGTTACTTCAGGGAGTGCCTCCTTTTCATTGACTCTGAAAGGTAAGATGTTGGGGTTCTGGGGTGAATTGGGTGGGTAGGGGCAGACGTTTGATGAGGCTGTGCTTCCTTCGTGTTCACAATGCTGTGACTGGATGCAGGAATGTGCTAGGAACAGATTTCTGCGCTCTGAACTTGCTGTTGACAAAACAAGTCTGTCTGCTTGCCAGAGTTCTCATTACCTAAGGATCTAAGTTCCAAATCCAGATAGACTTTAATAAAGGCCCCTGCTTGTTCCAGCCCCACCCCCCTTTTAGATAAAGTACTCAACCTGTGGCTGTGAGCACAGCCCTCCTTTCTTAAACGTCAGGGCATCTGAGCAGGAGCCAGCTCAGTTCTCATGTTCCTTGAGCTGTTTGTCCTTCTTGGTGCTTCTTCACTCACATTTGCCTCGGCATCCAATTGGCTGATGTTTTGATCTTGAAATCACAATGGCTCCTGTCACAAATCTTCGGTATTTGTTTGCTGGATGAAGTCTAGGCTTCTTTGCCTGGTAAATAAACCACTGTCTGAGCCCACCCAGATTTGAAGTGGAGAGTTGATGTATTTGATTTGTTCCATGCACATAGACCCTGGTATCTGCCAAAGAGAGTACCCAGAATATTTACAAACACAGATTGCTTATGTGCCATTTTAGTAAGTCCCAGAGTTTTGGTGTCACAGACAGAGGCTGTTTAGTACCGTGGGAAGGTTTGTAGATTTGGGAGCCCGTTTGCCTTTGTTGGGTTCTTGAGCACTTATTTTATTAGTTCAGTGGCCTAGGCCCAGTGGCTTTACCTCTCTGCCTCTGTTTCTTCATTTGTGAAACCCAAGGGCTTTGGGTAAAGAAAACACATGTTCCTCATGTTCTTCCACCATATCACATTTTAGTAAAAAAAAAAAAAAAAAAAAAAGTTTTAAAAATTAGTGAGAAAAGTGGCATTGTATCAGACTTCTGCAAATAGCTTTAATGTCTCCTAAGTAGAAGCTAACTCTGTTTTCAAATCTGCTTGTCTACTCACTCTGTTGTGCTATAACCCAACACAAAGTCTCTCAAAAACTCTGCGGATTCTTTAGAAAATTCAATCCCAGAAGGCAAGTGACACTGTAATATGATAGGATTAGTTTAACCTTTTATAGGAAAGGTCTCAGAGGCCTCACAAAGTGTCCCCAGACCACTCTTTGAGAATCTCAGTAGATCATTTTACAGAGTCCCAGAATATCCCCCAGTGTGTCTGCATTTGTTGTGGGGTTAAGCTTTGCTGGTTTCTGACTTCCAAAATCCTGTGGCGATATCTTTGTGAATCTAGAGTCGCTCTCTTTTTTAAGATTTAATTTTTAAATTTTTATTTTCATGTATGTGTGTGTGTGGATGTTTGAGTATGCCGCATATGTGCTAGTATCTGCAGAGGCCAGAAGACAGTGTCAGATCCCCTGAAACTGAAGTTACTGGCAGTTATGAGCTGCCTAATGTGATGCTGGGAATTGAACTCGGGTCCTCTGGAAGAGCAGTAAGTTCCCTTACCTACTGAGCCATCTATTCAGCCCACAGAGTCTTGTTTCTTTTTCCAGTAGCAAATCACATCCTCATTTTCATGTTATGACTTTGCATGCTAATAGCTTTAGCACAAAGAGTACCCCCTCTAGAGGGAACATTTGCTAAAGATCAGATGGAATTATATACATGTATATTTTACTAAATTCCTCAAAGATCTTACAAATTGCTTTGTAATAGATGATTCCCAATCCAACACATTAGTTAGCTTCAATCTAGTATGATTTTCTTCATATATAGCTACTAAATTTATCTTTAAAATGCTTTTCTCCAAACATAGTTGTATAATTTTAAAAACATAATACATGAACTAAGGGCTGGAGATATGGCTCAGTAGCTAAAGGCATATATTACTCTTATAGAGTATCTGAGTTTAGCTTTCGGCACCCTCGTTGGATGGTTCTCAACTGCTGTAACTCCAGCTGCAGGGACTCTGACCCCTCTGGGCTCCTCTGGTACATAGGTGCACACATACATATACATAACTAAAAATAAATCTTTAAAACAATCTATTTGAAATAATTTGTTATATTTAATATCAACCACCCACTTCTCTTATCCACTTTTAAAATCCATTTTTAATTTTAATTTGTGTGTGTGTGTGTGTGTGTGTGTGTGTGTGTGTGTCTGGAGGTGTGCACATGCCACAGTGCCCATGTAAAGATTAGGGGACAACTCTGTGACTGTTCTCCCCTTCCACTTTAGGTGGGTTCTGGGGATTGAACTCAGGTCATCAGGCTTGCTCAGCAAATGCTTTACCTGCCTGAGCCATTGGTTTTCCCTTTTACCTACTTAAAAAAAAAAATCTTAATCTTTTGACTAAATTTCTAGCTTCCACTGAGTAAGCATCTACAGCTCAGGAGAACAGTGTAGGCTCATTGGTTTCATGATCCTTTGAGCCCTGGAATATCTCCTCTCCTCTCCTCCCCTCCCTGCTACCTTTCTCTGTTGTCTCTAATTCCCCTTCCCCCTCCCCATTCTTCACCTCTCCCTTTCTTCCAATTTTCTCTCTTTCTACAGGGTCTCATTATATAGCCTTGGCTGACCTGATAATCAGTATATAGACCAGGCTGGCCTCAAATTTCCTGGTCTTCCTGGGAGTCCTCCAGCATCATGGAATTATAGGTCTATGCCACTATACCTGGCTATAAAGAATATTTATTTTCCACTGGCTTGTTATCAATTGGACTCCTCAAATGACTCAACCAGGGAGTTATGCACCGTGGCGAAGTCATTCATTTTTTGTGTCAGGGTGAACTTTAGGCACCCACACTGTCAGTTCAAACATCCAGGATCCCTCTCTGGGAGAGTACTGTTCTCAAGCTGTGATGCTATCAATTCAAAGAATCATAGAATTTCAGGGTCTAAAGAGACCTCGATGTTATCTAGATCCTTGCCACTCAAATGGGGACTTCAGATGGGTATGAGAGATGTCATTTGGGAACCTGTTAGAAATTCAGAATCTCAGGAGCCACCCAGATCTATGGACTCAGAATCTCAGTTTTAACAAGATCCCAAGAGACAAGTGCTCCCATGAAAGTCTGAGAACCTACACTAGAAAGCAGCCTCCTTTTGGATGCAGAGATCCTGCTTGCTGTGCCTTCTACCAGGTCCACTGCTCTCAAGACCCAGCTTCTGCATACCACAGCACTCTTACTGCAGACTGATGGTTCTCACCTTTGGTTGTACACTGAAATCATTTGGGGAACTTAGAAAAACCCCAGTGCTGCGATCTCTCTCGTGAATGATTAGATGAGACTCTCTGCTGATAGAGCATGTGCACTAGAGTTTCGTGAAGTCCCACCGCTGACTCTAGTAGCTTTGAAATCCTGATCCGGAGCTATCTACTTGCATCTTATGCTATCTACTTCTTTCCTTGGTTTGATTTCCAGTGAAAATGCAAATATGCCCTCAGAAAGACAAAACTTTTAGCTGTCATTTACACTTTGCTTGGAAATAGTATTTTTATCAGGATAAATAACTTATTGGAAACTCTCTAATGTCATGTACTAGTAGGAACTCATACAGGTGCATTCTGGGGTAGAGAAGCCAGGAAATTGAGGGAGGAGAGGAAAAGATAGTGTGGGAAGATGGTCCTGAAGGGCAAAGGTCATGCCTGGTGCTGCCCGTCCTTGGTCCACTAACCTGCCTTGGGTAGTCAGGAACTGAGCCAGGGCCACAATCTGAAGCTCTTCTTTGGTCAGCCCACTATGGAATCCTACCACTTTCTCCTGCTTCCTTGTGCATGTGGTGGGATGAGGGGGAAAGGGAGGCAAGAAATCTATAGCTGCTAGGCTTGTGGTATCTATCAACAAAGCATGCAGTTCCTCATCCAGTCCTTGGTCTGTTAGAATGAAGAGAAATTTTGCTCATGTCACAATCTTGCTGGCTTCAAAAACTGCTCCTTGCTGTCCTCACTCAGTGAGCCTCTAGACTGTAAGGTAAAAAGCACTTTTGTCTGTGACATTATTGTTAAAGAAATCTATTAGCTTTTAAATGATCTAATTTTATGTAGACAGTTCTATGTTCAGTTGTTGTTTGGGAAGTATAACTCATGTTAACAGTACCTCTGAGCAGACTGGATACTTTATGAGTCAAAAGTTGAAGAGATGGGAGAGAATTTTATTTATATTATATTAAAGTATTAGTAATAAAAATATAACACAAAATAAATCTGTGATAATAAATAAATTTAGAGGCACAAACATTTTAGATTCTAATGAATATTGTCCACATATCAACTTTTAGAAAATTTGGAGACTCCCTAGCATCCTGCCATCTTAGCTCTCAGACTTCCATAGGTCACAAGGATGCTATCCATTCCTGATCTGTACGCACCTCATCTTGGCAGAGTGAGTCAATCCTTACCATCTCAGCTCTCAGCCCAGCCGGGTCTCTGAGATCTCCTCCTGCCCCAGACTTACGGTTTGGAGGTCTATGCCTGAGACCTCCCTGTGCCTCCCTGTGCATCCCAGACCATCTGAGCTCTCTTTGCCCTAGGCCTGTGAATTCCCACCCTAACCTACCAACCAACCTGCTCACATAGCAGTTGCATCATACCCCATTGATCTGAGACCCTGTGCAGTCAATCCTAAAATCACAACTCAAAAGTTGCACCTCTTTCTACCTGAACTGAGGCCACTTCTTTCATTCAAATTGTGCTTCAACATAAAATGGCTCCAAAACTGAACATGAAGCACTACTCAGCTGGGCCATAACCTGACAAGCTTGAAAAACAGCAAACAAGATACAAACATTCAGCAAGGACAAGATCACTTAGCCAAACCAAGACACACCACCACCCAAGTCCAGATGCTCAGGCCTCATTGAAGCTACAGAAACATGGGTAACCAAGATAATATGAGCAATATAGAAATTAACAACCCCATCGTGTTTCCTGGGAATGACAATCAAGTGGATACACAAAACAATGATTAAAAAATAGCAGTTATAAATATGTTCAAGAAATTCAAAGAGGATAGGCATAAAAAACAGAATGAAGACTATGAAAACACAAACAATTGAATGAAATAACTAAAACAATTCCAAACATGAAACTAGAATTCAATAAAGTGAGATTCTCTGAAGAAAAGTCAATCTGAAATAAAACTTGAAGTTAAAAACTCAGGAACTCAAACAGAAGGCTTAGAAGAAAGAAGCTAAAAGAAAGTGGAGGGAATGAAACAGAGAAGATCAGATCTTGAAGACAAGCTTGGGGAAAGGGATCACTCAATCAAAGAAAATGTCAAATATAAAATAATACAGCAAAGGAATATGCAAGTTCTCTGGGATACTGTAAAAATATCAAACCTACAGATCATAGGCATTAAAGAAGAAGAAACCCAGGCCAAAGGCACAGAAAATATTTTTAATAACACCATAGAAGAAAATTTCCCAAACCTAAAGAAAGAGATACCTACCAAGATGCAGAACACAAAGCAAACAGAACCAGAAAAGAAACTCCCCGTGTCATGTAATAGTCAAAATACTAAAGGTACAGAACAAAGAAAATATCTTGGAATAAATCTAACCAAGGAAATAAAATACCTGTACAATAAAAACTTTAAGAACTGAAGAAAGAAATTGAAGATACCAGAAGAAGGAAAGACCTCTTATGCTCATGGATCAACATTGTGAAAATAGCCTAAAAGCAATCTAAAAGTTCAATACACTACTCATTAAAATTCCAATGTAATTATTCACAGAAATTGAAAAAAAATCTCAAATTTCATATGGAAACACAAAAAAAAACCAGGATAGCCAATACAATCCTGAACAATAGAAGAACTTCTGAGACATTACTATCCCTCATCTCAAATTATATTATACAGTTATAGTAATAAAAACAGCATGGTATTCACATCAAAACAGACAAATTGATCAGTGAAATAGAATTGTGGTTCCAGATTTAAATCCACACATCTATGGACTCCTGATTTTTTTTTCACAAAGGAGCCAAAAATACACACTGTAGAAAAGACAGCATGTTCAACAAATGGTCCTGGTCAAATAGGATAAGGGAATGTAGAAGAATGAAACTAGATTCCTAACCCTCACCATTCACAAAACTCAACTTCAAATGAATTATGAATCTCAACATAAGACTTGATACCATTATTCAAATAGAGGAGAAAGTAGGGAATACATCGGAACTTGTAGATACAGGAAAGGGCTTTCTGAACAGAATTCCTATAGTGCAAGTCTGAAAATTGACAAATGGAGCCCAAATTTCTGTACATCAAAGGACACCACTATTTGAGTGAAGAGGCAACCTAGAGAATGGGAAAAGGTCTTTACTAGCTTTATCTCTGACTGAGGGTTAGTATTTAGAATATGCAAAGAACTCAAAAAGACTAAATGAACAACAAACAAACAAACCAAACCAAAAAACCCAATTAAAAAGTGGGATAAGGAGCTGGGCAGAGAATTCTCTAAAGATGAAACACAAATTGCTGAGAAATACTTTTTAAAATGTTCAACATCTTTAGTCATCAGAGAAATGAAGATTAAAACCACTTTGAGATTTTTATCTTACCCCTCTCAGAATGGCAAAGATCCAAAAATAACAAGCAACAAGTGCTGGTAAGGATGTAGAGAAAGGAGAACTCTTATCCACTGCTGGTGGGAGTGCAAATTGGTGTAGCCACTATGGAAATCAATGTGGGGATTCCTTAAAAAGCTTGAAATTGATCTACCATATGATCTAGCCATACTACTCTTGGGCATATACCCAAAAGACCCTGTACCCTACTACAGAAATATGCATTCATCCATTCATCCATATTTATTGCTGCCCTTTTCATAATAGCCAGAAATTGGAAAACAACTTAGATGCACATCAACTGATGACTGAATAATAAAGGTGTGGTACATATACATAATAGAATATTATTCAGCTTTGAAAAACCTGAAATTATGAATTAGCAAGTAAATGGATGGAACTAGAAACAATCATCTTGACTAAGATAACCCAGACTCAGAAAGAAAAATGTCACATGGTTTCTCTCATAGCTGGATGATAGCTTTGAAATCTCACATATATGAATGTTTCAATTTGAAAATTCAGAGGGGTCTAGAAACTAAGAAATGGCCATGGGTGGAAGGGGCAAGGCTTCCTGGGAGGAATGCAGTGATATGAAGGGAGAAAGAGGAATGTTAGACTAGGAAAGGTTGGGGAATGGGAGAGTAGGGCAGAGGAGGGAATGTAGAGAGGGTTAAGTAACACTAAAGACTTGTAGAAAAAGCCATATGGAAGCCTGCCACTATAGAAACTTCTTAAAGTATACATATACATATACAGCATACATATACTTCTTAAAGTATACATATACATATACAGCATAAAAAGAGTTTAAAAGGAGTTATCTTATAACAAGGGTCATTACCCTTTCTAAACATCACAGGGTAATGAAAAAAAAAATCTCAATGCCAGGAATTGACTCCCTCTCTAGAAGCTGATGACCAAGGGTCCCATAGACCCTCAAACAATACTGACCATTTCTCCTGCTCTTGGTTATCTACCAGATCTGGATGGTAAGAGCATATTGCTGAAGACACTGCATACATGAGCTGTAGAATGAACAAGGAGAAATCAAGCTGGTGGTGACCTCAGAGCTTCATCTCTACTGGCTAGCTTAATAGAGCTAGAAGGTGCTATGTCCTTCCTTAGGTCAGGTCCTAAGCTACCTGAAGGAAAAAATAATCATCATCCTTACGCAACTGAGAATCCTATGAACTACAATAACAACTGTCCTAGCAAGACATGCCCACCAATGCAGTAATTATGTGAGCAACCAACCACTCTAATTAGATTTAAGGGCCATTTCCTGGGATGAAACCCCTACCTGGAATCAATATCAAGCTTAGGAACCTGAGGCTAAACATGTATAGGACATAAGGGAGAACCAATACTGTTTCTCTACTAAGTGGTCATCATATTAAACTGATCCTTAATGATTTATTCTTATGCCCATGGATTAATGTATCTCTCACCAGAAAAGTTTCTTTATGCAACAGATGATGATTAATACAGAAACCCATAACTGGTCAATGTACAGAGAACAAGAGGCTTCAGAATGCTTATTCTTGAATAGGACACCTATATCAAACTTCTTTCTCCTAATGCTCATGAGTCATTGCAGAAGAGGGGCCAGAAAGATTGTAAGAGCCAGATGTGGTAAATGACCACAAGGAAATAGAGTTTTCCAGGCAGCTGGTCAGCTACTTATATGAACTCCACAGCAATGGTGACAGCATGTTCGTGTCCCATACAAGTTCAAATCAGACAAAATAACAACACAGACATGAGGAAACAGGTAAGAAGCTTCACCCACCTCAGGAAATTGTGGCAACAGATGGCTGCTGGGAGGGGCAGAGAGTCTCTTTCAAGCATGGGACTCTTGGCAGGTTTACCAGGCTCCAGTGGATGGACCCACACTGAAGGACATTTGGAAACACAAATTACACTGTGTAGGTCTTATTTCATATATGTGTGTGTGTGTGTGTGTGTGTGTGTGTACATACATATACAATAGCATATATTACCATATTATTTATTATTTTTATTTTATGTGTATGACTGTATTGCCTGCATGTAGGTAAGTGCACCCATGTCATGCAGTGCCTGCGGAGGACAGAAGAGGCTGTCGGATCCCCTGGAACTGGAGTTATGGACAGTTGTTAGCTGCCATGTAGGTGCTGGGATGAACCTGGGTCTTCTGCAAGATAATAGTGTCTATTAAATTGGCCTGAGTCAATAAGAGGATGTAGGGATAGGGGAGGGGATCTAAATACAACCAAATTTTCAAAAACTCAGTTAAAACAACAAAAAAACCTCCCAAATTAGAAAATTTGCAGACCACAAATTTTCATGTCTGTGTGTCTCTCTGTGTGTGTGTATGTGTGTGTGTGTGTGTGTGTGTGTGTGTGTGTACCTCAAACCAAATAAATTTGTCAAAGTAAGGAAATTTAATATAGATGCTTGAAGATAAACTCATCACATAGTTCCCTCCTATCCTGCTATCCTAACTTTTAAATCTGAATAAACATATTGAGTGCTGTTAGTAATAAATTTGACATGTAAGATAGATTTATAGATGTTTTAGAGATATCAAACTTGGTTCCTAGGTCTTTAAATGTCTCAATAGTTAATCTTTACAGATAACTTGCTATTAAAATTTATACTCAGAGACAGAGGCAGGTGGATCTCTGAGTTCAAGGCCAGCTGAGGCTTCAGAGAGACCTGTTTCAAAAAAGACTGAAAAAAAAATTTACTCTTGGCATTGAACAACTATTGTGGGAAGAAGAAATTTTGTTTTAGGTTCCTAGTGAGGTGCTAGCATGTTACCATTGGTGGTTGTCTGGACTGGATGTTTGCAGGTTCTTGGCATCTTGTTTGAAGAACTGAAGAACTGCACACAAATAACAAGGCAGCCAGGGATTTTGTTCAAAGGCAGTAAAAGTACAGATGATATGAGGCAAGGGGGTTGTGACATCATGCCACATTCCACATTATAGCGGTGCTTGAAAAAGACAGCCCTGACTATTAGCACACACTTTAAGGCCAAGAGCAGACCCAAACTGCCAAGAACCTGTTCTTTCAGATCTCTCTAGGAACTGTACTTTAGAACTGTGCTTTTTAAAAATTGAAACAGTATATACAGCATGTGATGGAAAAGTAAAAATTGGACCCTTATTAGAGAAAAATTTTATTCTTTGATCCCTAGACCTAGAATACCACACATACGCTACAAGCAATTTCTCTCATTGTTTGCAATGAGATAAGTGCTGCTTCAAATGCTTTGTTATGTAAAGCACACATATACATATTCATGCATTATTTGGGGCCCAGGGAAAGGAAGGTTCATGAGGGATTAATGTCATATGCCCAAGTCATAATATGAGCACATAGCTCAGTGAACTTGTTTACATATGTCGCAAGGTTAGTGTGCTGTATAGTTTCAGCTTCAACTTGACACACCTGGGAAGAGGAAACCTCAGTTGGGGAATTTCCTCTACTGGATTGTTCTGTGAGCATATCTATGAGGCATTTCCTTGATTGTTGAGTGATGTGGAAGGGCTCAGCCCACCAGGGGTGGTGCCACTCCTGGGCAGGTGGTCCTGAGTTTCATGAGAAGGCAGGCTGGCCACAGGCCAGAGGAGGGAGCCAATAAGCAGTGTTCCTCCATAGTCTGTGCTTCAGCTCCTGCCTCGAGGTTCCTGCCCTGCTTAAGTTCCTGCCTTGGCTTCCCTCAGAGATGAACTGTCACTTGGAAGAGTAAGATGAAATAAACCCTTTCTTCCCTGAGTTGCCTTTTGGACAGTGTTTTATCACAGCAACAGAAAAATAACTAAGACAGTTAGGTAGAAATCATTTGTCCAGGGTATGTCCATATTGTAAAAGTCATTACCACAGCAGGCAGTAGGTTCCAAGCAAGATTATTCGACAACCCCAGGTTACGTCTCCATTTTCATTCCAGAGTCCTGGAAGAGGAGTTGGTTGTAATGGATGTGGTATGAGTGGTTTTCTGCTTTGACTGATACTTTAATAAGCCTTTGTTCACCATGCATATCCTATCCCATAATGTACCTGATAGACATGTAATGGTAAAGAGAGAATTTCTCCCAAGAGTTCATTTTAAGGACACAGGCCAAGTTGAGTTGGCTCTCTGTCAGAATATATTCTAGGATGTGTTTGACCACAAAACAAGTTACTAGAGGGTTGCTAGGAAGCTATTAGGGGGTTGTTAGGGTAGAGTGATCTGTAGTTTGATTTAAAGAGGGGTGTGTATGTGTGTAACTCAATGCAGGCGGGGGTCACAGGTTGCTAAGCTCTACCTGCAAGCAGCCTGCTCAAAGTACATGGTACAGTATTGCTATCACAGGCACAAGGCTGTGCAGTGGCTCTCTAGAACATATTCATGCACATAACAAAAACTATAGCTAGGGATCGCTAACTCCCCAATGCCCCTCTCCTCAGCCTCAGTGACTGTCATCATCCCACGCTCTGCTTCTGTGTTTGACTATTTTAGGTGCCTCACATAATTGGAATCATGCAGTGTACATCCGGTGACTGGCTTGTTTCACTTAGCATACTGTCCCCAAAGTTCACCCATCCTGTTGTAGATTACAAGATTTCTTTTTATTAGGCCAAATAATACAGACATTTTCCTTTCCACCCATCTGCTGGTGGAATTCTGATTGTTTCCAAATCTTCTCTACTGTGAATGGTTCTGCAATAACACAGGCATGCTAAGTGAGCTTTTCTGTTTTTCATTATGGCCATGCAGTTTAGTTTCCTAAGAAAATGTCAGAAGAAGACGGAAAGCATTTTTCAAAGCCTGTTTTTAGTAAGCATGATCTTCTTCTATTAATACGATATTTGAATTTTGTTTAGATGCCATTTTGGCATATACATTCTATTTTTTTACTGGTTCATATTTTCAGTTCAATAATATTTATATTTATAGTCGAATACATACATATTGCAATGCTTGCTTAAATAGTCTCCACAAGCTTCCAGTTTCAAACTGAAATACTTGGGAAAATTGCTATCATTTTTTTAAACATGATAAAATCCCAATCATCCCCCAAATGAATCTTTTGCATAAATTCACATTTCTTAAAGTAGGGCAGACCTCTGAGAATGCTGTGATAATTGTTAATCATACCCCACCTCGAGCTTTGACATCAGACAAATGTTCCTTTTTTAGATATTATAGCTCCAAATTCACTTTTCTCCTGTGTGTCAAACAAATGTATTCATTAATTATTAGAAAAACAAAAAGGAATGGTATACTTATGAAGGTCCATCAGCTTGAACTGGTGATTTCCTTTACTTACACTGTCATTAAAACGTGGCATCATTAAAATTTGAAACCATGCGATCAGACATGTGAAATAATTCTGTGGAATGTAGGTGACAAAGTCCCAAGGGTCTCCTCTGTGTACTAATTTCCTTCTGTATGTGCTTCCTGTTCCTTGGTAGAGCAGAGGTGTGCACAAGTACACCTAGATGCTTGGGTTCACAGTGGGCACAAATACGTATACACACATGAAGCACACAGATATAATCATATACACAGGGTACACACATATATACATGCTTTCTGATACATTATAAATACAGGTATTGGATTGACACAGTCTGCTTTTCACTCCAATGAAAGAAGGTACCTTGAATTGCATACCTATGTATGTGTTTAATGAAGTCCATTTTACAAAAGGGCTTGAAGCCAAAGACTGATTAAAGCCATCTCTCTTATTCACCAAACAAGTACTTTTAGGTCTGCCTACCACACACATCCAGCATCTCCATGTTCTAAATCTTCATGGGCTTACCCATGTCTGCACTTAGCAACCACTTTGGCCTGTTCCTTGAGCTCAGGCACAAAAGCCTTAGTAGCATTTTCCTAGGATACATGGTTGGCATCTAGACACAGTTGAGGAGGATGTGCCTGAGGCAGCCCTGGCCTGATACGGATACAAGAACGTCCAACTTGGAAAGGATGTTGTCTACCAGTTTAGCCCAGGAAACTATGTCTGAGATACAATGTGACTCATCCAGGGACCTATAATAAGCAACAAACAATGCTGAAGAACAGGAGACATGAAGACCAGGCATACTGGATGAATTAGGAGGTACCGAAGCTGTGGGAAAATATGAATGGGACTAGTGTCCCATAATCAGCTAGGACTAAAAGCGTCTCCTACCAGTTGTAGCTGTGTTGTTTCTTTTCTGCCCTTTATTTGAATGGGTCAGCTGTTATTCCTATCCAGGAGAATCCCTTCCTATTATCTAATTACTCTTTTTTTTTTTTTTTTTTTTTTTTGACAGTGTCTCCCTAGTCCCAGTCCACCTAGAAGTTACTATGTGGACCAGGCTGGCCTTGATCCCACAGAGATCCGCCTGCCTCTGCCTCTCGAGGGCTGGGACTGAAGGCATGTACCACCATGCCAGGCATCTCATTGCTCTCACAGAAGGTCTTCATTGTTTCAAGATGTAATCTTTGGTTCAACATTTTTTTCAGTTCATGTAGGAAGTCTGTGATTCAAATCTTCGTCTTCAGCCTTAAGTCTTATTCGCCAACTCAGTGCTTCTGAGGTTTCACTCCAGAGCATGATGGGATGAAATGGAGCCAAATTCAATGAGTGTCTAGTGTGCAGTGTACACTGGGTTGTCCCATGGCACATCTTTGAAAGCATGTATTATGTCCCATTGTTCAGGGCAGGAAATTAAAGCTAATCCTCCCACCCCTGACCTTAATCACTCTTCATATTGTCATTTAGCAACATAAACTGAAGCCATCCTCTGCTGCTGCTTTGGAGAAGGAATTCCCTTGAGAACTATCCATGGTTGCTTCCACCTACCAGTACCACCCTCAGGACATGCACCGTCTTCTCTCTTAAATTCTTTTTTTCTACTCCTTCTTTTCCCTTGTGGCTGTGTCCAATCTGTCTCCCTCAACCCATCTGTTTTCTACCTTCCTGACACCTTCTACTTAGTAACATTTACTTATTAGACCATGTAATCACTGCTTATCCCTCAGTATCCATAAGAGATGTGTTCCAGGACTTTCCATAGTTCATCAAGTCCCTTATAAAACAACATAGTATTTACACATAATCCATGCACATCCTTTCACATTCATTAAACCATCTCTAGATTATTTATAAAACATAATACAGTATAAATTTTATGTTAGTAGTTGTAACTGTTTAGGAAAGAACAACAAAGAAATCTATAGGTTTCTGGAAAGGGCACAGGCTTTTGAGGGTGAGATGACAGGAGAAATTTCCATCTATGGTTGGTTCAATCTCAAGAGTATGGAACCAATGAATATGGGGGGCTGGATGCACTGTGCAATTCTTTTAATCTACTCACCTCCTCCCCACACCCCAATGCTATTAGGAAATATACAAATAAAAAAATAATCAAACTCAGATTGCAACATGTATTTTTGATTTTTTCCACAGGTTTTCTTTTGGCATCAGAAAATCCACAATTGTTAGCATCACTGCTGAATAACTCAGAAATGAATTCTGCATTCCTCTGCCTTCAATGCCCACCTCCAACACTGGGCTTCCACCTTCCCTTCTCACGCCTCCCATTTCCGCTGTGTGGGTGAACTGGATATGGGCTGCCTGGAAAATATGAGTTGGCTTCCTAGAAACTTTGCAGAGGCAGGAGATGGCTGTGGTCCTGCCGCCTTTGTGTGTGGTATGTGTGTGCTCTGTGTGTGTGTGTGTGTGTGTGTGTGTGTGTGTGTGTGTTAAATTGCATTTCATTTTGCTTTGTTTTATTTTATTTTATTTTTGGTAAGGGACTGGATTTCCAATCTCAAGGATTTTCTGAGACTAAATCTTGTACAGGACTTCCTTTGCTTTTCACAAGTGATATCTGTCTGATCTGGGAAAAATAAAACAACTCTTTTGTGGAAGCTGAGACTGCAGTCCCTAGGACGAACTGAGGCGTCATTTTTTTCTGATGTCTTTACTGTATAGAAGAGAAAAATAAGGTCTCAAGAGGTCAGTAGAATCACCCAAGTCCTGCTGACAATTAGTGACAAGGCTGGGAGCGGGATGTAGATCTCCTGACCTCAACTCCAGAGATATTTCCTTACTGCTGTGTCCTTCACAAGTGAACCCTGCAGTTTGCAATTGCACGCCAGTTCTCCAAATAGATATTTTTTAGGAACATCTATGCGACCAGTTTGGGGCCCTTTGTTTTGCTGTGTTGTGTGTGGCCAGCAGCTACTGGAGGCCAGATAACCTTGGAGAGTCCTGAACATCCCTGACCCATGCACACTGCAGAGTCCCCTGAGTCAAGAAGACAACAGCTCATTGCTCTTTTTGCATGTCTAATCTGGCAGCTCTGGACAGAATGACATAGTTTGTGAGGTCTGTCTTCTTGCCCACATCTCCCTTGGGAGTGCTCATCTCTCGGGCTTTATTTCTTCCTTCTGAGATTGGCAGGTCTTGCTATTTCTATCACTATTGTTCTTTCTGTCCTACAAGACCTTCACTCGTGTTCACTTCTATTCTTTTAAAATTCATTTATATTTCCTTTTAGCCCAAATAAAGACATTCCAGTGATTAAAATTATAAGCATTAGAAAATAATGAAAGGACTGGAGAGATGGCTCGGTGGTTAAGAGCACTGGTTGCTTTTGTAGGACTGGTGTTTGGTTCTCAGTATCCACATGGCGGTTCACAACCATCAGTAATTCTAGTTCCAGGGGATCTAGATACCCTCTTCTAGCCTCTGCAGAAACTGGATGCATGTGGTACACTTATATACATGCAAAAAACAATCATACAAAACACATACACATAAAATAAAAACAAATTACAGCACTAATTTCCTCATCTCACTGTAGTCTCAGGAACACACACACCTATTAACACTTGATTTCCCTCCTGACTCAGCATTGATCACTTTGTTCCACTTTAGCACATGAAACTGGAAGCTCATTGTTTTTTAAATAGCTTGACAGGTTCCATCATTTTCCATAAGGTATGTTGCCAGTCTCTCCATCTGGGATGGAGATGTGTTTTGCTTTCAGGGTTTTGCCAGCACCAAGAATCCAGATCTTACATTCTGAACCTCACCCTTGACGCATTTCCTTTTCCCTAGATCACATAGAACATTTATTCTACCTGCTATAGATTTGAACACTGCTGTCCTAGGAGACAACTAAATTAACTAATAAATTAGTGCTTACTATTATGTTACTAGTCACTATATTAATGTGACCTTTGTGCTTATTTTAAGAACCACATGGACAAAAGTTCTTAACACAACCTTCCTCTACTATTCTTCCTCTCATGTTTTTAAACAAGCCATACATTTAACCCAAAGTATATTTCAAACAGAAGTTTCAAGAATACCTAGGTACCAATCAGTAAGGATTGTAATTTTGGGTTGTCTGGGCTTACACCCTCAAAAGCTTACACCCATCTACTTGGCTGGTCCCAGGCGAGAAGGGCAGTTCCAGTTTCAGCTTTGAGCATCAGTTTAAAATATCGAATCTTCACCCTGTGGAGATGGCAGCTGCCTATACCTCAGTCTGAAGAGAGCCTTAGTTAAAAAAGGCTGTGAGTTTGGCCTTGCCTCATGCTCAAAACCTGTTACGGGTCTAAAGTGGAAGGTAAATTTAAAATTTCCAGAAGAAAGCATGGAATAATGTCTTCATGACCCTGGGTAAAAGTTTCTTAAACAAGATATAAGTGATAATAGTCATAAATGAAAATTTACCAGAAATAAGTCCAGTACTATTTCTGAAAAATTCTATTATGGATATAATCATGGTTTAGACTTCAGTGAGGTTGATGTTAGTCTCCTCATGCTGCCATAGCAAAATTCCATATGCGGAGTGGCTTAAACAACACAAGTGTATTTTCTCATAGCTTTAGACACTGGCAGTCCAAATTCAGGATGTCCACATGGTTGAGTTCTGTGGATGATTCTCTGTTTTGCAGATGGCCACATCTTTGCTATGTTCTAACAAAGAGTATGGTGGGGAGAAGAAGGAAAGAGAGAGAGAAAGAGTGTGAAATTCCTCTTTTTTCTCTCATAATGTAGACTTGCAGCAATCCTCCTGCAGACGTGTCTTTTTATAATGCCACAGTCCCATTGGATTAGGCACTTATCCTTATGACCCTCTTTAAGTGACTCATAAAAACCCCATCTCCAGTCACATGGGGAGTTGGGGCACCAACATATTAATTTTGGAGGGACACGAATCCACAGCAGGAGTCCACGCATTTTGTGTGCTACTATTTCTAATACACAGTTACCCTGGCTCCCCAGCATGGTGCTTGCATTCTTAGGACGTCCAGGATTCTGTTGTATGGAACAGGTGCCCCCACAACTATTTCCTTCTTTCCTTCTCCCAACAAAACTGAGTCTTCCTGAATCCATTAGCATCATACTTTGTATTTTCTGTAATATGTTGTTTGTGTTCTTAGCACAGAGCCTTCCACATAATGGGACCTCTTCTTAATGGATGTTTGTTTCATATTGGGGGTGGAGGAAATGTTGCCATTGTTTGTTGATCTACTTTTATTTGTGTATTTTAATTAAAAGTGACTGGGAGGTTTGAATTTTCCCTTAAAAATATAGACCAGAGAGGCTGCAAGAGGAGGGCTTGGTGGGTGCTGGGGATGATCTATTTCTTGATCTGGGTAGTAATTATGTATTATGTTCATCTTCCTATATATATAACTCCTCAGGCAGAACACTCATTGTTTGCATGTCTGTGTATGTTGTGTGTTAATCAAATATGTACCATGTATATGCATATCTATTATATATGTCTAGTTTACTAAGATATTATGTTGGTGTGAGTTTATGGAAATAATGCTCATATTATTTATTGAAGTACAATTTTCTTTGGTCAAATTGTCCAAATTGAAAACATTTACCTTTGACTGCGCATCTAAAAATGAACTCTGCAGTCTATTATAAAATGTGCAAATGGTTTCACATTCAAGGTCATTCACTGCAGTGTTGTTTATAATACAATAGAAAACAATAGAAAAAAGAACAAATAAATAGGACATCACACAATGAATATAATTCAAATGCTAGTGAGAAGGAGGCAGATTTGCTGCCTTGGAAGGGTCTGTAGATTAATAAACTTGTTTTTCACTATTCTTTTTTCCTGATAAACACTGAAAATTTTATTTAAGTCAATTAAATCAAAACATCCTTTGCTGCAATCATTCTCTCATTTGGGGTGTTCCTAAACACTCCCCAACTGATAAATTTGCTTCTCTTCTTCACATCTATTTGTGGAGTAAAGTCATATTGAGCGAAGTCGGCAGGTCACTCTTCTGTTGGTGACCTTATTAATTGAGTTTAAACCACAAGAGAATTTGAACCTTCTTAAAAAAAAAAAAATGACACTTTTGATGTCTTTTTGCCCTTTTTAGTCCCACCCCACCCCCTTCCCTTCCCCTGAATGTGGGAAGAGAGTTACTAGTGCCATGAGTTAGTTGTCAGAGTTACTAGTGCCATGAGTTAGTTGTCAGAGTTACTAGTGCCATGAGTTAGTTGTCAAACTGGAAGGAAGGGAAGCCTCAGGGGGTGTGATTTGAATTGCAAAGGAAGGGACTAGGTTTATTTTAAAGCTCATCTTAGATCTGCAACAGGCAGATGCCAAGAAGTAAAGTCTTACTCTGTGGCCTCAGGATCCAGTGTTTAGAGGCTCCCAGAAATAAAATATGAAACGTAATCAAAGACAAGGCCTGCAAGAAAGAAAGAAGAGGGACCTTTGAAGAAACCAGATCAACTGCGACCATCTGAAACAAGCAGAAGGGGCTTCATGGCTGGGAAGAGAGGGCAGCTGCTGGTAGAGCCACCAGAAGTGAAACCCAGGTTTGCACAATTCCAATAGGCAATTTATAAAGGATTTGAAAAAGATATGGGCTGAGATTTAGTGGTGCTGTTTCAACAACTAATAAAAAAGTTAAAAGTCGAACTACGCAAGCTGGTACTTGGGGGAGACTGAAGGAGGAAAATTACAAGTTAAAGGCCTGTCTTGGCTAAGCAAATGAGTAGTAGGTGAAACTGGGTTACAAAGTGTGGCCCTGCCTCAAAACAAGACAAAGCAAACAAAACCAAATAACAAAAGACAACAACAGCAACAACAAAACCCACTGGGAAACAGTGGTTTCATGCCACCCGTTCATTTTAGGAACAACTGTTCCAGGCAGAGCTAGGATGAAATGCCCTCATCTCTTGCTCTTTCTCTCCCTTCCTTCCTTCCTTCCTTCCTTCCTTCCTTCCTTCCTTCCTTCCTTCCTCCCTCCCTCCCTCCCTCCCTCCCTCCTTCCTTCCTTCCTCTCTTTCTTTATTGTATTTTAGTGAATATTTTATTTACTATGTTATTCAACACCAAAATTTAAAAACCTAAAGAAATGTATAAAAAAATAAAATTCACTTAGAATTTTATCTAGCTAAATTACAATTTTGAATTTTAATTGAATTTTTAATTTTTAAGAATTTCATATATGAGTATTGTTGCATTATTTCCATACCTCCCAGTCCCCTACCAAGTCTTCCCATGTACCCTATTCCCACTCCCTCTCAGTTCCTTATCCTCTTCTTTCTTATTGTTACATATATATATATATATATATATATATACACACATACCTTTATAAATATACATATATAATGCAAGCCCATTATTGGTGCTCGTGCGTACCTGTGTTTAGGGGTCCCTGGAGAAAACTGATTCTCCCTTCCTCGGCATCTATTGATTGCCTATAGCTCTTCATCTTGAGGTGGGACCCATGACATTCTCTATATCCACCTTTCTCCACCTGGTCTTCTTGAAAGCCCACTCTGCTCTGGGGAAAGCAGCTGAATTGAATCCCATTCTGCATTTGGGAGGGAAGCTGCATGAATCCAGGCAAATTACTTTACCTTTCCAAGATTTAGTTTTCTCACCTGTGAAATGGAGCTAACACCGTCTCTTATGGTTGTTTGGGGATTAAAAAGCACTTCAAAGAGAGCCTGGTTAGTGTTTATCAAGATTATACAAACTAGAGACACTTGGGAAGAAGCATCTCGGTTGAGGAATTTCTTCCATCAGATTGGGCTGTGGCCATGTCTGTGAAGTATTTTCATTACTAAATGATGTAGGAGGGCCCAGCCCACTGGGGGCCCTGGCTGTGTGGGAAAAGGAGCTGAACAAGCCAGACTAAGCATGTCAGCAAGTAGCATTCCTCCACAGTCTCTGTTACCAGTTCCTGCCTTGTGTCCCTCTATAACTGAACTGTGTAACCTGCAAACCAAGTAAACCCTGTCCTCTTCCAAGTTGGTTTTGGCTAGTGTTTCATTGCACAGCAACAGAAACCAAGCTAGAATCGGTCTGCACCCAGAAGAGATTGTATATATGGTAGTCTTAATCCTAACACTTTTATTTCATCAAATTTCTGCATCACAGAGTAATTTTTAAGTGGGGAAGAGCAGAACCAACATAGGAGGTGGCTGCATTGAGACACTGATGTAGTCCTGGGTACTACAGGAGGTCTAATGTAAAAGTCTCTTCAGATGGGAGCTGTCTGATACAGGAGGATTCCAATAGGCATGCCCTCCCACCACAGTTGAAAGCAGATTGCAGCTGTCATGGAGCAGGGAGGATGAGAGCTCTAGCGGTCAGATAACCAGCCCTAAGGGTCTACTATTGTGTGAACTATACAACATCTCTGCAGTCACACTTCGTTGCCTGATTCCACTGCGTGGCTTCACCTTTAAAGTGGAGAGTTGAGTCTGGACTTTCCTGCACCAGTTCCGTGTAAAAGGACAGACCCTGGTGTCACTGCTTAGACTGTGGATGATCAAACTGAAGAGGACTTTGGATTTATTTATGAACAACTAAAAGCCTGAAAAATGTCAACAAATGAGCAAACATGTTCTTGCTTTGCTAACAGAATTAGGCTCATTACAAGCTCTCTAGCCAGGATACTTCATTCCTGAAAAGTAAAAATCTTGGAGTAGAAATCAGTCAACAATGTTCCCTCCTGCTCTCTCAAAGAAAGGTTAACAAGGCCTGGAAACAGCTCTGCCAGGTGGGGCGGGATCACCCGCAGACCTCTCAGGGAGTGACCACAGACTCTGCGGGGTCTTTCTAGGTCCTTTGATCTTTCCCCGGGATCTGGCAAGGGCTTCGTTTTCTTTTTAGCGCGTTTCTCTTGGTTTATTTATTATATCTGTTTTCTCGCTGGTCCTAGGGCCAGAACGTCAGTTTGTGCTGGAGTTTGCGCCCCGGGGTGTCCCCTCTGGGGCAGTACTGAGAACTTCTTTCAATAGAGCGTTCAAACGAGGGGAGGGGTGATTCCCTATCCCAGGAGCAAAGTGTGGATACCCGCCTTGTTCCTTTCCCCCAGTCCCAGCTTGGCCGGCGAGCGCCCCCTTTCCAGAGGACATTCTCGGTCCTCCAGCGGGCTGGAGTTTGCGAACGCCTCCCAGTTGCCAGGATCATCCCACAGTTGGATCTCCTTCCCTGGAGGGTCTCAAGTTGCCACCTGCCGCCGCGAGGGGACCTCCTGCTCCCCCGCACCGGGCCCTAATCTTTGCTCAGCCTTCGCATCTGAGTGGCCAAGCTTCAGCTCTCCATCTGCGCGCTTTAAATCCCATTTATCTTCTTAGCGCCCCAGACCTGGCCCGCCCCGCCCCCTCGTCCTCACTTGGAAATGACAGCCCATCCCCTGCATTTCCTACGGTACGCCAGACTAGTGTGACCTTTGAGGTGTTAGGAAAAGTGGTTTAAACTGGATGCAAGTCACCCAGGGGGGCTGGAAACAGGAGGGTCCAGCAAAGGGAAGGGGAGGCATCCCTAGAGTTCAGGGTCAGGACCCAGGCCAGGATCCTGGGCTCGCAGTCACCTAACTCCTTCCCAGCTAGTGTAGAAGCCCGCCCCTCCCAGGCCCCCAATCTAGGTCACTAGCCTGGAAGGGCTGAGCTGGGGGCTATCTGCTCCCGAGAAGGACTAGGAGTGAATTGATTCAGACCCTGCCCCTTTCCCTCGCAGTGGACTGTAATTCCATCCCCTGCGGGTCTAGCCGCCCTCCCTCCTGTGGCCAGTGCGTCCCTCCCCTCTGCCTCCTGCGTCCCCTCCCCAGCCTCGAAAAGCCCAGCTGCTGCGAGCCCGCTCCAGTCCCGCAGGCCGACCTCCAGCTGCTGCCCTGCCTCCTCTGACTCCCGGGAGGCTCGTGGTCCAGCCCTCAGGCCCCTCGTCACCTCCTCACCCGCGCGTCACCGGCATCTCCCACGTCCCCCAGGAGACGCCCTTTCCCTGTGCGCCCAGGACTTGGTGAAACTTTGCAGACGCCGGCGGTGAAATGGATTTAATCCCAACGGCCCTGCTCCGGCTCTGGCTCCTGGCTTCCAGCCTCACACTCGGCGCTGAGTCGCTACGGAAATCAGGTACTGCGCACAGTGCGCCCCGGGGCACGGCGCCCGCTCTGGAGCTCCCGGGTCCTGGCCCCTGCTGAGGTCGCCAAGCAGGCAGCTCAGTACCTCGGTCTCGGTTGACCAGAGCCGGCTCAGCTCGCTTCAGCTGTGAGCCGGGCTCAGAGTAGACGCGAGCCTCGCCCTCCCCGAGCCCAGGCGGATTCAGGGGGATTTGTTAAAAGAAATGATCTGTGCTCCAGAGCCAGCAGAAGTGATCGGTTCTGTTTGGGGCCACAGACCTCTAAAAGTTGGGGCAGCGATCACGGTGTCTCAATTACAGAGGGCTGAGAAAGCGTAGAGGATTCCAAAGGCGTCTGCTGGTTCTCTAACCATCTTACTGGATTCATACCCCCTAAAGCCCAGCCATTTCCTGTTGAGTGTCTGAAGGTTTGCCTGGAGCCCCCCGCCTGCCTCTGGTCCTGCCCAAGCATTCTGTAAGGACCGAAGCTCTCTCTGTCTTTAGGCTCTTCTTCCACCCCGAGGCTGTTAGTGGAGCTTGAAGTGGGTTAATCTGATCTTGCCCAGAACTCCTGTCTGCTCTGCTGTTCAAACAAAGATGTATGCATGTAGGCTAGCTAGTACAAAGGATCGGAAAGAACTTGAAACCACATTAACTCGCATTTCCTCTAGGTCTATAGGTAAAATGTATGTTTTTATCCACATTGATTTCGCCTGTGCCCTGAGATTATTCAAAGTAGAACACTCCAACAATAAAGTTCTAAGCATTGCTTCCAAATAACGATTTTTACTCTTTGTTGGCTAGGACCATATTTAGAATTGTGAAGGGGAAAAAAATCTGCTTTTTCTTAGCTTACTTTGCAAGTGGGGGGTTGTCTTATGGGATTAATTATATCTTCTGAACAATGGAAAACAATATAACTGAATTCAGCCTGCAAAACCTCACAGAAAGTGCAGTCTGCCTTTACAAATGTTTCTACAAGAAAGAAGCAAACCAGGGCAAATTTATCGGAGGGTTAAAAAAAAAAAATCTTGGCAGGTTCCCATTTGGCTGTTTAAATATTTTTACTGCTTGAGGATCTTTCTGGAGCAGTAGGACTTGTTGCCTTTCAGCTCTGGGAGACAGCCTGGGTCTTCAGGTTGTATCTGTTGTCACCTGTATCTTGTTACAGGACTTGAAATGTAGGATTGTCAGAATCGGGCCCCATACTTGTATTCTATTTGCAGGCTGTTCAGTTCATTTGGGAGGTAACAGCAGACATTGTAGGTGGTAACATATTAAATTGTGTCTCTACTTGAATGCTCTCATACACCTTCAAGCATTTCAGTAAAGGACTTCTGTGGAACTTTTCTCCTTGAGAAAAACACTTTATAATCAATTACATTCTGCAGATGTCATCGCCTAAAACTATCTAGCCACATTTTTTGAGTAGTGCATAGTCTCCTCTGCAGTTCAGAGCCTCAGTGGTGAAGATGAGATTCTTTGAAGGGTTGATTTCAATCCATCTAAGCAGAATTTTAAAGTACTGTACAAAGCCTGGTGTATAAAATTGCACAAATGGTTCACCCTATTTCCTCCTCCTGCTCCTTCTTCTCCTCCTGCTCCTCCTGCTCCTCTTCCTCCTCCTGCTCCTCCTCCTCCTGCTCCTCCTTCTCTTCCTCCTTACCCCTCCTCCTCCTGTTCCTCCTCTTTCTTCTTTATTTGAAGTTTCTATCCTAAAAACATTTTCTACCTGATTCAGTCAGAATCTTTTTCAGATATTTGTGCCAGCAATATGTTGTGCTGACTTCTTTGGTTCTCCTTGAAGTGTTGATAGGGGTTTGGTTTTGGAAACTCTACCTTTTAAATATATCTGGAATGTGAAATGCATCGGATTTGAGGTAGAAGGTGTGTTTAGACTAGGTTCAGCCTGAGAAAGGATTTTTTTTAATTACTTTATAATTTTATCCAGATACTGGCTTTCAGGCTGGAAAGCTGCTTGGATTAAAATGACAGCTACTTCATAAACTCCAAGGGAAAATTTCCCTGTGGGCTCATTTACATCCTGTGGAAAGACCAGTTTTTGATCCGTAAAATTGGTCCAGATTAAAAACTGAATATGCCCTGGTTGGCTCTGATGTGAACAGCAAGGAACTTATTTATAATCTTCCCTAGACACCAGAAAACCCTGCTTGGATCCATATGGGAACAACTTGGTACCTTGTTTCCTCCTTAGAAATTGGGGTGCCCAGTGCTTTGAAGGCGAAGCTGCCACCTGCAGAGCAGTGTATTTTCTTTGGCTATTCCTCTGTAACCTCCTCAATCTGACTTTTGGTTTTGTTGGAGAAGTCTTGGTTTCCAATTAACTTGAGAATTCCTTCCCCCTTTTAGAAAGGGACAAGAAGCAGGTTCAGATAGGAGCACCTTGTCCCTCCATTCCAAGACAGAACACCTCCCACACTGAGCATTAGTAAAGAAACCTGCATGTTTGTCAAGACTCACAAGAAGTGCCAGTGTTCAAACTAAGTCCAAATAAATAATAACTAACACCAATTAAGTGCTTGCTACACCGTCCTGAGACCTTGACATACACAGATTTCTTTAATCAACCCAGCAACCTTATGAGGTGCATCTTGCTAGTTACCTTGTTTTACCGAGGGGAAAATTGTTGCTTAGAAATGCTCAGTATCCCTGACCTTTATTATGAAGAACATTTTAGGTAAGTTTATTGACATGTAAGACATCTAGAAAAGTTCTTCCTTTTCAGATGTACAACTTGATGAGTTCTAACACACAGAGCCAATAGTGAAATCCTAAGCCATTCACCCTTAGCCACAGCTGCAGAATCCACCTAGAGGGGCCTGCATTCTCCACCATCACCAAGAGGTACCTGCCAAGGCACTAGCTCTCCTCTTCTTGGCTTTTTTTTTTTTTAAACTATAGAATATTTTCTCAGATTTTGTTTTTGAAATATATAGAACAGTTTCTTTACTCAAAAATAGAGAGTAAGTGGTGGGATGGGGGTTTAGGTTCTGGTATTTGAGTCAGAAACCCAGTCCACAGTTGTCTTGTTTGCAGGACTGTGTAGCTTGGGGTGTTCTTAGGGACAGAGCTCTGCTGAGGGCCTTGCCCTGTTGTTTGTGTGTGGGACCTAAGCTACCTATGGGAAATGCTCAGGTCTCCAGATATAGTAGTGCCTGGGCTACTGACATGGGAAGCTACTGTCCCCTGGCCTCATCCATAGAGTGTGGCCTTAGAAGGGCTTGTGGGGGCCAGAGGTACAGTGGAGTCCAGGGGTGGAAGAATGGGAGGGTAGAGGGCCTTATACCACCATCATGGCACTATTGCCACAAGACTCCATGGTGTGCAAGCACAATATGATATATTAGAAAATTTCCATTCCTTTTCAGATACAAATGGGAAACTAGTAAGGACTGCACATTTTGCAGTAGGCCTAAGGAGAATTAAGTGATCTGTCCAAGTTAACATCAAAAGCTGAACTGGGGAGAGATGGCTCAGTGGTTAAGAGCACTGGCTGCTCTTGCAGAAGATCGGAGTTCTATTCCCAGGACCCACATAGCAGCTAACAGCTGTTTGTAACTCCAGTTCCACGGGATCCAATGCCCTCTTCTAACCTCTGTGGGCACTGCACAACATGGGTGCACTTACATACAAGCAGGCAATACACTCATACACATAAAATAAAGATAATAAAAAAGCTGAACTGGGATAGCACACAGATATCCCCCTAAGGCCCCCTCCTACATACACAGTGGCCTGTAGCCAATTGCTTCTCAGTACCCTGAATCTCAGCAGCAAGTGAAAGAGGCAGGAAGGAGAAATTCACAAGGTTTGGGGGAATGAACTGCTAAGAAGCTATTCATATATACAAAGGCAAATCCATACCTCTTACCTTTATTATGAAGACTATTTTTAGGCAGGTTTATTGAGATATAAGACATCTAGAAAAGTTCTTCCTTTCAAGTATACAGTTTGATGAGTTCTAACAAGCATACCCAGTGAAATCCTCAGCTATTCAACTGCCACCAGCAGCCGCAGAATCCACCTAGAGGGTCCTGCATTCTCCACCATCACCAGGAGTTATCCATCCATGAGCTAATTCTCCTCAGCTTTTGTTTTTGAAATACATAGAGCATTTTCTTTACTCAAAAATATAATCTTGTGTTCCTCTATAGAAAATCCACCCCCCTCACAGCCCCTAGTAACCTGTGATCTGATTTTTGTCCCTGTAATTTTGCCTCTTCCAGAATGTTTTGTGTCTGCTTTCCCACTTATGCAACATTTTCAAGATCCATCCAGGTCGATGCACATATCAGTGGTTGGTTCTTTTGCTATTGCTTACTAATAGTTCTTTATGTACATAATAAATGGCCAGAATTTGTTTAACCATACACTAGTATTAGAAGTTTGGGGTCTCAAAAAAGTGATCACACAGTCCAAAATATTTTGGCAAGGCAAAAAGTTTTATTTCTGCAGAAAGGTACATAGCCACTGTACATCCCGTGAGCAAAGGGCCAACACCCAGAGGAGGTACTGCTAGGTTTTTATTCCCAACACAAAGGGGTCCTGTGCCCATTCTAACTGGTCAGAGCTCATCCTCACGTTCTCACACAATTAGCTCACTCAAAGTGATGCAGCTGATTATCAGAATGCAATTTTCAGCACCTAGTGTAACTTTGAACGCATTTTGATTTTAAGTGCTGGCCTTAGGGCAATTTGAATTTCTGCCAAGTGGCTACTTTGCAATTTTTACATGAATTTTTCTATTATTTAACCCTTTACAGTTCCCACACTGGTGAATGGCTTTTAAGTGATTCCAGCTTCCGATCTACCTACACACAGCCTATCCATGTCTCACTTCCATTTCTCTTGGTAAAGAGCAGAGTGGGATCACTGCCTCAGGTGTGTGCTGAACTTTATAAGGAAACACTGAATTGTTTTCCAGCGTGGTTGCACCATTTCACACTCCGAGCAGCAGCATATGAAAGTTCTAGTTGCTCTGGATCTCCCCTACCCCCCAGCAACTTAGAAAGGGTTTATTTTAGCTCACAATTCCAGGTTACTGTCCATTATTTCTGGAAAGTCAAGGTGACAGGAACCTGAAGCAGCATCACATCACATCAGTTAAGAGCAGAGAGCAATGCATGCATGGATGCTCACTTGCTTGCTCGCTTGTGCACAGCAGTTTCTCTACTTTCACACAGTTCACCTCCCCCCCAACTGCACTGCCTAGGGAATAGTGCCACCCACAGTGGGCTGGGCCTTCCTATAACAACCAATTAAAGCAATCCTCCACCACAGGCCCACAGTTCAACTACATAGGCAGGTCTCATTGGGACCCTCTTCTCAGTGATTCTAGGTTGAGTCAAGCTAACAGTTAAAGGTAACCAGCACAGTACAGCTGTTTCTTTGTTTTAGCTATTCTAGCAGGTATAGAATATCTTGTCACGGTTTTAATTTGTGTTACCCTTATGACTAATGATAATTGATAATGAGCTATTTTTTTCCCCTTTGGATAAAATGATTGTTTAATCTTTTGGCTTTTCTGGAAAAAGAACAAAAACTTGAGATGCTTGCTTTCTTACTGAAGTTTGAGTGTTCTTTGTACATTTTGGATGCAGTCCTTTATCACCTTCATGCTTTGAAAGTATCAGCTTTCAGAGTGTTGTTTGTCCTTTCATGTCTGTGTGTGTGTGTGTGCATGTATGCAGGTGTAGATCAGAGGACAAGCTCAAATGTCATCCTTAGAAACACCATCCATCTCTTTCAAGACAGGGTCTCAAATAAGCCTGGAGCTCACCCATTAGGCTGGACTGACTGGCCAGTGAGCCCCAGGAATCCCCTTTTCTCCCCAGCATTGGAATTTCAAGCACATGTCACCATGCCCAGAATTTTCCATCAGTTCTAGGGATTGAACCTAGGTCCTCATTATTGTGAGGCAAGCTCTTCACTGATAGAGCTATTTCTTCATCCCTTTTCTTTTATTTTCTTAATGGTATGTTTCAAAAAGAAAAGAATTTGAATCTTAACACATCCAATTTATCCCTTTTTAATGACCATTAAAAATATTGTTACTAATTTGAAAATTTCATATGATGTATTTTGATTATATTAAGAGCCCCGGCCCCTCTCTGCTCCTACTTTTCTATCTTCTCCCACATGCTGACTTCATATCCTCCATTATTATTTGAACAACTTCCCCTTCTCCTCCTCCTCCTCCTCCTCCTCCTC
>NW_008345884.1:2955931-2976872 GCF_000622305.1 Nannospalax galili
GGCTACTCTGACATTCTCCCCTCTGAATAAGTAACCCTAAAATCTTTTCAGGATTAGAGAAAAGCTCCCAAATATTTTCACATTTTTGGCCTTTGGAACAGAGTATGTTGCTAAGAGGCCCAAGGACATTGTGACTTTTAGCCAAGAAACTGGCTACTTTTCTTTGGGATCTTTTTACCCTAACTGCCTAGCCAATTCTTATCTCCTACTCTTATCAAGCCATCCTCTGAAGAGGTTACCCAACTTACAGATAGGGAATTGGGACGCAGACCGCTCTGGCTTCTTCCATGCTGAACAGGGACACAGGGTGAGGCAATTGGATAAATTGCATAACTCTTACCTGTAGGGGGAAAAGAAAGTCCTTGAATCATGAATAGGAAATGTGAAGGAGAAGTAAAGGCAAGAGTAATTATAATTAACATTACAAGTTCTAGACAGGGAACTAGAAAAAAATCAGAACAGGGCAATTTTCAAATGTTCATGTGAGAGTCCGTTGGAATTTCTTGACAAGGGCTTCCATAAGCATCCCTCTATTGGCTTCCTCCTCATTTTTCTTTTGTCTACCAAGGCTGGATGGACTCTGGAGTAATGGATTCAGGATTTGCTTTCAGGTATATTGATAGCTGTTGGATCTGTTAGACAGTGTCAGTTCCCTCTCAAAGGCTTCTAGGTAGTGGGAGAAAACACATTTATCCATCATTTTAGAACAACAGCGGGTTGCCTCCTTTAGCTACAGGTGGGCACTACAGTGTTGGAGACCAAGATTTGAAGTCTTACATTTGAGGAGCACTTTCTGATTAGGAACAAAATCATTAATGAGAAATAACCTTCTAAATAACTTTTTATATAGACATAAGCCTAATGTCTGGGAAGTGTAATCCCTTGAACTCTTAAAGACATATACTGATGATTTTACTCTTTGGTTATACTTTCCTTTTGGGTGTTTAAGGACATACCATTGGACCAGATAAACTGATTTGTTTTTACTCTATTTTTACACTTGAGGATCTGTTCCTCAGGGGTCACATAGGCTTGGGAGGAGCTCCTGGCTCCTTTCTTTACCAGTTCCATCTACGTGAAGATAAGTCAAAGGTCCTGCTTGACCATGTCTGGCTTCACTTGGAAGCATGAATGAGATGTTTCCTCTGAGTTGACCCTCCTCTTTGCAGACTAGACACTGGTTCAAGTCTATCTCATGGGGGAGCCTATGTCCTCCCTGACTCACCACAGTTACAGGACATTTTGAGAAATGTGCCATAGTCCCCTGGAACTTAGTCAACCTTGGAGGGTAAGGGGCAAAAACTGTCCTTTAAGTTCCTCTGACCACGTCAGTATAGGTCTCAAACTATGACTGTTGAACATCCAATATGGTTAATTCCACCAGTCTGGTACTTTTAATTATCATGTGCTATATGGATAAAGCTTGGGTAAAAAACCAAATATTCTCAAATTAACCTTGACTATATATATATATATATTTCCTTAAACAAGTTGACTAAACTATGACCATAGAAATTTTAAGATTATGTGTATATTATTTTTGTCTCATCCTTTAGAGATCATAACAAACCTACATAGACCTTCATCATTTGCTTAGGCTTTCTCATTTTTTCTATTTTAGAAAATATCTCCATTCCCATATCCTTTTAACACCTTTCACATTCTCATTTTCTTTCTTTCTTTTTTAAATAATTATGAAAGATAATAGCATTAACAAATGAATTTTCTGTCTGTTGTGAGACTTCTTTTTGCCGGGCATGGTGGCACACGCCTTTAATCCCAGCACTCAGGAGGCAGAGTGATGCGGATCTCTGTGAGTTTGAGGACAGCCTGGTCTGCATAGTGAGTTCAGGCCAGCTGGGCCTATAGGGAGACCTTGTCTCAAAAAGACCAAAAGGAAAAAAAAAAAAAAAACTCTTCTTTTCCTGGGGATGCTAAGCAATGCTTATTCCCTTTTAAGGTTCTAGTGTCAAGCCAATGTTTGATTAAAGTGTGGAATACCAATGAATTTATTGAGCTTACTTACAGAGATAACTGAGGGGTTGCTGAGGGTATGCACATTGGAGAGCACACTGGAAAGCCTCTACCCAGCGTGGGTCATGCCTTCTCTTCCTAGCCTTCCCCAGATTGTATACTTTAGCCCTCCCCAAATCCAGGAGGCCTATTGAGTCTAGTCTGTGTTTCCCAAATGTGTATATTCTCTCTTGTAAGTGGATGCTAGCTCTGCCTTTAGATAGGTGTCTATCAATTGGAAAATCCTTAGAGATTAGGAAATTAATAAGGATGGGGGTGGGACTTGGTTCATGGGATGGGAGATAGAATACAGTGATATAAATGATCAATTCTTTTTAGGACAGCTTAATCCATGGTTACAAAAATACTCACCCATGTTTAATTCTAGAAGGTTTTGAGTTTCCATTTAGGTCTATGACTCATTTTGAGTTAACTTTTGCTTGAGGTATGAGATATAAGCCAGGGCTTTTTTCTGGTGTATGGATATATTGGCTTTATTAGACAGGTATTCTTGTGCTTGGATTTGGTGGTGAGAGACAGAGTGGCCTTTGGCTTGCTGGACCTCTGCCCACACTGCCTGGTGCCATTCAGGCTTTCTCACACCCTCCTGTAGCAGGATAGGAGATAGATCTGTGAGACCTGACAGTGCAGTTTTTAGGGATTTCCCTATGATGGTATGTCTGTGGCCTGGTTAGGGTGGGCATAGAGTATTGGGGGCCTGAGGCTTGCTGGGTTAAAGGCCAGTATCCCAGTCCTAGAGTGTGGAGTTGTTCTTTATTGAGATAAAAGTCATGGCATTATTAACTCTGACATAGGTAGAAGGGTAGGAGGGAACATGTGGGTCTTGCCTTCTTTCCTGATCTGTCCTTTTTGCCTGAGTTCCCAGGTCAGTGAGAGAAGGCAAGGCCAGGGTTCAGAATTCAAGGTTTTCCCCAAACGATCTGGAAGTCTCCACAGTCATCTTTAATGAGGCACAAGCCTCTAATCTTTTCCTTTCTATTTCCTCAGCATTTCTTCACCCATATAGTTGGATTAAAGTGAAGATCTAGGGAAATTTAGGAAGAAAAAAAAAACTTAGAAGAGAAATGGCAGCTCATGGGCACAAACCTTGTTGGTGATGTTGGAGAATAAGGCTCTTCCAGGTGCTTTCTGCAGCTAATGGCTAAGTTATCAGGAGTCATGGGCCGTCCTGGTCTGTTTCCTGAATCCTTCCCAGATCAACCTGGAATTCATAAGAAATGGGTTATGTTTTTTTTTCACTTATAACTCTCTTTCTAGACTTTTTCCATGATATATAATTTTGGGGGTAGGGGGTACACCTCTTCTAGATACCCCTCCATTTCCATTTTCCAACTAACTCTACCCCATCCCAGTGATGGTCTACCTTGTACTGTTAATTGGGAGAAATTGATCACACAAAGGCTTCAAGGTGTGTGTGTGTGTGTGTGTGTGTGTGTGTGTGTGTGTGTGTGTGTGTAGCTGGGTAGAGAGATAACATAGATATAGATAGATAGGCAATATACAGGATATATCATATATACATATGTGTGTATGAGTACTGACAGACACATATGGTATCTGATAGTACCTAACTAGTAATTCCCCATGCACTTCAGAAACTATGACAGAAAAATCCTAACTCTTTACTCCATCAGTCCCCCTTCCCTTCCATGCATTTCCCCAACATATCTAATGTCTATGAAGAAACATCTGTTTGTTCTTCCCTGTCTTTTTCCCCATGATTCTTTGTGAGGTCGAAGGACAGAGAATTCAAGGTCAAGGATAAATTTAGTTTAACACAAGGCAGTGCTTTCTCTCAAGGAAGAATAACTTAGCCAGAAAGGAATGAAATGGTGATTTTTGCTTTTGTTTTCTTATCCAGAACTCAGAGTTTAAAAAATCTTAGCATTCTTTTGAAAGTACTTGCCTGCAGTTGCCTTTCAGTTTGTTCCTGGGCTGCTATGGCCAGAAAGCGGTCCAGTGATCCCAAACTAGATTTATGAAAGTCAGGGTCCCATGTGTCTGAGGTTCTGGGCCTCAGCTTCTGCATGGTTTATCCTGTAGATGTCCTGTATTCTCAGACCTCACCTACTGAGCATTTATCTCAGCTGACTGAAGAGCATGACGCCTTTTTGGTTTGTTTGGTTGTTTTTGTTTGTTTTTTTGAGACAAGGTCTCATTTAACTCAGGCATCCTCCACCTCCCAAGTTGTGTGATTGTAGGTGTGTACCACCATACCTGGCATCACAATATCTTGATGGCAGTAGAGCTGACCAAGCTTCTGCCTCTGGAAGACTACCACATGAGTTTACACACATTGGAAACTTGTGATATCAGGGATAGAAAAAAGGAAGCAGAGGGGATATTGCAAAGCCTAAGGTGCAGGCTATAGGGAAAGAGCTTCAAACTCATTTTAAGTCCACCAATTGTGGTCTTCTCTTTTGAAGAAGGACCCAAAGTGTGGCTTCCACCTCCTGAAATAATCTGAGAGATATTTGCCTCTGCAGAACCCCAGATCTCAGAGGGGAGAGAATCTTGGGTACAAAAGAATTACAAATTCTCCCAGCAGAGGGCACACTTCCAGAGCTGGCTGGAGCTGGTCTCAGGCCCTGGGCAAGTACGGAGGTACTCAACTCCACTCCTACGTAGTAAGAATGTTAGAGTACACCCCAGGCATCTGCCTTTGAAACAAGAACTTCAGGTGATAACAGGAGAGTCATAGTCTACCCTTGGAGAATTTAGGCTCCTAAGCCTCCCCTCCCTTATATGGCCACCCCAGGTACCCTGTGATACCCAAAGGGTCTACTTTATCTTCATCAAGCTGTGCCTGCTAGCAACAGCATGTGGGGCTTGGCAGCTGCAATTTAATAAAGCAACTATGCATAGATTCTCAATGGAATATCTTGGGATTGTTTTGGAGACTTGAGGTCTTCTTTCTTCTTGGGTTGTTATTGTCATCTTTTTGAGACAGAGGCTTGCTTGATAGGTAGCCCAGGTTAACTTGGAAACTGGTGATTCTCCTGCTTCTGGCTCCGGAGTGACTTATAGTCTTCTTAAGGTTCCTGAATGGCGTCTTCTCTGAGCCAGGTCTTCCACACCTTCTTTCTCCACTTGTTCAGTGAAGGATGGCTGCACACAGGGGGGAACCCTGCAGTGGCATTTACACATAGCCACACCACGTTCCACATAGCCGATCCTTGCCCTCTGTTCTTCCTTCGCCTAAGCTGGTCCATTCAACCTTCAAAGCCAGTTTCACCTAGCTGAGCAGGAGTGCACACTTTAATATTCAGCAAATTTGGAGCCAAGTTCTGATGCTTTTATAGTGTATATATCGTCAAATTGCATAAACTCTGTAACCTTTCTTCAATTTCCTTTTTTTGAAAAAAATGTAGGTTAAAGAAAGTACCTACGTTATAGACCTTCTCAAAGGACTGATGTGGCAGTTCACATACCAAAGCACTGGAGAAGATTTACTGATGTTTGAAAGTAATATCAAAGAAACTGGGACTATTTAATTTGGATAAGAAAAATCCTGAAAGAATATAGTTGGCTATATATTTACAGGTGTCCTAGTAAACAGGGCCATTTATGATTTCATGTACTTTTATCTTTTCCATATATGGTAATATATTATTGCATGCAATTGAATTTGTATTCAACTATAAAATATTTTAAATAAATTAATTTACAAATCAAAATGACCCATCACTCAGTGAGGTTCCTTGGTTTTAAGTTTAGAAGATGAATCTGCCAAGCGTGTGATTTCCCTTGAATGGATTACCTCAATAAACCAGTAACCCTTGGGATGATAGATGAGTTTTGCCTAGTAATTATCTTGGGCAAAGTTTTACAGGATGCGGTGGAAAGACAAGTATTATTGAAACAAAATTCTCCTGTTTGATCTGTGGCAGAGAGTCAGCCAAAGTCTGCATAGAGAGCTAAGAGACAGCACAGGTCTTGTACTGCTCAGTAGGGCAGGGCATGGAAATACACAGCCACACTCAGTGTACCTCCTGCTAATGATTCTTTTATTTTCTTGCCTAAAAGAAGCCCTCACTCACCGCAGGTAACCCCACTGCTAGCTTATTTTAAAAATCAAAGACAATAAAGCAGACTAATGCTTTGAAATAGCTGAAGTGCTGCATAAGGATAAGGTGTTCCAGGCTGAGAATCCATAATCCGAAACCTGAACCCCCCATCCAAAACTCTTTGATGACTGGTATGATACCTCAAGTGGAAACATCCCATGATGACTCGATGTGTAAAACTTAGTTTCATGCACAAAAGTATCTATAATAGTGTCTAAATTGCCTTTAGGCGGCATATATAAAGCATAGGTAAAACATAAATGTGTTCTGTGTTTAGACTTAGATCTCATCTCCAGGAAACATCATTATGTATATGCAGACATTCCAAAATTTGAAAAATTCATAATCCTTCTGTTGCTAAGCACTTTGGATAAAAGAAATCAGCCTGCTTTAGCGAATGGCAATCACAGAAACTATTGTTATCTCGACCAGGCAGATCGGGCAAGACTACTCTTGTTGCACTGCTTCTATTTCTAAGTCTCTCCCTTCTCAACTCCCCTAAAGACACTTAATGTCTTTCTTGATCTGACCTTCAAACCCTGAGCAATTTAAAATTTAACACTTGTGCTTGCTTATGGGGGCACCCCCAAATCCTGGATCAGATTAAATGCAATGCTAATGCTATTTATTTATTTATTTATTTATTTTTATTTTTTATTTTTTGGTGCAGTAAGTTATATTAGTTATTTTAGCAGTTCACATTATGCAGAAGGAGTTGTATCAGCAGGCACTTTTGGTAACATCTGGGCAGTTGGGAACATAATACTTAAATATAACCTGCATTTAAAGCCTTCCATGGACAGATGGCTAATTTTATTGATCTAATCTTAGGAATAGGTCCCATGATTCTTTGCTCATAATTCTTGGAGTGAGCAGAGAAATAAATAAGATGGGCAATGGCTGTGAATTAGGTTTCTGTTACATTGTCTGTGATTTATCTTTTAAATACTTCCATATAAACAGCAGCCATGTAAATTGCTTGAATCTCTACCCTAGGCGAGTTTAGTTAATGCTTGAGTAATCCGAGTAAGAAGGCACCGACTCTAGCATGAGCGTCTACATCTATTTTCATCTCCTGGTGACAGTGCCATGCCAGTGGTTAAATATTTGGAACATTACCTCTGCCTCGGGCAGGCATCCCCACTCTAAGGCTGGTTAGTTATCATTTGAACAATTTTACTATGATGTCTACTCTCAGAGGTGGCTGCAAAAATATATCGTGTGAAGTAAATTCACACTAGAAGCTGTGTGTGGTGGTCCATGCCTGTAATCCTTTTTTTAAGGAGTTGAAGGCAGGAACATTGTGAGTTTCAAGCCAGCCTGGGCTACATATTGAGATAATCTCAAACCAAAATGAAAAACAAACAAAAAACCAAACGAAACAGGATTCATACTAGAGGATTTGTTAATTGTCATAAATTATATTAGATACAATGTTTTCATTTGTGAAATGTGTGATTGACTAAGAAGATGGTATATGTCCCTTTAATTTTGCATGGACAGAGTAAGAATCCAGGAAGCCCAGACCCATGCTTCCTTCATATGACAGTAAACTCATGTATCTGCTCCCTGAATGGTTTGCTGAGCTGGCATTAGAATATTGATGTATCTTCTGCAACGCATACAAACAGGTGCTTGTATTGATCAGCCAATTAACATTAATTGCTAGGATGAACAACTGCAAAACTTGGTGGCGTCACACAACATATATTTTTCACTTATTTGAAGTCTAACATGTTATCTCTGGTTGGGCGTCTCCTCTGCATGGGGACCTGAACCATCCTTTTTTTAATACCTCCATCTTATAATGCCACCATCTTCAAAACAGACCTCCAAGAGGGAAGGGGAAGAGCAGGAAGGTTTGTGTGAGAGGTTTTATGTGTCAGAGCAGAATGTGGTCATGTAACCCCCAAGCTAATTGCAAGTATTCTGGCAAATGCATTTTGGCTGCATGCATGGGAAGAAAATTAACTAGAGGTGGTTAACTGTCTCTGATGTACTATTTTGAAGTTCCTTAAAGTACCAGCAAGAGCTGTTACCAAACTTCCAAAAGCATGTTTTATGGAAGTTTTTTGTCTTTTTTCCTGTGACTGAATTTGATCTGGAATTTACTTTCTTTGTAATGTACAACTTGGTTGAAAAGCAAATAGTTACTTTTTTAGGCCATAATGCTGTTACTCTAATAGAATCCCTGAGGATGGGTATTTATAAAGAAAAGAGATTTATTTTGGCTCATAGTTTTGGTCCAAGGTCATGGGGTTGCATCTGGTGATGTCTTTGTTGGTAAGAGTCCTGAGGTGGTGCAGGGAGGGCACTGGGAAAAGAGAAGGGTGTGTGTGTGTGTGTGTGTGTGTGTGTGTGTGTGTGTGTGTATTCTTGTTGCTGTCTCTTTTTATGAACCTATCAGTATTTAATCATAAACATTCCACTCTAATAACCTTATCTAATCCTAATCACCTCCCAAAGACCCCACCTCTAAACATTTATAGTGAGATTAAGTTTCTATCCACTTAATGCCTCATAGTGGGGATTAAATTTCTTTAAAAAAAAACCTTATTATTCTTATTTTATGTGTATAAGTTCATTGCCTGCATGTACGTAAGTGCACTCTCATCATACAATGCCTGTGGAGGTCAGAAGAGGGTGTTGGATCCCCTGGAACTGGAGTTATGGACAGTTGTGAGCTGCCATGTGGGTGCTGGGAACCAAATCTGGGTCCTCTGCAAGAGCAGCCAGTGCTCTTTCTTAACTGCTGAGTCATTGCTCAATCCCCCTTTTAAAAAAAGTTCTATTTTATTATTTTGATTTCTTAATATTTTAGCCCCCTTCTCCTCTGACCAGTTTTCTAGAAACTCCTCTATTGTATTCCATCACAAAAAGGCTATTCATAGTAAAAATAAGTTATTCAGTGAGAGATGTGTCTTAACATACAAAAATCATCTTTTGGATAACAGTCTGCTCTGATGAGGATGAAGCTGATGTGGATGAATCCTGGTGAACGGAAACTGACAGGTTGGGTTGGATTACTGTACTTTCCAAAGGGCCTCAAGAGAGGTGATCTCCTAGAGCTTTGTCATCTTCATTCCATTGGGAAGTTAGGGAAGGTGACAGGAAGTAGGGAGGCAGAGCCAGGACAGGAACCTACACTCACTGATCTCTAACCCGGATGTGTCTGGTCAGCTCAGAGGTGTTTCTGCAGCTAATAGACAACAGCCTGAGTGGATGGTTTGCTATCCTTTAGACTTCCTCCACCTTTCCCAATGTTGAATGTTCTCAGCATATTGATCTGACCATGGGAATATCCCTCTCATTTCTGCCCAATGAAATGTAAAGCATAACTCCATGTTTCTGGATGGATCTCACCAGCAAGACTTTCTCCTCACCCAGCCTTCCTTGGAGGAACTGTGTGCGTGTGATGGATATGCTAGAGTGACCAGGGACTGTTGAGAGTCATGCCTCAAAGTTTGCTGGTGTGCAGGATAGCCCCGAATCTTCTGGGTGTCTCCTCTAGAAGACATTTTTGTTGTCTCAGGGACCACCCAGATGACTCACTCTGGCTTTGAAGTTTCTCACACCCCCCCACACTCTTCAGCCACTGTCTTTGGTAGCAAGCGATATTTGCTAGACATTCAAGGTAGAATATGTCAAGGCTTATCATTCAAGTGTCAAGGCTTTCTCTTTGATGCTCTGGGAGTTTTTAATTGGCGTTGTGAAATAAATAAATCATTAGGTTGTGTGATGGCTACTTTTTAAAGTAATAAATAGGCTTCAGTCACAACCTGTATTCAGAGCACAGACAAATTTTACTGACTCCACTCAGATAAGACTGAGTTTGAATTCTAGCTTCAGCATTTATTGTCTGATTCTTGATGAGTACTTTGTCTTTTCATTCTTCAGATTTCTCATCAGAAATTTGAGCATCATAGCACCTACAATAAGGTTGTTTAGATGAGCCTATAAATACCTAAACATTTGGTGCATATTAATTATGTTCATTATGGTTTATAGAGTTTATATATTAGTAGAGATGGTAGTTTTTCCATATTTGATAAAACCTCCAGTTTGGATGACATTGGCACAGCTATATAATTGAGCTAAGGAGCCTATGAAAATGCAAATGAAGTTTCATTGCCTTAATTTCATCTTACAGACTTTCTGGGAATATGCCCTCAAATGATAAGTGTTGCTATCTAGATGAGTATAAAGTTCATGTCCTTGATAAGAGACCAGGAGCGAGAGTCAAGTTTAACAAAAATAGGCAACATTCATTTGGGGCTTTGTATAAGATCATGAAGAAAGGACCAAGCCACTGTAGTAGTCACAGATTTTCATGTGTATACTTTATGGCTTCCTACCCCCCCCCCAAAGAGACTATTTATAGTTTAAATATATTTTTAAAGTGTTCTGTCTTTATCATGCTATTAACAGAATGAATGTAAAAGATGCTGTTTCTTTTTTAAATTTTGTTTTAGTATTTATTTATGTGAATGTGTATGCATATATGTGTATGCACACCTATGTGCCAGTGTCCTCGGAGGCCAGAAGAGAGTGTCAGATCCTCTTGGAACTCGAGGTACAGGTGATTATGAGCCACTGGATGTGGGTGCTGAGAACAAACCAAACTCTGGTCCTCTGCAAGAGCATAAAGCACTCATAAGCACTGGGCCATCTCTCAAACCCAAAGGTGCTATTTCTATGTCATCTGCTCTCTCCCTATTTTTTGTTTGTGTTTTAAGACAGTCTCATGTAGTCCAGGCTGGCTTCAAACTTGCTTTGTAGCTGAGACTCTTCTAATCTTCCTGCCTCTACCTTCCAAGTGCTGGCATTATAGGAATGTACCATCAGGCCCAGGTTTTTGTTTTTTTTTTTCTCACTCCCCATTTTTGATTGATATTCTGCCAGAAAAACCTTCTCCAACTGCAGTTCCGATCCTTGTGTTTAATATGCTTTTCTGGTGCTCCACAGACTTCTCGACTCTAAAGCTGGTCATTTTAGGACTGTGACAACATGGCTCTTACTCTCCTGCCTCCTTACTGAATTCATAGCCTGCTTTCCAGCCACATGAGATTGCTTGCTATTTTATACAAAGTCTCTTCACTTTCCAGCACTGAATACTGTCTGCATGTTGATCTGATCTTTGGAATATCCATCCCTCATCTGCCCAAGGAAATGCAGTGACCCTTTGAAGCCCGACTCAGTTGTTCCTGGCTTCTGGGCTTTCATATATTTTTCCCCCTCAGAAGCCACCCCGCTCTTCTCCCATTCTACTTGGTATTTTGGTTTTGGTGTACCTGACTATATAGTCTATTGTGAACTTTGTCAAGAAAAGTACCCTGACTTCTGTTTTCACTTCCCGTTGTTGGCCAGTGGAGTGTCTTACCTGTGGCTGGCCCTTCACTGACTGCGATGCGATGGGAAATGACGGCCTCATTTTGGGAAAATACGTTTTCACATTGTGTGATTAATTTGGTCCTTTTCGAAGGTTCCAAACTCATTTCCTTCCTCAAGTGCAATATAGTGAAGGTGTCACTTCCATGTGCTAATACTGTTGTGCAACCTGTGCAGACATTTGGAAACCTACATTGCACTGTGATTTAAAGGAGGGAATACCCCAGGGAGTCTGTCTGTGGCAGCAGGTAATTTAAGTTCCACCTTCATGCCACTGCAGTCTGTTGGAGTGGCAGGATTTTAAGGAGACCCTGATTGAGTCCAAGCTGTGAACTGCATCACTACTGCTGCCCTGAGACCAAGTCCGGCTTGAAGCAACCTGTGCCTTGCTTATTGTCTTTGGAGGTTAAGAAGCAAAGACAGAGCCAACATACTCAGATATCAGAGGACAATGGGTCACGAGGGGTTAAAGTAACCCAGTGTTCAATGCTCCTTCTTCACCTATTTGCTTTTAAAAACTAAAGGAAAATAAGACTTTTTTGGAAACAGTCTGAGTGAAAAGGTCAAGCTGCAGGAGGGATAAAAGCAGTCTATCTGCTATGATGCAGCCTGACTGCAAGGTCGTGTGGAAAACAGTAACCCAGTTCCTCAACATTCATCTTCAGTTTTATTGTGCTGACCCTGGCTTGCTTCCGAAGATCAATTCTGCAATCCCTGGAAAGTGAAACGACCAAAAGCTGGAATGTTTGCAAAGGTGTTTTTCATGTTTTGTTTTCTATGGCCCAACAAGTCTGCTGAAATGAATGCTTCTAGATAGACTGATTGAAAGCAGCCAACTAGTTGACCCATTCATTAACAGCAAGAAGTATATGATGATACAAACACAGAATAGAGAGTTAAAAATAAGTTGCATTATCACTGAATGACATAAATGATTTAGTGCTGTAGTAGGAGGGGCAAGTGTGCTGATGTATAAAATGCACTTTGAAATATATCATTAGATTTCCTGACAGATGGAGAGACAGATTGTTGTATGGATATATGATAAATCAAGTATAGTAAAATACTGATATAGAGTCCAGGTAGTACGTATATACATATTCACTCTAAAATTCTTTCACTTTTCTATATATTTGAATATTTTCATGGTAAAGTGATGGAAAAGATGAACTAAGTATCAACGAAACAAACACATGAGCTTTTACATATAGTAAAGTTCCAATATGCTCAGCTCTGTATACAGATGTGGTTGGCTTTTCTGCTTTGTGCTGTGTGTGCGTGTGTGTGTGTGTGTGTGTGTGTGTGTGTGTGCGCGCGTGTGTGTGTGCGCGCGCGTGCAGATGCTGTGTTTTCCTTAATAACTCTTCGCCTTATTTTTTGAGACAGGATTTTTCACTAACCTGGAGCACATTGATTTAGTTAGGCTGTCTAGCCAGGAAGCTTCAGAGATCCTCCTGTCTCTGCCTCCCCAGTGCTGGGATATAAGGTGTGCCACCAGGCTCAGCTTTTTACGTGAGTATTGGATATCTGAACTCTGGCCCTCATACTTGTGAGCAAATATTCTATCCCCTGTGCTGGATAGTTTCAGTTGTGAACTTCACATACCTGGGAAGAGAGATCCTCTATTGCAGAATTTCCTTTATTGGATTGGACTGGACTGTGGGTACTCTACTGGATAGGCAGTTCTGGGCTGTATAAGAAAGCAGGTTGCATACAAGCCAGGGGAGCAAGTCAGTAAGCAGTATTCCTCCATGGTCTGTGCTTCAGTTCCTGCCTCCAGGTTCCTGCATGATTGTGACATGTAAGACAGATAACCCTTTCTTCCCCACGTTGGTTTTGTCAAAGTGCCTTATCATAGTGTAGAAAGTAGCTAGAAGATCCACTGAGCCATCTCCCAGGCCCAGGTTTTCCACTTTGTGTCCCACTCCATATCACCCTCAGCTCTTCTGTCCTACCCTAATGCTCCATGGGGCTGCCTGCCCGGGCTGCATCCAAGGAGTGCAGGAGAGAACCTGGTGTTACTCCTCCCCTACCTCCTCCTGGATTTGGAGCTTCCTCACTGGCAGCAGCGGGGGTTTCTCTGCAGCTCCTACCCTCCATGCCCCAACCACAGCAGGCTCCAGGAACACTGTTTTCTATACTTGTGTGCTCAATCCTGTAGGTAGTAACAGCATCTTACTGGTGTGGCCTCTGGGTACATCATACTAATAGTTCTTTAACGTTGCTCATGCCTCTCTAAGTAGTCTTTTAATTAAATTCTTTTTAAAAATTAAGTAAATTCTTCTTCCTGCTGGGACCCTAATTGATACCTTTGATGCTGCTGCTTTGTAATATATGTCCTGTTTCTACTATGTTCCTCCCAGGGCCTACCCATAAGGTTCTGATTTGTGTTTAGCTTGCATTCACAACTCTCTGAAGAACATGTCTGATTTAATTGGAGGCTGCTGCTATAAATCCATGCTGTAACTTCAGTTAAATGGAAACCTTGGTCTTTCGAAGTGAAACTTGTCCTTTGGGCAAAGATCTGCTGGCCACCTGGACAAGAGGTGAGACTGACATATCAGTGGCTGTTGGAGGTTAAGAAATAACTACTGTGGCCTCAAAAACTCTTCACAGAAATTCCATGAGTAAGTTCGAGAGTGCTCTTGTATAACTTTGTGCCTAGAGGCAGAAGTATGTATCTTACAATTAAAAATTGGTTAAAGGGCTAGATCTTATGTTAAGAGTTCTTATCCTGATAAAATAAAAACAAAAAGTAAAAAAACAAAAATTGCTCTTGTCACATATATTATGTTGAGTTTTGATGAATGCATAAATAGATTAAAAGATAAGTGGTTTTTTCTGATGTTGCCAGATAAATTATGGGGTTGAATTTGACTTTTAGATAAACAACAAATACTTTTTTGTAAAAAAAAACCAGGCCAGCCAGGATTACGGAGGAGGAAGGGGAGTGAAGAAGAGAGGGAGTGGAAAGGGAAAGAAGGAGGAGGAGGGAGAGGGGGAGGAGGAGGAAGAGGGGGAAGTCATCATTTATCTGACATGGGAATTTAACCTGACAGGCTCTGTTTCCGTTTGCTAAATCTAGAGCTGAAGCCTAGCGTAATCACAGAAAGGGTCAGGTTGCACAGTCAGCTGTGGTGCCTTTTGTGCCTGATGGTAGTAGCTCCGAGTTTCTTGTGGAAATGTTGAGAGAGAGGAGTCTAAGCTTAACATTTGGAAGAGGACAGAGTAGAAGAAATAAAAATGGCTAAAAAAAATCTTAAAAGGTGTTCAACATTGTTAGTAGTTAGGGAAATGCAAATTAAAACCACTTTAAGATTTCATCTTACTCCAGGAAGACTGACTAAGATCAAGAGAACAAATGATACCAAATGTTGGAGAGGATGTGGGGAAAGGGGAACACTCATCCACTGCTGGTGGGATTACAAACTTGTGAAACCCTATGCAAAGCAGTGTGACGAACTCTCAAAAAACTAAAAATGATCCTACCATTTGACCTGGTTTTACCACAAGAAGACCACTCCTTGGCATATACCCAAAGGACTGATCCTATTCCAGAGATACTTGTCCATCCAAGTTGTTGATGCTCTTTTCACAATAGCTAAGAGATGGAAGCAACCTAAGTGTCCCTCAACTGATGAGTAGATAATGAAAATGTGGTATATTTACACAATGGAGTTCTACTCAACGGTAAAGAAAGATGAAAACATGAAATTTGCAGGTAAATGGATAGAACTAGAAACTGTTATACTAAGTGAAGGAACATAGACTAAAAAAACAAATGTATGTTCTCCCTCATATGTGGCTTCCAGAGCCAAATCCTTATATGTGAGAATGTATCCAGATGTAACTGCAGGAACCAGGATAATGAAAAGGAACCAGGGAAGGTAAAGGAAAGAAATAACCTGAAAGAGGAGAACAGTAGGAAACAGGTGTTACTAAGGGAGAAATGTATAAAATGGGTGTATTTAAATGGAAGGAGGGAGGGAGGGTTATACAAGGAATCTTGGGGATAAAGGGAAAGAAGGAGCTCAAGAGAGGTGGGACCATAGGAGACTGGTATTATCAATGGAGAAATGGGGAAAATGGGGACACTTTAAATGGGGAAGCCATGGTGAAGAACAGGAAGGGAGAGAGGAGAGAAAAATAATGCCTAGCTAGTTTTAAAATACAAGAGGAAATCATATTAGTCTAACAACCTACTGACAAATTACACATACAGTATCTCTACATGAGTCCATGTGTATAGCTAAAGGCTACATAACAAGAAACAGTGCCAGACAGGAGAAACTTTTCTTTGAGTTGTTGACCAGGGTGGTCCAAGAGACTCTCAAAATTACACAGGCTGTTGCCACAGCCCTTGATTGCTTCACAGAACTAGAAGGTAAGACCATACCCCTGAAGATAGAACATAATTTGGACACAGGATTGGAGCAATGGAGCTAGAACTGACCTGGAGGCCACTTCCCCTGAAGGCTAGCTCTCATAGCTTTGGAGAGCAATATGAAGGTGCCAAGGGAAAACATCAATTGATCGTCCAACATCAAGACAAAATAACCACATCAATGACCGGCTCAGCATATGACATTGGTGCAGTAGTGTACTTTTAGCTTGTGTGCAATCAAACTAGACTACCTAATTGGACTAAAAACCCACTCAATGGGAGGAAACTCAAATGTGGCACTGTAAACATGATCAAATACACATGGCTGGAGAGATCACAGATCTTAGAGAAAACCCCAAGACTGTTGCATCCCTAGACTAATGTAATTTCTTACTATGTGCAAAATATGTATCCTTATATTTACAGACAAATATCCCAGTCACCACTCATCAAAGAAGCTTCTTTTGCACCAGACAGAGACTATTACCAAGTACCACAACTGGTCATACATAGACATTGTCTGTGAATTGCCCAGGCCTAAGTGACACATCTACAATACAACCTTTACACCTAAGGCTCATGGAACATAGAACAGGGGTAAAGGGAACACTAATGAATCTCTCAGTTCTCATAAATGAAGCTCCCTTATTCAACAGAGGGCCAGGAACACAAAAGTCACAAATGGCCAAAGTGTAGAGATTAAGAGTCTGCAGAATGCTGGTCCTTAGACAGGACTCCTTTGTTAAACTTCACCCACTTAGGGCTCAGGGAGCATTGGAGAAGAGGGAGCAGAAAAATTGTAGAGCCAGGGAAAAGGTGCGTGACCATATGGAAATAGAGTCCTACAACCTCCTGGGACCCTACTCATGTGAATCTACAGTAATGGTGTCAGCACACACAAGTCCCATGAAAGCTCAAGCATACAAAAACCCAGCACAGAACTGGAGAAATGGACAGCAGACCCCAATCTTAGCTGAAGAAACATTGGCAACTGATTACTGCTGGGTGAAGAAGAGGTGATCTTCCTAAAGTGAGAGACTCTAGATAAGCCGACTAGACCTCAGTAGATGAACTTGCACTAAGGAACATCTGTGGACACTAACTTGATATAATAGGCCTTAGCCCAAATGACAGAATGCATGAATTGCAGTAGGGGGCTATGGGAGGGTGCCAATGGGGAAGGGGGCATAAAAATTAAGATTGGTTGAGATGTTCTGTATGAAATACTCAAAAATTCAATAAAAACAAATTAAGGAAAAAAAGACAACCAAAAAAAACTAAACCATGAGAAAGAAAAAAGAAAGAGAGAGCGAGAGAACTTGAATCTGGATTCTGTCACTTACCTGCTAAGTAAAATGGGACCCGAAAACTAACTTACCATTCTCTCACAGTTAAATGGGTTCACTACAAAAGACCTGCAGATTTTCTGTTAAGAGGGATCAAAACTCTATTTGCTCTGTTTAATACATGATAACTGCTAAATAAGGTAAAGTTGTTTCATTGTCATCTTTGTTCAAGTAAAAATAATTGGAATAAGCCGAGTGTGGTGGCACATGCCTTTAATCCCAGCATTTAGGAGGCAGAGGCAGGCGGATCTCTCTTGAGATCAAAGCAGCCTGGTCTACAAAGTGAGTTCCAGGACAGCTGGGCAACAGAGAGACCTTGTCTCCCAAAAAATGGAATAAGTTCCAAAAGGAGGGAGGGGGCTGGTCACTTGTGAAATGAAACAAAGGTTATTCTTTATCTCTCAAAGACACCATGAATCCAAACCAACTTCTCAGAACTCCAGTGACCTTGACCTAGAGAGACCGCAGCAGGCTTGTACTTTCTTCCACTTCTCATTAGGTTGAAATTTTTGCCAATTTTCATGTTTTTGATGTTTTTTAGAAATATGTTCTAATTTTTTGTTATACTTTCCATTTTATAAGATTAATAGAATTGAACATGTTTGTTAGTCAAACCAAGAAAAGAATTTATTAGTTCACACCATTTCCTTTGATTAGATCCACCAGAAGCTGAACTTAAGATAAAGATTTGACTGAAAAGTTTATTTGAAAGGTGCAAACAAGGACAGGGGAAGGAATCAGGGAGAAAGTGGGGATTTTCTTATTGAGTGAACTGTGTGTTGGATGATTCACTTCAAACTCAAGGGAGGGAATCTAGGCCATGACTGTCATCCTACCCAGCAGGCAAGGGAGCAGGACTGTTCACACCAATCCTATTAGGCATTGAAGGAGGGCTGCTGGGAGCATGGGAGCTAGTTCTTTGGCCTTTCCTTTATGTTCGGCATGTAGGTACTTGCTGTGTGCCAGACAGTGGTAGCAGAGCATAGCCTCACTGGGCTGGAATCCTAGAGTCCTAGAATTTTCACAGAGGGGAAATTTGAGGCTAACTGTGGCCTAGTGAAGATATGTCACTTGCTAAATGTCATTGTGCTAGTTTGGGTAGACTCCCTTCTAGGACTTGAATGTCTGACCACTGGTCTGCTGCTCTATCTGCTAGATGTACCAACTCTATGACTTTGTGGTAGGAAGCTAATGGGCAGCTTCTCCTTTCACTGACCAGTTCTTTGCTTTAGACTTTAGTCTTTGCTGCTACATTTAGAGGTAATGAAGTCTTTAGTGCAGGTACCACAGAAGATTTGTGAAAATGTCCTTGCTTCTAGTCCTGCTGAAGCTCCGTTCTTGGCTCCTCCTTGTAAGCTCTAAACTACAGGTTTGTGAGAGGCACCAGCTTCTAAGCCACTAAGGGCTGCAGATGGAGAGGTAGGTGTATCAGGCTCAGGTGGGAGGTCCATTGCACAGTATCAGAATTATCTGCTGGAATTGTCTATGCAGCATACTCTAAAGGGAGGCACCTATGAAGGAAAAATTGAGGGGCAATTTGTGTCATAAGACTGTGTTGGTGACTTAGTTAATCACTTAATTTACTTCTCATTGCTGGGGATAACCTTGTGGCAGAATTAATTTGTCATGGCAATTTTCCAAAAATTTTTATTGATTTATTACTATTTTTAAAATTTTATTTTTATTTATTTATTATTATTATTTTTAGTTTATGTGTATGAGTGTATTGCCTGCATCTTTGTAAGTGCACCCATGTCATGCAATGCCTGCAGAAGTCAGAACAAGGTGTTGGATTCCCCTGGAACTGGAGTTAAGGATGGTTGTTAGCCTCCATGTGGGTGCTGGGAATTGAACCTAGGTCCTCTGAAAGAGCAGCCAGTGCTCTTAACTGCTGAGCTGTCTCTCTAGCCCCTATTGATTTATTTTTATTTTATGTTTATGAGTGTCTTGCCTGCATGTATGTAAGTGCACCCATGCATGCAATGCCCATGGAGGCCAAAAGAGGATGTCAGATCCCCGGAAACTGGAGTTACAGATGGTTGTAAGCTGCCATGTGGATGTTAGGAACTGAACCAGGGTCCTCGGTCCTCTGCAAGAGCAGCCAGGCCTCTTAGCTTTGAACCGTCTTTCCAGCCCCCAGAACTGTTTTTTTAAAAACACAGTTGCAGTCATAATCTTTAGAACCAAGGTTAGCAGCATTTTTGGTAAAGGACCAGACAGTAAATACTTATTATTATTTCTATTGGATCACCAGCACAGCTACTCCTCCTTCACTGTAGAGCAGAAGAAGCCACAGGTAACATGTAAATAGATGTACGTAGCTGCGGTTTCAATAAAACTATTTACAAAAAAAGTGGCAAGCACCAGATTTGGCCTATGAGCTATAGTTTGCAGACCCCACTATAGAATGCTAGGTAACACTCTAGAAAGCCTACCATTTTGTTTGCTCCTTTAAGAGTTTGTTCATGGGGCTGGAGAGATGGCTCAGCAATTAAGAGTACTGACTGCTCTTGCAGAGGAGCTGGGTTCGATTCCCAGAACCCACATGGTGACTATGAACCATCCTTAGCATTGCACGACACGGGTGCACTCACATGCGTGCAGGCAACACACCCAAACACATAAAATAAAAATAATAAATAAAATATTTAAAAAAATCTGTGTTTTAAACAAACTTTTCAATGTTATCATGGTTTTATTTCATTATTAGTTACTGGTGTTAATCTCTTAATGTCTACTTTGTAAATTTTGTCATAGGTGTGTAGGAAGGAAATGTAGATTTGATATTATCTGTGGTTTCAGGCAACTGCTAGGGTCTGGAAAAGTATCCCCTGTGAATAAAGGGGAACTCCTCTGGTCTTTCTAGGGTAATGTGATCTTTCACTGAAAGCCTGAGGTACTTAGTGAGTTCTCACCACCGTGCCTGAACCTCTAGCACACAATACTGTACGATCTAGAGTGTTAGGTCCACTCTCAACCGTGCATGTGATCTTGCTAGGCAACTAGGTAGAAACTCACTTGGTGCGGATACACTCAAACCTTGATCCAAGATCTTTGGAAAATGCTTACTTAGATTTTTGCCCCTAATACACACACACACACACACACACACACTCACAAATGACCCATGTCTAACTCCCTTACTCTCCTGCCATGTCCACCTTGTACCACCGATTTCAGCTGGACTTTTTCTGCCTTCTTGTTCTGTGGAAGTCTCTGTAGGCAGAAAGCCAGGCCAGTTATGGCTTGTTCACCAACCATCCTGCACTGCCCGATGTTCAGTGCTGGAAAATTGCCTTAGATATTTCGTCCGGTTTTATGACTATGTTTGACCCAAGGGCAAGCCTAGTGCTAGTCTGTCTGTCCTCCACTGGGAACCAACTCCCACATAAGATGTCAATAAATAGCGTTTAGAGACTAATAACAGAGAAAGCCACCAGGCCTCACATTCTCAGGGTATGTACTCTTTCACATACTTCGCACATTTGGTTTTGTAACTCTGGTGAGCAGCAGAATTTTGGGTTCAATTCATATTTGTTGAACATGTAAGTTTTGTATGAAGCTCTGACCTGTGCAGTTGGAAGGAAACAAAGATGTATGGAAGTGATTGAGACTCATCCCTAGCCTCAGGGAGATCACCTGCTGGCACATGGGACTAAAAATAGCTATGGTGGGAAGCCTTGAGAGGTTCTGTGACCACTGAGACCCCAGAGATGGCTGGC
>NW_008345884.1:2977554-2984049 GCF_000622305.1 Nannospalax galili
TTCAACCATGTCATCCCAAACTCCAGCCCAGACGTAGCCACCTGAGGGTTGGAAAGCAGCCTCACTGGATTAAGTGTCTGCATTGGGAGTACTGTGCCACCAGCACCATCTTACATCACTCCCACAGAGAGACTCTGTACCCATGAAATGAAGACTGTTGGGTACACAGGCTCAGTCATGTCCAATAAGAACACACTGAGGATCTGAACAGAGCAGCATATCAGGAAGAGCTGTGGTAAGACTGGGATTCAGTGGTCATATGAAACGGTATTTATTTATTTTTATTTTTTTATTTTTATGTGTATGTATTGCCTGCATGTAGGTAAGTGCACCCATGTCGTGCAATGCCCCTGGAGGACAAAAGAGGCTGTCAGATCCCCTGGAACTGGAGTTATGGACAATTGTTAGCTGCCATGTGGGTGCTGGGATTCGAACCCAGGTCTCCTGCAAGGACAGCCAGTGTTCTTAACGGCTGAGCCATTTGTCCAGCCCTGAAATGGTATTTATTAACTTCAGAGAAGAGGTGTATTCAGGGCAGTTTCAGGAAGATAGGAGAGTCGCGGATTATAATAGTGATGATAGCTTGTGTCTGTAAATGCTTCCGAGTTCTCAAACTGCTTGTCTCCCTTGTTGCAGCTCTTATGAAATCGACTTGGAGTAGGACAGACCGATTTTGCAATCCTACCTCCTGAATCTTTGACCTTGGTCACATTTCTTAATCTTTTTGAGCTTCAATTTCTTTTTTCATTTGTTAAATGGGGATAAATTATCTATCCTTTGGGGGTTTATGAGTTAAGTCATATAATACCTATGAAATGCCTGCATAGAGCTGGTTTGCAGCGGTTCAATGCAGCTCTCCTTTACATATGTTGACAACATTCGGAAAGGCTAACAGACTTGACAGAATTGGAGCTTTCATTTCCCGACTCCTGACTCTGATTAGTAGTCTTTGTCACACTGGAGGCAGGCCTACTTTATTTAATGGCTGATGAGGCAGAGGTACCATCTAGCCTGAACCAATCAGAAGGAAGTGAAGCCATGCTCCAAGGAGACATGGAAATGAGTATCATTCAGGCCCTGAGTGGGGGCAATGGCAAATCAATGCGATTTTGCTAATCACTTATTCAAGTTTACATAATCATTTATTTGTCCAGTGGTTGTTTACTTAGTGTGTACCATGTGCCAGGCATTGCACTAACTTCTGGGAATAAAATGAATAAGATATACAATAATTTCTTTAAAACTCATTAACGCTTCAGAAAATTCCAAAGACATAATGATTCCTCTTGGAAATAGAAATTACTTAGTTTGTAATTTAACTCTATTAGATTTAAATCATCTGATTACAGATTATAGAACTAATTATAAAACTGAAAGGTACATTATGAACTGCTTTTCAGTCTAATTTCTCATTATAGATCTTTATTAATGTAGTTTTGTATAAATGAAAATTCACTGCACAGGTTAGATGGTCTACAGATTCCACGAAACTGTGAAAGATAAAAGGGCTTAAATATGTGGTAAGACTGTTTTATTGTGCTATCCAATTTTCTTGACATCATCTAGCACTTTCACTATAATTAGTAAAATAGCTGTAACTTTGGGGATATAAAAGAAAGATGGTCAGTTTTAAAACTGCAAAATGGAAAAACCACATTGACGGGAAAGAAAGGGTCTCCACTTTGATATGATCTATTATGCGTAATAGCATTCTCATCTTCTGGTCAAATAGAAAACCCTAGGTTCACAATTGTATTTTACCTAGGAAATTCAAATGATTTAATAGAACGTTAATAGAACAATATCAAATAGTTTGATTGAATGGCTGATGTTTAAGGCCTGAAAGTGGAGTTTTGAGTTCCAAAGGCTTTGGTTTCCACGTTGAGAAGATGCAGGACTTTTCCCAGACTTACAGAGAAATGGTAGATCCATAATAAAGCTGAGGAAAAAATCCTAATTATCTTATGGCAAAACTCTCTGACCATAAGAAAGAAGATTACAAACATTAGCTTTTCCCCCTTGTAACAAGTTACATAATTCAGCTGTCTAGACTATATTAAATTAACCAAATTCTTAAGCAACCCTTTCTCTCTTGTGTAGACCAGATGTATTTCTTCAGTACTGGAGCAGTCATGAATGACAGAGCACTGTGTCACTAGTCAGGAACCCTAAGTACAATACCCCACTTTCAAGTCCTATACCTAGATCCATGTTACCATGCTCTATAAGGAAAGTAACCCTGGGCAAGCATTTTCCAGCTCCTGCTCCAGATGGACAAAGGGAGCAGAAAGCCTTCTCTTCATGGTATGAAATAGAATCCCTCTCACCCCATGATTCATACCAAATCAATCTTTTCAATCTACCAAACTCTTCTACTTCTGACTTACTATTTTTTCTTTTATGAGACCATCTTCCTTCCAGTTTTCTAAGCTTGAACCCTTGGAATGATCTCTAATTCTTTTTCTTCCCTCCCTCTCCTTTCTGATTCTTTTTCCTTGGCAAACACTCTTTCATTTTCAACCCTTGCATATTCATTTCAAGGTCCTCCTTCAGACACTCTTTATTTAAGCCCTGATTTCTGACTAGCTCACCGTCAGTCTTCCTGATACCCCTGAACCTGGCCAGAATAAGCTAGGTTATTTATGCCACAGTAATAAAAAGACACAAAATCCCAGTGGCGTGAAACAAAAATGACAATAGCTTACTCTACGTAGCTATCATAGAAGACCATTATCTGCAACATTTTCACTATTTGACCTAAATAGGCTTCATAATGGAATTTTTTTTTTACTTAAAAAAATTATTGAGAATTTCATACATGCATATAAGGTGTTTTGATCAAATTGTTAGTTCTCAATTCTGGAAGAAAAGGGGAACAGGAGGGATTCACACTGGTAAATGTTCTGTCCTGGAATTCACAAACTAGACAAATGGCCAGAGATTGTAGCCTTCTCATGTACTTGGACCAAGTGGAGAAGTGAGGAAATCCTTGTTGGGAGCGTTAGTTCTCAATTCTGGAAGAAAAGGGGAACAGGAGGGATTCACACTGGTAAGTGTTCTGTCCTGGAATTCACAAACTAGACAAATGGCCAGAGATTGTAGTCTTCTCATGTACTTGGACCAAGTGGAGAAGTGAGGAAATCCTTGTTGGGAGCGTAAGAGAACTTTTCTGTTCCATTCTGCAGTGAAGGACAGGAATCCACAAAGAAGGCCAGGGTCCTACACGCAAGTCTACAGAGAAGGCCAGAATCCTTCAAAGACTGCCGTGGTAGTCTCGTCAAAGTGCTCCTTTATCTAAAATCTTTCAGTACTTCTCACTCAATCATGGTGGCTTAGAATTCAAGGATCTCTGATGTCCACCAAATGCCTAGTATTTATGAAATTAACCATGTAGACCAGGCAGGCTGGCCTTGAAGTCACAGAGATTCTCCTGCCTCTGCTTCCTGAGTGCTGGGATTAAAGGCATGTACTGCCACACCCAGCTAATTTCTTAACAGTTATTCAGCTAGGAATTGCTCTTACCATTTGACAGATAAAGAAACTGAAAATTAAAGAGTATCTAGATAAGTCATCCTAAAATCACACTACATGATGTGGAGTTAGATGCCAGGAAGCCCTGTTGAAAGGAATAGGGATTGTGTATATAAATAGCAAGGAAGAAGGGTCAATAATATAATAATGACCAAATCATCCCCTAGTACCTGCTGATCACCTGGGAGGTGGAAGAGTAGCGTGCTTTGCTGTGGATCCAGGAACTCGGCCAGTTTACACTAATTTCTTTCTATCCCTTCTTAGATTGAAGTTTGCCCTGGAGATGGTAACTGCCAAGTGTTTTCACATGTCCTTTCTATAGTCAAACCCAGGCTGCCAGCCACAGTATGCAAATCAGCAAAGGTGAAGAAGCATTCAGTGCTCTGGAACAGTACAGATAACCCAAGGGATGTGAACATAGTGTCTGTCCACCACAGTGTAGTGAAGTTATTTGCAGTAAGATTCAAACCCCTCCAATATTTTTCCAAAGCCCACTGTGCATCTGCACTGTCCTCTCACTAGTACAGGAGACAGCTCCATGTTCTAACCACTCCCCTCTCCAGCCCGTCACCCTTACCAGTCCTCTTTCCCATTTGCTTTGTGACTTCTATTCAAAATCTGCTTGAATGAAGCTTCTTTAGGGATGTGGCCTCTGTCCTCTTACAAGCCTTCAGTGGTCAATTATGTTCCTGTCACACTCCCCCTGTTGTTCTGCCCTGCTGGGCAAGGAAGCATTTGAGAATCTATGTGGGGTAGATTTTAGACCTTTTGTCGGCATGGCCCATATTTTCTTTCTTTTTTTTTTTTCAATGTAAATTTTTTATTGAAATTTTGTGCGTTTCATATATCTTAATCATATTTTCTTAATAGCTTCAAATATTTGGTGGAATAAGTCTGTGTGTATACACACATGCACATACACACACATACACACACACACACACATACACACACACACAAACACACACAAATCATTTTGCTTCCAGTCCCTATTAGGTGACCTTAAGCTTAAGGTGATCTAAGCTTATACTACAGTCTGTGTTTAAGGAGGAGATAGCTTTCTATTCTCTGCTTCCTGTGTCACCATCAGCTTCTTCCCTCAGCTGACTTCTGGCATCTGTGTTGCCACTTGTAGTTTCCACTTCTGAGTGGACACAGGAGAAAGTGCCGACTAATGTGGGCAGGCAGTTTCTAGGGTGGGTAACAGACCCTCTTCTACATGGCAGCCTGGAAATGTGTGCCCACCATTGTTCCCACTAGAAACATAAGTGGAATGAAGATGACTTGCTCCATGCAGATGTCATGACAAGACACATACAATTCAATAACCTTCAGGCAAGTTGCCCAGGAAACTGATACTTTACCCTACCTACCAAGGATCATTGATAACTAGTAGGTGACAATAACCTTTGGCAACTTTACTAGAACTGGAGAAAGGAAGTGACTTTTAGGTGATTTCAACTGATATGCAGGGTTGTCTTTCATTAACTTAGCAAAAATGGTATAGACTGAAGAAGGAAATTCTGCAAGGTTCTTTCTCTTTCAAAGGCATAGTTTCACGTGATTGAAAAATTTCAGCTTTCCATTGCACACTGGAGTTCTACAACAAGAAATGGAAGCAGACTAGACAGCTCTAGCCTCATGCATGGAGCCAAGTTCTGAGTTTTGCATGCTACAGGGCTTTCTAACCCAGCCCTTCCTTGTTCATATTACCCCCATTCAGTTTTGAAATGCTGAACTGAAAGAGGAGATTCTGGGCACAGATGGTGATTCATTCTAAGCAAAGATAAGTGATCCTTTTTATGCCCCCCACCAGGGTAGAAACAGATTGTATTGCTAGTCAAACCCTTTCTTTAAAAAATTATATCAAATTACTTGCTGCAACAATTTCCCGCTGGGTCGATTGGTAAGTTAATTACGTAGTGGATTTTAAAAATGCATTTTCTTTTATCTGTTTAAATGAGTTGCCCTTTAATTTCATTGACTGTCCCTTTGTGGTTGAATAAGGGTTTGTTTGAAGAATGGCTTTGTTGAGTTTCCTCTGTTTGTCGCAAGTGCTTACACAGAAAGTCTGTAAGGAAAACATTGAATAACAGCTGTCCAGTTGTCTATCTCTTGCAAATGCAGGCAAACTAGAAATTTCCTTTTATCTTTCCAGTGCTGAAATTCCATATTATTCCCATACTGAAATCATACAGAGATAGTAGGTGTACCAAAGGGATAATTCCTACAGGTATGTGAATAGACAACTTAATACACCAAGCTAAGGTAAATGTCCATGTTGCAGGCATCTTGTATATGTGTAAGCAGACTGGCTGGGGCTGGGGTGGGATAGAGTGGGACTAATCAAGGAGAACTTTCTTAAAGTGTTGGAGGGAAAGGATATAAGGGTATAAAGAGCCCAGAGTACAAAGGGAGATGGCTCAGCATGTAAAGTACTTGCTAAGCAAGCACAGGGACCTGAATTTGAATCCTTAGCACATACATAAAAGCCAGATATGGTGGTGGTGCATAGCTATAACCATAGAGCAGTGAGGGATAGAGACTGGCAGATTCCCAGGGTTTGCTGGCAATCCAGTCTAGCTGAAACAGAGAACTCCAGGTTTACTGAAAGACCCTATCTCAAAATACAAGGTGATGGGAAGTGATGGAAGACGATACCATTGGGTTGATCTCTGACCTCCACACAGGAAGGTAGAGATGAATGTACCTGAACACATACACACAAGTGTAAAGATATTTATCATTATTAGACAGGTAAGAAATACCAGACTTTCTATGAAGAACCATTAATAGTTTTTTTTTAAAGTCATGCCGTCAGACCAGGTGTGGTGATATGTACGTGCCTATAATCCCAGCACTTGGGAGGCTGAGGCAGAAGGATCAGGAGTTGAAGGTCGTCCTCAGCTACATAGTAAGTTTGAGGCTTGCTTGGCCTGCCTGAGACCCTGTCTCAATATATAT
>NW_008345884.1:2984539-3003969 GCF_000622305.1 Nannospalax galili
CAACTATTATTTCTGCTTTTGAGACTTCAACTCCATACGCTTTTCATTTCCACTTGGAAGAGCTTGGACTGCTCTAAACTGAGAACTTCTAATAAAGTCTTTTTATTTTTTTTAACCTCTTAATTCATCTGGTGTTTCAAACCATGAGGACCTTTTGCTTCCTAATCTGGGCTATACGACAATTATCTTCATTTGTGAAGAACAGTTGGGTTTGAATCAGGAAAGCTGAGTTGAGATACTAGCTCTAGTCTTGACAGAGTTACTTTAGACAAAACCTTCAACCTTCCTGAACTTTAATTTTTCTGTTTGTAAAATAAAGACAAGAGCATGAATGGCCCTCAGAATAACAACAAAGTTTAAATTTAGTCAAATGCATAATATAAATGTAAACGCTCTTTAAAAACTGATCACTGTTCTAATTGCGCTGGCACTGTATGGAGAGTTGGCTGCCAGGAATTCCTCCTGTAATGTCTTCTATTCCTGAAATACTTCAGTTAGAAAGTTATCCACACAGGAAACAAGTACAAGCATTTTTCCTTAGTAGTTACCCTTTATCAGCTCCCCACATATGGCGCTTCATATATAAATGGTGGATGCTATACGTTTTGTTATTTCCTAAGATCAGTGATTATATAAAAAGTGCACAAGCCAGCATTACTCTTGAAAGTCTTTTATTTGGATGTTTCATAAAATATAATCTAGATGGCTTAGCGTTCCACATGTGAGTTTCATTTCGGGAGCCATTTGTAAGGAGGACATTTCTCATTAAACACTAAAATTGCACTCTGGGTTTGATCCTGGTACTGGGCAATGCCTATGGGAACTGAGACCACTGAGAAGCAGTGGGTTCAAGACTGCCATTTCGAATTCACTCCAGTTGTTTGCTCTCTCTGCACCCCGTATATTGATTTTTTAAAAAGTTACTCTATCATAGCAAACCACACCAAACTCGATAACCCCCTAAGAGTTACCATTCTTCTCACACACATCAGAAGGTTGGCTGGGGCCAGACATTCTAGCTGGGAACAAGTTCTCCTGGGCTTGACTCCTTATAAGATGTTATGCTCAGGTCTGTTCCACATTCTGGGGCCCAGGCAGAAAAAGTAGCAACTTCTTGTGGCCTCAAAGCAAGAAGCATAGAAGGTAAGCTCTAGGGTGTGAGACTGTTTCAACCTTTCACTGCATCACATATGCTGACATCACATTGCTTAAAGCAAGTACTTTTGCCAAACTTAGACACAAGAAGTGAGGAAGCATACATATCCTGCTTGCCATGAAGCCAAACAAATTAAATGGCCAAACCCAGCACCAATGGGGTTAAGAAATGTATTTCTATGCTGGAATGCAGAAATAGTATATGTTTTTTTTTTTAAATCAGTAACTCAATATACTCTTATTGCCAAGTGCAAATAGTTGAGGTCCTATTAGTGAACACTTGTGTATGTATGGTGTAGTTCTACAGTGAAAACCTGGCAGCCCAATGTCCTTTTAAAACAACCATGCTCAGGTGACATAGAGGGTGATGGTCACAGGTTATGCTGCCTTATAGGATATTTCTACTGTAAAAAATTTAAGAAAGGCTACATATTTCATGGGATTATTTTGGTTCTACCCATAATTCCTCTCTCTTTCAAGGAATCTAGTATATCTAGTATTCCTCTCACTCTCTCTCCTCCTCCCCCTTACTATGTAGCTTTGGCTGGCCTGGAACTTACTAGGTAGACCAGGCTGCCTCAAACTTGCCTTCCTCTGCTTCCAGAATGTTGGAATTAAAGCCATAAACCATATAAAGGCATAGCCGCCATTCCGAGCCCAAAAGTCCATCATATGTTGGCCAAGAATTGAACCCAGGCTTCTTGGGTGGCAGGTGAGAATTCTGCCATTGAACCACCAATGTAAGTATCTAGTGTTCCTTAATAGGTCCCAATTCCTTCATGCATTTTCTCATTTAAGGATGAGGCATGGAGTAGTGATTTTACTGTTTAAGTGAGAGGTGTGTCCTACAAATGAGAATTTGGATTCAAATAACAAAAATTTAAAATATACCTTAATTTGTTATAAAAAGCAAATCACTCTCACTCTGGAAGAGTAGGTGAGACTAGTTATAAATCACTGACAGGATGTTCACTGCCCCTGGTAAGAAACAGACAGCTCTGCCTTCAACAAGCCCTGTCTGGGCAGGTAGCTTCAGAAGGAAACTTGAGGAATATTATAGTGGTCAAGGTGTTCCATTCACTTTTTATTGGTTTCAACTTGGAAAGAAAGCATATTTGTAGCAGTAACTAAGGCCAATTGAGGTCATTTGAATAAGTGGATGTTTTGCATAATACATCTATAAAACAATTTTAAACTATAACCGATGAATAAAGTATAGATAGGAGTTGACTAAACAGGACATTCCTTTTTCCGCCTCCTGATGCATGTTAGAAGAGTTCCATTATTTCACTAAATGAAAAAGAATAGAAAATAATTGGTTGAAAATAGAAAGTTTGTTGAAAATTTTAATTTAAAACTGGAATAGAAAAGTATAATTTAATGTGAACTTTATTTCTTTATGCTTCATTCTGGAAATGCATCAGATAATAAATATGATTATGGTGATAGGTATAAGACTTGTCTTCTACGTTTCCAGTACCAAATAAAAAGTGCATATGTGGAGCTGGAGAGATAAGAGTGGTACTATTCTTGCAGAGGACCCAAAATTCGGTTCCCAAAACCCATACTGGGCAACTCCCAGCTAACTGTAACTCTAGTTCCAGTGGGATCCGATGTTTCTGGCCTCCATGGGCACCTGCACTCATATGCACATATACACACATAATTAAAAATGAATACTTTTTCCAAAAAACTCCTTATGTAAAGCAACATATATTCCATTGCTTAGCAAACCTCATTTTTCAATTAGTGTATTAGTATAGCATTGAAAGACCACAGTTTTTTACAGACTACAATTGTGAAGGCAAATATACCATATGTGCTGGATAGCTTTAGTGTCAACTTGACACACTTGGGTTGAAGGAGCCTCAATTGAGTAATTGCCTCCATAGGACTGGCCTGTGGCCATGTCTGTGGGCAGCTTCTTGATTGTCAAGTGATGTGGGAGAGCCTAACCCACTGTGTGGTGCCACCCATGGGCAGGTGGGCCTGTGTTGTGTAAGAAAGCAAACTGAGGGGCTGGAGAGATGGCTCAGCGGTTAAGAACACTGAGTGCTCTTGAAGAGGATCTGGGTTCGATTCCCAGCACCCACATGGCAGCTATGAGCCGTCCTTAACTCCAGTTCCAGGGGAATCTGATGCCTCTTCTGACCTCCACGGCATTGCACCACACTGGTGCACTCACATTCATGCAGGGAATACACTCATACACATAAAATAATAAGTAATTAAAAAAAAAAAGAAAGCTGAACAGGGGCCAGGGGAGCAAGCCAGTAAGCAGCATTCCTCAACGGCCTGTGTTCCAGCTCCTGCCTCCAGGTTTCTGCCCTGAGTTCCTACCTTGGGCTCCCTGATGAACTGTGTCCTGGGAAATGGAAGATAAAATAAACCCTTTCCTCCCCAAGTTGGTATTGGTCAGAGTGTTTTGTCACAGCAGTGGAGAAACAAACTAGGATATTATATATATATATATGTTTAATGCTATTAGACTGTAAAAGAAAATTAGAAGAAAGGCCCAGAATAAATGTTATGGTATTTTACAGAGTTTGCAAAGTCTGTTTATTGCTTGTTGTTAACTCTCTCTGCCAACTCTTCCTGGCCGTGAAATGCCTTAGAGTAAATGTTTAGGCAAAAAAGAAAGAAAAGAGAAAAAAGTACCTATAGGATGTTAATGTAATAAGATTAGAAAGAAGAGTGTTCTCAATCCAGTCTCTTAGTAAGAAGAGCCTAGGCCTAAAGAAAGAGCATCTCCTGACTTACTGCTTTAACCTTTCTAACCCAAGCTGAAGAATTGGTTTACAGAAGATAAGCATTAATTTTTGATGATGATAATGATGATGATAGAATTGGCTTAATAAATAATTCAGATTCCAAAGAGACCAACTCTGCTGGTTAATTTTTGCTATCTTGATTGAATTAAGAATCTACTTGGATTAGTGAAGTATATCTCTTAGTGTGTCTGTGACAGCACTTCTAGAGACACTTAGATCAGGAGCGATCTGAAGTAATGGATGACTAATCACTTGGGGATTCATAGTAACATTGCACTATTGGGAGATGGTGAAAAGTAAGAAGTGAGGCCTTTGGAAAAAGGCTTCATCCTGCCCTGGCCATGTCCAAACTTTGTCTTTCTCTGCTTTCTGTATGTCATGATGTGAACAGCTTCTGTCACGTGCCCCTGAAGCATGGTTTTCTGGCTCACCATGGGTCTGGAAACACAGAGCCATGGACGGAAGCCTCTGAAATCAGGAGCCAAAACACATCCTTCCTCCTTTAAGTATAACTGTCAGGTATTTGGTCACAGAGATGCAAAAGTAATTTATATGCCAGTTTAACTCTGGAGCCTTTCATCCAGAGTCAATTCCCTTTCACAAAGAGAATGATGCTTTCTTTACAAAAGAATTTCAATTGAGGGAATGAGAGACATAGAAAAAAATCATCATTAGGCAAATACTCTAATAGTAGTTGATATAGGCAATATCCATCAGTGGATGATAAAACTAATGGACAAATGCTTGAGAGGAAGAGGATGACCTAGAGCATCAAAGTAGCCTCCACCTAAGGACACTTCTTAGTTACAAAGGGAAAGGTAGTAACTTTAGAGTGAAAAAGTTGTCATTTAGATATATCTTACCTAAATGAGCAAGGTTAATAGGACAATAATAAGACAGAGATACTGTATACCTCTTGATATCCTTCTACGATTTTGCTCCTCCAAATGTCTCATCTCAGTTCAACAGTGAAAAAGCATCACAAAACCAAATTGAGAGACATTCTACAAACTAACCAAAGTACTCTTCAAAAGTGTCAAAGTCACAAAAGACAAGGAAAGGCTGGAGGAGATTAAAAAGACCGGACAATGGAGTAAAGCGTGAGATCCTGGATTGGATTCTGAAACAAAAACAAAACAGACAAAATCCAACAGCCCCCTCCACACCAAGGACAGTAGCAGAAAACTGGCAAAATTTGAACCAATGTCTATTTCTTAGAATTTATTATTGCACTACGGTAAGATTTAATGGTAGGGGCATTCATTTGGAGTAAAAGGTGGAAAAATGATAATGAAATAAGTTAAGTTAATAAAGACTACCCCATTTTATCACTAGAGAATTATTCTTCTAGCAAATAAAAGTTATTATTTTCTATTATTTACTTCTCCAGGAGGATAGAAATACCTAGAATCTTTAAAACCTCCAATCTCTTGTCAATGAATTCAAACTACATAGTTTTGTTTAGCATTGAACTGTCAGTTATTTTCTTTTCATTCTGATTTATGGATTTTGGAATTTTTCTAAAAATGAAGTTATATGAAACTTCTTGTTCATATATCATAAAATAGAAGGGAACCTTTTAAGAATGCTATGTTCCTACTCACACTTGCTTGGCTCTCTGAATCTGTACTCTGTGGTAGTTATCTGCTCTTTAAACTTGCACTTAGGCAAAAAGCCAGCTAGAGCCATTCATTAGTACATGCAGTTAGCACCAGAGGATTCCACCGCTGTTCCAAGGTACACTATGAAACAACAGCGCCAAGGAGGTGCTATACTCTCTGGGTCTTGGAACTTCCCACCCAAGATTCAGTGCTATTTGTAGGTGTCCGCAGCCCCTCGTCCTAAATAATTTCATAAAGAGAAGTGGCCAAGAAGGAGATAGACTGTACCTGGGAGCTGCTGCCCGTCCATGTACCAGTGACAATGTCTCCAGGGCCTTCCAGGCAGGATCATTTGGCCCGAAGCCACTGTGTATGTAGAGGCCACCGCAGGAAGAGTGATTTTAAGAAAATAAGTCTTCAAGGGCTTGAGAAGAGCCAGATGGACGATGTCCCTGAACTTGACAGCCAGGATGAGAGGAGCTGCTGTCTGCTTAGAGAAGGGAAATGGGCTTTCTCACAGCTTGGCCTGTGAACTTTTGCTAGCAGTGAGACTCTCTTGGGTGTTTGTTTCTTTTCCATCTGGGCAGCAGTCAGCATCATTAACTGTCTTAACTCTCGAAGACCCTTGCTGTCTCTACGCAGTGTCAGAGTAATCTATAGTGGTCATTTGCAAGGACTCTGTTCCAGGGCTCTTTCATTAGAAGAGACGTACAGCATTCTGGCTTGTGGGATGTTTTCTGTTCCTCCTTGTTTCGCTAAATTCTACAACTGATTCACTTGCTCAGTTCTGGTGAGCCCATACCATCAAACCCCTTCTCTGTGGACCATCTCTGGACTTTAAGTCACCTATGGAAACCCCTGTGTTGAATTTTGAGCTTTTATTAAGAATCCTATTGTATATTACTCTGTTATATAAATGCAGCATTACATAACTCCTTGAGTGCCTGTGGATATAGAAGCCAAGACTTCTGTTAAATTACCAGAAGTAAATAACAATATATACATGGATTTGTCATATTTTTTAACAAGTTTACATGAGATATTTGGTTTTTTTTTATTTTATGTATCTATGCATTCATTCATTCATTCATTCATTCATTTGAGACAGATTCTCTTGGAGCTCAGGCTGTCTTCAAACTCTCAATATAGCCAAAGATAACCTTGAACTCCTCATTCTCCTGTCTCTACCTCTCTGCCTGGCTGGGATTACAGTCATGTGTCACCCAATCTTGTTTGTTGGATGCTGGCAACTAAACCCAGAGCTTTGTGCATACCAGACAAGCATTCAATTAGCTGAGCTGCATTTCCAGCCCATTAATTTTTACCACTTACTAGCTAAAATTATTGAATGTTTATTTTTTAAGAATTTTATTTTTACTTTTAATTATGTGTCTGTGTGTCTGTGTGAATATATATATTCATATATATATGAGTGCAGATGCCCATGGAGGCCAGAGGTATCTGATCCCCGGGAGCTAGAGTTACAGATGGCTGTGAGGCACCTGGCATAGGTTCTAGGAATTGAACTCAGATCTTCTACAAAAACAGTACAAGCTCTTAATCACTGAGCCATCTCTCCAGTCCCCAAATATTTAGTAAACATTTTTTAAATTTTATTTTATATTTTTATGTGTATGAGTGTATTGCGTGTATGTGTAGAAGTGTAGCCAGGTCATGCAATGCCCAAGGAGGTCAGAAGAGGGCATTGGATCCCATGGAACTGGAGTTAGGATGGTTGTTAGCTGCCATGTTGGTGCTGGGAATCAAACCTAGGTCCTCTGCAAGAGCTGTCAGTGCTCTTAACCACTGAGCCATCTCTCCAGCCCACAGTAAACATTTTTAAAAGCCACTTCCTCTTTTTTGTGTTAGCTAGTTTAATACTAAATTGAAAATCTTTAAAAAATAATGTTAGCTATAAGATGTTGTACATTTAACAGCTAAGAAAACAGGCACAGAAAGTATGAGGTTGCCCTTAGGAGTTGCAGCTTGTGAGTGGCAGAGGCAGTTCCTGAGCAGATGAGGGGGCTCTGCAACCCTGGTCATCCATGTGCTCCTCTGGAGTATGATGTGGATTCTGCAACACGGAAAGGATGGATGTAGACAAAACAGCCTCCTCAGGTGTCCGCTCCCATGTAAAACTCAGTTCTGCTGTGGTATCCCCATGCCTGTTATTGTTTAGTATAGAGCATCCTTGGTTATCTGTGTATGTAGTGTGCGACTTAAAGAAACCAGAGCCCAATTTGAACCCGAGACACCATGGCAAGCCAGGTAAACGATGTTTGACTGTGGCATCCAAATTCCAGTCAGTATCCCAGAAGGGTGTTCAACAGGATGAAACTGACATGCATTTTTTAAGCACCTGTGACATGCCAGCTACTATTCTAGGTGTGAGGTGCTTGCTACCTCTGAACAAAAGCAGATGCTCATATTCTAGAGGGAAAAGAGACTGCAAACCACCTAAAAATAAGTGCATATATACATGTATGTACTATGGAAAGTAAGAAGCACTGATTTTTAAAAGGCAGTTGAGGGTATGGTCAGGGACAGACGTGCATAGCAATGTTACAGTGGTCAGGCTGATCTCATTGAGAAGTTAAAGAGGTGAAGGGGGTAAGAATATTACCAGCAAAAAGACCAGACAGTGAACAAGCCTCAGAGTGGAGTGTGGCTGGCAGGCTATGGGATCATCAAGGGGAGCTGAGGAGTTAGTGGCTGGGCTGGAGCTAGGCTGAATGAGAGGAGATGAGAGAAAGCAGAGCCACGCTATGCATCACAAGCAAGCTAGGAGGCATGGCAGGATTTCAAGCAAAGGAGTAACCTGTTCAGACTTTCTTTCTTTCTTTCTCCTTCCCCTTCCTTCCTTCTTCCCTCCCCCCCTTCCTCCTTCCTTCCTCCTTCCGTCCTTCCTTCTTCCCTCCCTCCCTCTTTCCTCCTTCCTTCCTTCCTTCCTTCCTTCCTTTCTTTCTTACTTTCTTTCTTTCTTTCTTTCTTTCTTTCTTATTTCTGTCTTTCTTTCTTCCTTCCTTCTTCCCTCCCTCCCTCTTTCCTCCTTCCTTCCTTCCTTCCTTTCTTTCTTTCTTTCCTTCCTTCTTTCTGTAGTACTGAGATTCTAACACAAGACCTTATGCTTGCTAAAAAGAAAGTGTTCTACCACTGAGCCACACCCCCAGACCCATGGATTTTCTTTTATGTAACACAACTCTGGCTGTGTTCTTTTGAGACCAGAATTTAAGATGTTAAAGAAACTGGGAAAGCTGTCAGGAGATAATTGTAGTAACCCAGAGGAGAGAAGGTGGTAAGGAAAGGCTGTGGTGCTAAGTTAGTGAGGAGTACTTGCATTGGGGCTGTATTTTGAAGATAAAACCAACAGGAGTTCCTAACACATTGGGTGTGGTGTGTGGGTGAAAGAGAAGACCCAAGAATGACACCAAGATTTTAGCCTGAGCAACTTGATGGAGACTTCATGTTGATACAGATGAAAGAGGGTGTGGGTAAAGAAGATGTGATGGTCAGGACACCAGGTGTTCCATCTTGGACGTAGGGCATTGGAGATTTTTATGTAAGGGTAACAGCTGAATCTGTGAGTCTGCAGTTCAGAGGCTGTGGACAAAATGATGGTCTGAGAAGCATTTCGGTGGTTAGTTTTGTGAACTTGCCACAATCTAGAATCACCTGGGAAGCATCTCAAAAAGAGGCTCCTTAGGTTAGGCTGACCTGGGCACATATTTATAAGCGATTGCCTTCACGACATTGATTGATGTGGGAAGACCCAGCCCACTGTGAGTGGCACCATTCCTTTGGTTTGGGTCATAGATGGTATAAAAATGAGAAGGTGAACTGAGCACAAGCATGCATACATTCTCTGTGCTCTGGCCTGTAGATGTGACGTGACTAGCTGCTTGACTTCCTTGTTTGATGGACTGTAATCTAGAATTGTGAGCTAAATGAATACTTTTCTTCCTAAGTTGCTTTTGTCAGGGTTTTTTTTTTTTTATCACAAAAACAGAAATGAAACTAGGACAAGCCTTAAGTGTGGACAAGGTGAGCAAAGGAGGGAGTGTTGGGCAGAAACCCTGGGGAGTCAGGGGGCAGGAACCAACCATAGCTTCTCAGAGAGAATAAGATAAGGCTGGTGGGAGGGGGACAAGATGGGGGAACCTGGGGCCTGAAACCAAGTAAAAGATATAGATTACGGAAGCAAGGGGCCAACCTGCAAGTGCTGTCACTAAGTCTTTAAGGCAAAAACAGACTAGCCGTTGAAGTTGGCAGGGGGAGGCCCCTGGTGTCCATGGAGGCAGGCACTTCAGTGGCAGTGAAGGTAACACTTAACTGAGGAAGCTTGAAAGGAAAGAAAGAAGAGTGGAAAGATGAATGTGACCGACAGTGACTACGACTCAGAAGACAGTTCAGGGAATGGTTGTTGAAAGAAGAGAAAAGAAATAGGTGGTAGTTGACAGGACAGAAAAGGGCAAAAGAATTTTTTCTTTAGTGGGATAAAATGGAGAAATGGCAGTAGGTTTAAAAAAATTGTAAACCAGGTCCTTTAAATAGCATTATGATGCCTTTCAATGGTAGAGTTTATAAGGAAAATGCAATAAAATACTACAGCTTGGGGTCATGGAGCTTGGAAGTAGGGTTGGATAAGAGCAAGAGGAACATGTGAATGGGAAGGAGAAGGGGTATTTGAGAATTCAAACTGGTTAAGTTCTGTGGAATTTGAGAGCACTAGTGACCAGCCACATCTAGGTCAACTCAGTTTCTTGTGCCAGGAAAGCTCACTGTCCAGGGCCTGACACAGAGTTGGCATCTATCTCCTCCTTCCCCTCATCAGTATCAGAAGTCCCACCTAATCTTGTGGCAGGAGGAGTTCAACCTCAACTAGACATGTAGACCTCACAACCTTGACTTGGAGAGCTAAAGTCGGTTTCCCTAAAATGGTAGTACCAGACGTACACAGATATGGAAGTTGGGCATGCTCATGTTCAAGTCTCAGCTCTGCCTCTCTTGTGGTTACTTTGAGCAAGCTGCTGAGCCTTTATTGCATGACAGGTAAACAGTAATGACTGTCCCAGAAGGTTATTATAGGAATCCCATAAGAGAATAAACATAAATACAAATATTGACATAAAACAAAGTTCCAGTAAATGAACTTCCTGCTTATTTCTAAAATGGAAATTAGTTTTATTTACATTCCTTGGGTTGATTTTCCTTCAATGTTTCAAAAGTACCTCTTCACTCAGACTCTTGAAATTTGAGTATCTGTTTCTTGGGGAGGTTTGTGTCTAAGACTCAGTAAATGAATACCTGGAAAACAGGCCTTTCTCCCCCTTTCAAGTAGCTGTGAAATGGACAATATGTGTTTTTTCTAAAGATTCCTTATGCCTTGTAGAGAGGGGGCCTCTTCATTTCAGCACCAGAGTAATTTTCTCAACAGGCAGTGCCTGAGTGGGGATTCCATGTGTACCCTCATCCTCCTCGTCCTCCTTGTCCTCCTCATCCTTGCTGCTCTCTGCTGTCCTCATGCTTTCACAGGCTGACTGTCACAGTGATCGCATTCTGGATTTGCTGTAGGAAAGATGGGGAGGGTTCCCATTTCAAAGAGGTTAAAAGTTCTTACTGGGAGCAGAAGAGGAGAAAGTCTATACCTGGTTCCTGTGATTTACCCAGCATCCTCTTTAAAGAACTTCAAAGATAGAAATATTTCCCAAGTTTAACTTCCTCTAAAGTCCACCATAGTCCTTTCCTTAGTCTGTAATCACTGGAGAATTATTGAGAGGCGGCTTAGCAGTTACTCAGTGAAAGCTAAAATATCACAAGGAGGTGGACATCTCACTGAAAATAGGAAATGAACACAATTGTGGACAGTAGAACATTACTCACAGGTAGTGCTTTATGGCCGGAAGAGAAATCTGAGAGGGATATTCTGGGACAGAACAGATAAGGCCAAACTCTCAAGAACAAGTCATGAGTGTTTACCTTTTTGATGCCCCAAGGGGAAGGACACTAGTTACTCTCACATCACCATGGCCACTATAACTGACAGAAATAGCTTAAGGGAGGGAAGATTTATTTTGGCTTACGGTTTTAAGGAGTTTCAGTCCATCCTGGTGGAGAAAACATTGTGACACATCTCTGTCTATGGTGGCAGGAGTGTGGCACAGACTGTTCACATCATGGCAAACCAGGAAGCAGAAACTGTGACAGGCAGCAGGGGTCAGGGCCTTCAAAGACCCATCTCTAGTGACCTATTTCCACCAGCTAGACTCTACCTCCTAAAGGCTACACAGTCTCACAAAATAGTGCTACTGGCCTGAGAATAATCATTGAAAATATGAGCCAGTGGGAGACATTCCAAATTCAAACCCTAACAGAGATTGTTATCCAAAAAGGCTTCTAAGTTTTGCTGGTAGAGCTATGCAAAGCTGGGGGCAGAGCTGAATTTCTGGGTGACAGGGATGAAGCTGGAGGCTGTGGATCACTCATCTTTTACATTTCCCTGAGTAGTGAGCAGCTGTCTTTCTAAATAAGTACTGCTTAGTGTGTGAAGAATATTGGTTTTCTGCTTAAATATTGGACACAGTAAATGCAGGTTAAACACACAGTTACTTTTGCTTGTACTTGAGGCTCCACAAAATGGCACTGTGTGCATATGTGTGTGTGTGTGTGTGTGTGTGTGTGAGAGAGAGAGAGAGAGAGAGAGAGAGAGAGAGAGATGGGGCAGATGACAAAACATAAACAGAGACAATAATCACAAATTTTTGGAAGCTAAAAAGTAGATGAAAAAGTGATAAATTATTTGATAAGCTTAAGAAAACATCAGTCTAAAGATGCTGGTTGTATTAGTTACTTTTCTGTTGCTATGATAAGAAACTATGGCCAAAGGCAACTTATAGAAGGAGTTTATTTAGGCTTACAGTTCCAGAGAGATGGGAGACCACCATGGTAGGTGGGAGGCATGGCGGCTGGAGCAGGAAGCTGGGGGCTCGTATTTACAAGCACGCATAGGAAACGGGACAGAACTGGAAGTGAGACAAGGTTGTGAACCCTCAAAGCCCATCCCCAGTGATGTACTTCCTTCAGCAAGGCCACACCTCCTAAAGGTTCCATGACCTTTCCTAAACAGCACCACCAACTGGGGACTGACCATCTACCAAGTGTTCAGATACTTGAGCCCATGGGAGACATATCTCATTCAAACTACCATAGGGGTAGCACCAGCTGGGTCTGGAGGCAGGAGGTAAGAGGGAAACAAGTAAAGCCTGGATGAAAGTGTGGTTGACAAGTAGTCAGAATCCCACATTGCTTCTATTCCTATGTAGCTCAGCAGTTGCCCTACTCTTCAAAAGACTAGTAAGGCAGAGGTTCCATGGGCTGAGAACAGCCCCCACAACCAAGGACATGGTGCCACAGTGAAAGGCACACACCCACTCTGTGCCGAGATCTAGAGCCTTCTCCACTCAGCACCCATAATTTTGGCAGACAATTCTCTCTTTTAGGTAGGAGATGGGAAGCTCTTTCCCTAGGACTTGACCAGCCTGAGAGGAAACACTGCTACAGATGGTGAAAGCCTTCACATCCACTGCGGTCAAGCTCATAGTCAACAGACCCACTCCCACACAGCTCACAGTGAGTGTTAGATTTTTTGAACACATAAGTATAAGGTCAAAATTAAGAATTCTGAGGCATCTAAAGAAGGTCTCTAATACCCAAACATAATATACAACTTGGAGGAAATAGAGATTCTAAAAAGGAAAAAAAAAGATAAAAGAAGCACATAAAATATACATTCAGACATACAGTCAGATGAGGTAGTGCCACCATGAAATGTAGGTAGGCTAGTAGATAAGAGAACAGAAATTTTTTTGAAGTTCCATAATGTCTTTAAGCAGAGTGTCACTTCAAAGGGACACCAGAGTATTTGTCAACCCACCCATCTACCTAAGACAAGTGGACCCAGCCGAGCTAATGTTCTTGGCTATGTGCCCGCTGAAGCCCAGGTTGGTGGTAGACTAGCCTGGCCTCTGGGTTCACAGGGAAGCGAACCTCATGTTGAATCTCCCCCCATATTGACTGCTAAAGTTAAGTATCTCATTCAGGGCCATTTTCCTGAATTGCAGTTTCTGCCATTGTTGTTTTGCTATGATTTATATTCTTTTTGCCTGCAAGTAGCACAAGTTTTATTTATTCTGTTTATGTATGTGTTGTAGCTGTGTTGCTGAGTAAGCCATTCTTCATGTTGGGGAGAAAAATCACCTCTGTTGCAGTCTGCTACACCAGCGATCCCCAAGGAAGGAGCCATTCCCCCTTCGAGTATTCACACCCATCTTAGATCTTTCCTAGAATCTGGACCAGCCATTAACTAATATAATGTGGAAGATAAGATGCTAAGCCAGTTTGGGGCTTTATCCCCAAAGGTTCTGGAAACTTTTTTTCTCTTTGGGGGAACCAGTTATCCACAGGAAGTCTACCAAAACAGTATCATACTGTGGGGAATCCCAGTATAGCTGCTGCATGGAGAGGCCATGAGTAGGAGGTTTCATAATCCCCCTGATAGCAAGAATAAGCCCTTCAAGCCATCAACCCTTGCTGAACTCCCAGCCAACGGCAGACCCAGCTATTCACCCGTGTGAATGAGCCCATTTTACAGACAGGGTTCTCCAGCCTCCAACAGATGCTATGTGGTGCAGACAAGCTGTTTATACACAGCTCACAGTTAAAGAACCAAGATGACAAACAGTAAGGTCATTTTCAGCCATTAAGTTTTGGGGACAGTAACAGATACCTATACAACTGATTGTCCTTTGTCCCGGCTCCTGGTGTAGCCCATGGGTCTGCTTTGGGTTCCATTTCTAATTCAGTCCTGAAAAAACTGCTGCTTGTAGCTCTTTCTGCTGTTCTTTGCAGATAACTACAAAAACATTTTAAACTGGGCATTCAAGGGATCATATGTGTAAGAAAAGGTCAATTCAGCAGTCAGCATTCTGCTTATATGTTTTAAACAAGGTCTTACTATACAACCCAGGGTAACCTTGAACTCAAGATTCTCAAGTCTCAGCCTCTTGAATGATTGGATTACAGCCATACACCACCACACTACCTGGGATTTTCTAACGTGTTTGACAAGCAGAGTTATGCTGACCTCTGATTTTGTTGCCCAGCGTTAAGTGGCCTTACTTGACCTTGACTGTTGTCTCAGTGCTTCCCTGGGCTGCTGTGACTTCTGGTTCTTGATTTTAGCTTCTAGGGAGGCCTGGTTATTTCATCCATATAGTTTTGTGTGGGAAAAGATAGTTTCCCAGAAAACAATGTAACCATCCCTTAGGAATAAACAGATTTCTTCCTCTGTGTTGCAAGGCCTCTCCCCTCTCACAGCTGCTAGATGAGAGATGAAAGGTGACACTTTGCAGTATAAAAGTACAATATAGTATATGAAATTTTCAAAAATTCAATAAAAAAGAAACACAAATGTAAAGAACTAGCAAAAAAAAATTCACAACCCAACCATTCTTGCTAACATTTTAAAATCAACCAGCTTGGTTCCTGCCATTTTTTCCCCACATCCTCCACAGGCACATGAAGCCCTATCTATCAACAAAGCCATGTCCCAGCACTCTTAGGGTGAAGCTCTGGCCAGGTGTCATCTCCTCATGAGACTCCCTCCATACTCAGGACAAGATTAAGCATGAGCAACAAAGTTTGGTGTTGTACTGCAAAGCACTCATTTTGAAACCAAGTATCTCTGGCTTTTACTATCCTTGTGCTTGTGACCTTATGCTCATTTCTTATGCTCCCTTACATTTCCACATCCAAAAACTGAGATACTTAATGTTTGCATTATGATGTTGCTCCAGAGTTTAAAATTAAATTTTATTGAGGACTCAAAACATAAAGTGGGTGTTTGATAAATGGGTAGCCAGGAACTGGGAGACGTTTCTCAGTGGTAGATTGATTCCTACCGTGTGGAAGGTGCTCCAACACACAACACCATTAAAAAATAATAAAGGCAGCCATCAGAAAAACTATGATGACTGACTCTAGGGAAGAAATAGAATTCAGAGGGATCTTAAATGCTTCTTTCTGTCAGATCTCCACCACAAAGATAGACAAAGAAGGTTGGAAAAGAAAGACTTTCAACAATGAACCAAGATAATGTCCCAGCTTGTCGCTCACCTATAAGGAGGCTGTATTGAGTTGAACAGGTTGTGTGCTGTCTCTTCCAACTCTGCAACAGTATCCAGTGGTCCTAACCACCCAGTGGTACCAGCTAGATACGACTAGCCACAGTGCATTAAAGCAGCTCCCACCAGCTCATAAGAGCCAATGGTCAGGGATTTTTGTGAGCAGCTGTTAAACATAGCCATTTATTGGAAAATAAATTATGTAAACTTATACTCAAAGGCTTGAAATTCATTTATTATTACTTTATTTCACTTTTCTATCATCTGCATTCTTGAGATCACTTATATGTCATGTTTGTAGCATGGATATGCTGCGTAAACCTGCACCAATGCAATCCTCCCAACTTTGCACTCAGTGACAATACATAGGGTAACTTGAAACTAGGTGTGGAAATTAGCAAGCACTACAGATCCGAGCTCTGTGTGCATGTGCTTTGTGTGTGTGTGTGTGTGTGTGTGTGTGTGTGTGTGTACACAGACAAGAAGTTGACATCAGTGTCTTCCTCTGTCATTCTCTACCTTATTTTTAAAAATATTTTATTACTTTTATTTTATGTGCATGAGTATATTGCCTACACGTATGTAAGTGCTTCTGTGCCGTGCAATGCCAGAGGTCAGAGGAGGGTGTCAGACCGCCTGTAACTGGAGTTATGGATGATTGTTAGCTGCCACGTGGGTGCTGAGAATCGAACCCTGGTCCGCTGCTGAGTCATCTCTTCAGTCCCTCACCTTATTTTTTGAGGCAGGGTCTCCCATTGAACCTATAGCTCACTGATTCAGCAAGATTATCTGGCCAGGGAACTTCCTGTCTCTGCCTCCCCAGAGCTAGGATTATAGGCTCATGCCACCACAACTGGCCTTTTACATGAGTGCTGGGGATCTGAACACAGGTCTTCATACTTGCACAGCAAACACTCTTTTGACTGAGCTGTCTCCTCAGACTTCAGATCCAAACCTTTCACAGTAATAAAAGCATTGTACTTTTCTCTAGCCTACTACCTGTCGATTCATTTAAGCCAACGAGTAGTACTAGGAGGGAGAAACTGAGGGAATGATTGACAGGAAAATATTGCTCCATCTCCAGTAACCCTGTGTGTGAATTGTTCTACTCTTGGCTGGTCTCTTTGGATTTACTTGTACCCCATATTGACAAGCCCAGAGCTGTTGGCTGTGAGTACTTAGTAGAAGCTGAAGAACCACTTGGAACATGTGACCTGAAGCTCTGACTCCAGAGCCCTGTGTTTGTGCCACAGAGTAAGTGCAGGCTGTAGTCTGGCTCACGTGGCTGTGGGTCTGAGAATGCTTATGTTTCAGCTTCTGTCTTCTTCCTTACTCAGATGCAGGGGTCAGCATATCCCTTCCTGTCTCTTCCTGTCCTCTGGCCCTCATTATGCCTGGCCCTTGGCCTCTCTCTCACCTACCTTTAACCTGGGCTGGTTATATTTTAATATGCAGTAGCTTCCTGTCTTTTTAAATTTTATTGCTGACAATATACAGGGGAGTGTGTGTGTGTGTGTGTACAACTGTACATACAACATGTGAGTACACACACAACATATAACTGTAATATATGAGTACACACACAACATACAACTGTATGTATAACACATAATTGCACATGCAATACATGATTGTACATGCAACACATAACTATACCTACAACATGTGATTATACCTACAACACATGACTGTACATACAACACATGGTTGTACATACAACACATGATTTACTTATAACACAGGATCATACACACAGCATATTAGTATACACATAGCACACAACTGTACATACAGCACATGATTGTACAAATAGCACATGAGTATACATACCATGTATGATTATACCTATAACACAGGGTTGTACACACAGCACATGACTATACATGTAACATGAGTATACATACAGAAAATGATTGTTTCTACAACACAGGATTGTATATTCAACACATTAGCATACACATAACACATGACTATACACACAACACATGGCTGTACATATAACACATGGTTGTACACATGACACATGATTATACCTACAGCACAAGATTGTACACAGAACACATTAGTATATACACAACACATGACTGTACATATAGCACATAAATGTATACATAACACAGGGTCATACATACAACACATGACTGTACATACAACACATGAGCATACACACAAATGCATAATTGTACGAAGTAAAATCCTGAGGAAACAACAAAAATTTCATTGCAATTGCCTCGAAGTGGTTAATTTTTCCTTTCCTTTTTGTGTATTTTAATTTTTCATTAAAGTGCACCAATTATTATTTGAGAGAACAATTAGTAGTCAATAATAACTAATAACAATTAGTAGTCAATAATAACTAATTGCTGAGGGTGTCCAGTTCACTGGGCACTTCACAAGGTGAGGTCCATTAGTACCTGTGATTAAAGACAGAAGGGCAGGATCCAACACACACTACATGCCAGTGTATTCTGCAGGAGCCCACTATTTACCCACTCAGTGTCAACACTCCTGTTTCACAGATAATCTGAAACACAGTGTTTGAGTGACTTTTCCAGAACTACACAGCTGGTGAACCAAGATAGACTGACTCCAAAGCAAGTACTTAAAACCACACTATAGAGATAGTATTGCATTAAATCATTACAACAATCTTTAAGTTATCATGGTTGTTGTTTTGCAGGTACAAACAGAGGCTTTGAGATCTTACATGACTATTGTTACAGGGCATACAAGAATGGAACTATAGTGAGCTCAGGCATCTGAAGCCCTCCACCTCTCCTAACTGATGGAACTGCCTTGGTAAATAAATGGTTGGCATTTCATTACCCTGGTGCCCTTTTTCTTAGTTAAGAAAGTGGCCATTTGTGTCCTTTTGTGTTCCAGGCCCTCTGGGACACTAACTGGACATGATAGGCCTTAACACAAATGACAGAATGCATGAATTCCAGTGTGAGGGGGCTACAGGAGGGGGTCAGTGGGGAAGGAGGTATAAAAATGATTACGGTGTTATGTATGAAATACATAAAAATTCAATTAAAAATTTACAAAAAGAAAGCGTTTGCTTGACTGCATGCCTTTTGCATACATCTCCTTGTTTTCTGACTTTGGGGCATTTCTTCCTCAGCCCTAGAAATTTTAGAATTGCCAACTTTGCTCCAAGTTTGGATTGATAAAGATCTTAGTAGTGAGGCTGTGTAAGAGTTTTTCAGTGTAGATATTGTTGTTTCCAACTTGCTGCCATTACTGCCAAAACAGAACAAAAAATTTCTAGAAAGGTTTGTCCAGCAGTGGATGAACAAATAAAGATAACATGGTATCTACTCTAGAATAATAGGAGCAGAGACCAGAGTGGTAGTGAACCGGGCATGGGGACTGGGAAAAAAGTGAAGATGTTACAAAAGATACATGTTAGTTAGCGAGGAGGAATAAGTTCAAGAACTCTATGGTACAGCGTGCGTGCATGCGTGCGTGCATGCATGTGTGTGTGTGTGTGTGTGCGTGTGCATGCACATTCTATATACATTTGTGTGTTGCATGTACATTCATGTGTTGTGGTTGTATTCATGTTAGAGACTGCTTTGTTAACATACGTCAGAATAGAATCATTTCCACTTCTTATTACAAACTCTTGATAAGCATCATTTCAATGACAGGCCATCAAACACATAGATATGGTCAGAATCCACTTGAACATTCCTGTCAGTTTCCTGTTTTAACTTTTTCTG
>NW_008345884.1:3004446-3026758 GCF_000622305.1 Nannospalax galili
AATGAACATACTTGTACACATAAAACTTTTTATATAAGATTATTTTCCTTATAAGATTATTTCTTCAGGATAATGTGTGAGAATTGTGAATATTTGGGCATATTAGTATATTAAATATACCAATACTTTTATATACCAATATACTTTTTAAGAGTTATGCCAGCACACAGGTACCAAAGCAAGTTTGAGGCCAGCCATGGCCACATACTGAGACCTTATCTCAAAAAACCCTTTTTGTTTCATTTTTTAATGCTTCATACATTTATTTATGTACATATGCATGTGCATATATATACATGGGCACACATGTCCCAAGACATGTGTGAGGAAGTCAAAGGACAGCTTTGTATAGCTGATTCTTTTCTTCCATCATGTGGGTACCAAATATCGAACTCAGGTCATCAGGCTTGGCAACAAATAGCTTTACCAACTGAGCTAACTTGCTGGCCCCTTCTTTCAATTTATAGGAAGCAGTGGCCCTCGGGATTGCACTAAGTCATAGTTCTTTAATTATTCATGTTTTGAATACTTTTCTTTGTTTGTGTGTATCTTTAAATTTTCTCTTTCCTAGTAACTTATCTATTTAAGCCCTTTTCCCATTTTTCCTCTGTGGACCATAAAATGTCTCTGCTGTCTTTTGCATGAACTCTTTATGTGCTAAATGATATTAATCTTTGTTTACTTGTAAATATTTGTCCCTAGGATGTGTTTTAACTTTGCTATTCTTTCCTCATAAGAAATGTTTTGAAAAAAATGTTTTTTAAGCTGTTTAGTTTGTGTACAATTTTTGCCTATGAGAGAAAACTTAACTGTAATAACACTGGAGTGGATGGAGGTGACTGGGGAGAAAGTTCCTGTTTTATAATTTTGCAAATGTTTATTTCTCAAATTCTTTAATCCATCTGGAGTTAAAGTTTATGTCAGTAAATAGTATGAATTAAGGCTGGAAATTGATTTTCTCTTCTAATTTGCTAACCAAGTGTCCTAATGCCATCAGTGGAATAATTCTTCCACTCCCCATTGATCCAAGATGCCTTTCTTATCATAAATTAAGTTTTTATACATTCTAGGGATATCTATTCTGTTTTATTGATCTTTCTGTCCATTCCTGTGCCAATACCATGGTTTTTAAATTATAGTTGAAGGGTGTTTTAAGTCCACTGTTTCAAGAAGGCCCAGCAGAGCCAGCATATTGTGTGAACGTGAGAATGTGGGCAATGGATACTTACAAATGCCCAGGTGTTCTGTTCTCCCTGTCCATCTTTGAGCCCGAGCAGGTCACAGAGTAATAGCTGTTTGTTGAAAAGGGATATTCAGGGGTCCTAGAAGGCCTCCTAAACATTGAGTCCCTGTACAGGGCCTAAGTGGGCCCCACCATTGTTTTATTCTCTGACTGACTTTACTTTGTGTGACATTTTAGTGCCTGCTCAAATGACATTATTTTCTTCTAGTGTTGGTAGAATGCTATTATTAATCCATAATGATGGACAGCTAAAGTCAGGTGGGGGGCCATGTGACTAGCTGCATTTGATAGTGACATATGTCACTGCTTGGAAACAGCTTAAAAAGCAAGTCTATGATTCACGTTATTCCAGATGAGGCTGCTTCATTGGCCTGGGCTCTCTGGTGGGAAAAGTGTGGAAGATGGAAGTAGAGCTCCAACCAACCCTCAGTGATTTGTAAAATGTGACAAATAAATCCTTACTGTTGCAAGCCATAGTGTTTGAGGCTCATTTGTTATAGCAGCACCACTTAGCCTACCTTAACTGATAACAGAAGATAAATCAAGATACTTAATACTTGATATATCATGAGTATTGGCTAATTAAAATAGATCTTTGCTAGGACACCATGGAGGTACAAAGAGGATGATTTAACCTTGTAATATACTCAAGTACATCTCTTTAAAGTGACTCTACAGAACTCACGTCTCATTTACTGGATATTGATTTTCTAACTTAGGTTTTATCGTCCTAGTGATTCTAGTCTCCATGGTTCCCCTCTTCTATGATACCATGATATGATTTACTTGTTTCAGAAAATAGATAGCTCCTTCTGTCTTATTGTTTCAGTTATGCTGATTTTTTTTCTCATTGAGAACATAAGTCCTGGTAGACACAACCCGTGTTTCTGCAACGTCTGTCCCTTTACAGGCAACACCCCCATCCATCCCACAAATGTATATTAAGTGATTTTTGTCTTTAAAAGGTTAATGTGTGAGATGCTCTTATCATACTGTCTCAATCATAAAAACTCACTGCCCTTGATGAGGCAAACATGACACAGATGGCATGAAACCAGATGTGTTAGAAATTGATTACCTCTCCAGCCAGAGAGAGAACTATGGAACCCCTGATTGAGAGGCTGATTTCTGAGTCCAAACAACCTCAACTCCCAGCTGAAGCCTGTCTGTGGGGGCTGGGTATGCTGGGATGATCCATTGGGCAAGTTATTGTATCTCCATACACCATACTTACCCCGTCTGAAAAATGGGGCTCTTGTGAAGACTAAGGAAATACGTACAAAATACCTAAGCACAAAATCTGGTCTTAAAGTGACTGTTGATTTTTACAGCTAGTATAGTCTATAGGTGTTTCTGTTCTTTGGGTGGTTAGTTAAATTTGGTTTGAACTCTGATTCCAGGCTCAGAAGAACTTCAAGTTCTCTATTGGATTTCTGACAACTTTTACCTTCCAGTCTGAGTCTCTGTGGACCACTGGTCCCTGTGTCTGTCTAATCTCTTCATACTCAAACACTAAGCTCCATGCCTCAATCCCAGACACCTAGACTCTGGGTCTCTGCTTATGATCTGTCTCTTTTACTTTAGAATAGTGTCTTAACTTCTCTGTTCCTTAGACTTCTCATACCTAAAATAAGACAGTAATAGTGCCTAATGCTTAAAGCTGCTGTGAGGATTGGTTAGTGAGCATATTTAAATCCACTACAACTACAGCTGATAGGGAGAGATATCAATCTCAGAGGCCAGTACACTTTAACTATCACTAGCCTTTACTTCCACATTGTTGTAATTTGGAAATTTTCATTGAAGATGAAGCATGCCCCTTTGTATTACAAGCCAATTTTATTATATTTTGTGGCCTAATTCCTCCACGTGACTCCACCCACCCCGATTGCACTTGAGATATGAAGTCTAATTTAACTGCTCCCTTGTGCCTTCCTTTTGGAAGACAAGTCTGGCCACTGAACCCCAAATCTGAGAACAGGGAAAGAAGTGTCCCTTTGATCCATGGCTAAATCAACAGGCTATATACTGATATAACTTCCGCTGGCAGTTGCTACCTGTGTAGTAAATCTGTTCCCTGCAACAACCCCACGGTCACGCTATCATATGATCCTAGAAGTAGCTCAGATACCTTTTTTGGTGTCAGAGAGGTCTATGTTCAATTCCTGACTTCCTCTTCTATTATCTTGAACTTGATATGTCTTCCTTAGTTTCCTTATTGGAAGAATAGGTATATAGGGGTTGGAGAGATATCTCAGGGGTTAACAACACTGGTTATTCTTGCAGAAGACCCAGGTTTGAATCCCAGAACCGACATGGCAGCTAACAACTGTCTGTAACGCCAGTCCCAGGGGATCCGACAGCCTCTTCTGACCCCCACAGGCGTTGCACAACCCGAGTGCACTTACCTACATGCAGGCAATACACGCATATACATAAAAAAAGAAAAAAAAGAAAAAGAAAAATAGGTATATAGACCCCTGTGCTGGATAGCGTTAGTGTCGACTTAACACACCTGGGTCTAGGGAGCCTCAATTGGGGAACTGCCTCCATAGGACTAGCCTCTGGCTATGTCTGTGGGGCATCTTCTTGATTGTTGAGTGGTGTGGGAGGGCCCAGCCCAGTGTGGGTGGTGCCACCCTGCAGGTGGGCTTGTGTTGTATAAGAAAGCAGACTGAGGAAGGGCCAGGGAGCAAGCCAGTAAGCAGCATTCCTCCATGGCCTGTGCTCCAGCTCCTGCCTCTAGGTTCCTAACCTGAGTTCCTACCTTGGTCTCCCTGATGAACTGTGACCCAGGAGATGTAAGCCAAATAAACCCTTTCCTCCCCAAGTTGGTATTGGTCAGAGTACTTTGTCATATCAGTTGAGAAGCAAATTAGGATAACCCCCTACCTTACTGTTGGAAGAATTAAAAAGAATAATCTACATTATGCTGCATGCAGCTGAGCAGACAGCTGCTGTCCAGCTGTGTGTCATCCCATACAACTACTCATTGCCGATGCTGAAACTGCTTGGGACCAGGCAGGTCAGAGTAGGCATGGAGGGGCCTCTTACTATACTCTCTTCCTGGCCTAAGGCTTTGTATCTTCCAGGAAGGTGAATCTAGTTTTTATTTTCCCAAATGTGTTTTATGGGCTTGGGGAGAGTGCACTTTTCATAAAATGTCAAGCCAGACACTGAAGTGGTAACAAAGAGATCATGCTTAGCAAGTTCATGTGCCAGAGCTGAGAACTTACCAGGAGTCTTAAAGTCTCTAGCTTTGAGGGGAAGAGAGGTGGTTGATTTCTTTTCCATTTTCAAGTGACTATTTGTTATTTTCTGAAAGACACAGAGTTCCAAGTCTTTTACAATTACATGTAAGCCTATGAAGTTTATCAATCTATGTTCTCCTAAAACAATGACTTTGCAGGAAGGTGCTGCAGGTGAGGCTAGGAAGAGTGTAGGTAGGTTCTTCTTAAGGGAGGTGTAGACTGCCCACCCTTCCCCCTGTGCTGAACATGTTGCCAGGAGCCAGTGTTGGCAGGAGGAAGTAGGAGAGAAACCTGGTTCTTAATAGGAAAAAGAAGGAAAGTCACTTACTAAAGAGCTGGTATGGAATTCCGCGGCTTCAAGTGGGCACTCGGAGAAAGGGTCAGCTTTCTATGTTCGGTTTTCCAGGCTTAGACAGTCTGTTCCACATAGACAGGCTTGCCTGGTGAAACGGCCCCTGCCTGGGCCACAGGGGTCCCTTGTTGGAATTATGATGAAAAAAAAGAAGGACCCTCACTTTTTCTCTTCATTCTGTTTGTTTTGAGACAGGGTCTCCCTGGCCTGGAACTCACTGTGTAGACCAGGCTGGCCTTGAACTCATAGAGATTCACCTGCCTCTGCCTCCCAAATGCTGGGATTAAAGGTGTGCGCCACCACACCCAGCCTCTTCATTCATTTTATTTTCAAGTGATTTCAGATTTACACAAGGGTGTATTTCAGATAAATTTCAGGTTTACATAGTAGTGTTTCCATATATCCTTCATTTGATATCTTTGATGTAAACATTTTACGTTACCATGATGATCTGTTACCAACACTATGAAATCAGTATTCTGGACTGGGGAGATGACTCAGTGGTTAAGAGCACTGACTACTCTTGCAGAGGATCAGGTTTGGTTCCCAGCACCCACATGGCAGCTAACAACCATCCTAACTCCAGTTTCAGGGGATTTGACGCTGTCTTCTGGCCTCTGCAGGCAGTGCACACATGTGGTAAACTTGCATCTATGCAGGGAAAACACCCATACACATAAAAAGAATTAGCCTCACCCAAAGAAATGAACACTGATGCAGCACCATTAGCTAAAGTAAGTTCCCGTTCAACTTGTGCTTATTTTCCCTAGTACATTTTATCGGCCCCAGGATCCAATGCGGGATCCCACACTGCATTTTGGTATCCCGTCTCCTTAGTGCCATCTAGTGTGTGGCAGATGCTCAAGGTTTTTGTTTGTTTGCCTTTCATGACCTTGATACTTTTCAAATGTATGGGTCAATCGTTTTAGTGTCACTCAATTTAGGCTTGTGTGTTCTCTCATGATTTGACTGAGGCTATGTATTTTTGAGAGGGACACCAGGGAAGTGGCATGCTCTTCTCATGTCGTCATGTTAGACACATGATTCAACGTGCCTCATCGCTGGGGAGGGATTTAGCTCTACTGTGGACTGAATGCTTGTCTCCCCACATTTATATGTTGACAATTGTATTAGTTACTTTTCTGTTGCTGTGAGAGAAACACTGACGAAAGCAACTTATAGAAGAATTTATTTGAGCTTATGGTTCCAAGGGGCAAGAGTCCATCATGGCAGGGAGGCACGGCGGCAGATGTGGCTGGGGGAAGAACAGAAGCTTGGCTCTACATCTTCAAGCAGGCACAGGAAGCAAGAGAGAGACTGGAGATCTGGAGATCTGGCAAGGCTTAAGGACTCTCTAAGCCCCCCGCCCCATGACATGCTTCCTCCAGCATAACGACTCCTTTAAGACCTCCCAAAACAGTGCCACCAACTGGGGGCAAAATGTCTAAATGCTTGGAGCCTATGGGGGACCATCTCATTCAAACCATCACAGCACTCAATCCCCAAAGTGATAGCATTCAAAGATGGGGCCTTTGGAAGGTGATTACGTCATGAAGTTGGAGCTCTCTGAGTGGAATTAGTATCCTTAACAAGGGATGAAGAAACCTCTCTTTTTTTCAGCTATATAAGGATTCAGTGAGAAGGGACCATGTATAAACCAGATAACAACCTTCAGGAGATACTGAATCTGTCAGTGCCTTGATATAGACTTCTAAGCCTATAAAACTGTGAAAAACTTATTTCTATTGCTTTTAAATTAATCACCTTATGTTATCTTGTCATGACTTTTAAGTTACCCAGTTTATGGTGTTTTGTTATGTTTGCCTTGATGGACTACAGCAGGCTCTGTGTTGTAGAGGAAAGAGTATCAGAGAATTTGTGGGCATATAAAAACCATGACATCACTTTGTAAACATTTTTGGTGAGATACTTTGAGGCTGTGCAAACATTCTGTTTCTTGGGGCTTCCCCAGGGAACATGAGCCTCACCATGGATTTGCCTGCAGCAATGACCTCTGGTGTTCCAGGGGCAATACTCTTTCCAAAATGGTCTTCATGTGGGCACAATAGCCCCGAAGATGCTGCATCTAGTAGCAAGCCAGAGAAGGTGACCTCCTGGCCTTCTGTAGGAACAGGCCACCTTCCCTGAAGCCATCAGAGGATGGAGGTTGGGTAGAGGTCGAAGACGTGAGGAGCTCCCTCATGCCTCTGGCTACCAGCCAATGGGATGGCACATAAGACTTTGGTTCTTCACTGTGCTTCTCCATACCCTCTTAGGAAAAGTAGGCTCTGTTCAGAGTCCCATTTCCCTCCCCAGACTGCTAACTCCCAGGAGTCTTTGGTACAGGCCTTCTCTAGACCAGGGCTCCTTAAATTTGTCCTCTTATGACTCCTTTTCAGCTAAGAAATTTTTACACGGCCTTGGATATATAGGAAGACAAAAACAAACTTGCATACTAATGAGATAGATGTGCTCATTTTTACATAAAGAAATAAATCTTGGTTGAATATTTAATACTCTAGGACATAGAGCATCTTTAATATTCTCTGAATTGATTGATATCTTGATTTGTAATTGTCAATGCCAGGAATACTACTTTACATAGTATAAAATGGCAGAAGAATGTTTAGTACCATTCAGAAACTGCTGGAAATTCTGTCCTAATCCCAAACCAAAATTCATTTAATGATTTTTTAAAAATGAAATGTAAGCCAGCAACTCAAATAGCAATTTTTAATCAAACATTCCAACACATTACAACCCAAATATACACCAAATACACACACACACACATTACAACCCAAATATAATTTGATACTTACATGCTAAGGAATGAAGGTTGGAAAATATTAAAGTTTTTGTGTTCTACAGTGAACCATTATGTTTACGTAAAAGAAGAAATCTTGGCATGCACAGAAGCATTGCAGTTTACAACACACAACAATAGTCTTAGATCTGAGCTGCGTTTTGGGCAGCATTCATTGGTGTTGTGTGGTGTGACATCATGCACAGTGAAATGTGCTCATTTTGTGTGTTCAGAACAGTGAAGTTGTGAAAGGCAATACTCGTGAGCACTGCCAGAAACCTTGGATACATTATACATTTAATTTTGAATTACTTTTTGGTTCTTGCATATTCAGAAAGATTTTACTACTGCCAAATTTTATGATTCCCACCTTCAGTTGCATGACTCCATATAAGGTTATGGCCCACAGTTTTAGAAGCTGGGTTTGGCTCAGTCAGGGGATGGTAAGGTAGCTCAGAGAGTTAAAAACATCTGCTACCAAGTCTGACTACCAGAACTCAATTTCCAGGATCCACATGGTAGGACAGAGAACCAATTCTCACAAGCTGTACACACACACACACACACACACACACACACACACACACACATGCAAGCTTGTACATGTGCATACAAAAAGTAAGTAAACGAATAAAAGATAGATAGATAGATAGATAGATAGATAGATAGACAGACAGACAGACAGACAGATACATACATACATACATACATACATACATACATAGGTATATAGATATCTTGGGCTCTAGATTTTCAGACTGGGAAGAGCATGAACCAGAATCCAGCCTTAGTAGGTCTCTTAGCTTAGAGAAAAGAGCCTCCAGTCTCAACCTTTGAAGGGGGTTCTATGGGAAGAGAGAGGTCCCATGGATGTCTGCAGTGGGCTATGATACCATGGCACCTAAGAAAGCAAATTCAGGTTTGTGGCTAATTCAGATATGTCAGATATGTCATCATAAATGGAAAGATTCTAGTTAAGGTCCCAGAGGCAGTGCAAAGAGAACAGGGTTCATTCATTTAGTCAGTTGTTTAGTTAGCCTACTATGTCTACATTGGCCAGATACTGTTATAAGCACACAAGATCAAAGGAGACTTCAGAGGGGAGCACAAACATTCCTGCCTTCATGAAGTCTGAATTCTTTGGATGTTAGGAGTAGCATGGAGAGTCCATCTAGAGCAGAAGAGAGAGGAGGACTTGACAACATTGGCAGATGACCTGGTTATGGAGAACGTGGAAAATGGAAGATACATAAAGAGGGGAAGATGATGGTTCTAATCTGAAGCATTTAGAATGTTTGCAAGCCATTGAAGAAAAACAAAACTTCATAATGGTTTAAGCAAGTTTTCAGTTTGTGTTGGGCCACATTAATAGCTATCCTGTTATCATGCAGCCTACTGGCCATAGGTTGGACAGGCCTGCCAGTGAAGAAGCTTCCATGCTTCATTGCTGTCCTGATACCATTGTCAGGTTCACAGTCTATGCTTTTTTGTCTTCTCTAATTGGTAAATGATCTGAGATAAGTTGACTCACCCTTGTAGGACTGAGGGGAAGGATGGACATGTTGCTTCTATGCATTTATGTGTGTATGTGTGCATGTCTGTGTGCATGCATTTGCATATGCACATGCATGTATATGGTGATAGGAAGTCGTAGTGAGATTTACAACCTTCTTGCTTATTTCTTAGACAATGTAGTGAGAAACAGACTTGCGTCCTCTCCCCGACTCCCACCCACCCGTGCTTGGAGGACATATACATGCACCTGTAATCCATGTATGTTTCAGCTCTTATGCTCACTCAGCCTACCCGCACTCTGTAATGGCAGCTTGCATTTTGGCATCCAACTGTGCAATGGCAGACTTCAAAGGGAAGCCTGACACTGTCACGAATAGATTAACTCACAAAAAGAGGCCCACGGGGCTCTGGAAAATACAACCTCCTGCTCGTCCATGTTTGAGCATTTCCTCAATCCCAGCTTGACTAGAACAGACACTATTCTGTGTCTTGAACTGACGTTTTCACTGCTGCCTTGAAGGCATTAACTGGGAAGTGTCTTCTGGGTACAGTGTTTTACATCTTCACAATACTGCTTTAGCAATGTAGCAATGGTACATTAGTAATTTAGTAATGACAGCATGCTTCAAAAAGATGAAAATGTGGGCTTTATTTTCTTATTCAGAATTTTCTGACTATTTTTAGTTAGTTGGATTCTTTTCATCGTATCAGTGAATAAAACTTGGTTCACTGCATGAAAATCAAGTAACTAAAAAGCTAGCAATGTGTCTCTGTCACTGACGATATTTTTGTTTGCATTTTAAAGTGTTCTTATGAATTGGGTTACAAAACTAATTGAATCAGAGATGATTTTTGCTCAGTAAGTTGAAGTATTTGATGAAATAAAATTACCATAAGAAACTGACCTAATTATTCAGAAGTTTCTAATGCAAAAAACCAAAACAAAACAAAAACACAAAAAACCTACTACTGTTTTAAAAAGCTTTCCAAAGAAGGAAGGTCAGGAATATAGCTCCCTCACAGAAAACAAACAAACCAAAAACAAACAAACAAAAAACCCATTAGTTTTTATTTAGCTATCTCTTTGGAGACTCAGCTCTTACCTTCCAAGAACACAGCTTCAGGGAATGTTTTACACGTGCATTATACTAGCTTTAAAGGGTGAGGTTCTTCAAAACCACTTTTCTGTTATATAACCTATTTTCATCATTTGTAACCATCATTGTTGCATTATGAATGTTATTTTCTGCTTAACTGCTTGACCCTTACTTACCCTGTATGTGAGTGACCTATTATTTTGAGGGATCTTCCTTGTTGTTTTTAATATTGAGGAAGTGCTAGTATGTCTCCTTACTGTCATAGTTAAGATTCCAGAAGAATTTGGAGTCACAATTCTTTCGTTTTATTGGAAACTTTTGGAGTGTGCAGATTGGTTTTCCTATGCTTTATACAAAGTATGAACTTTGCTCTGATGACTCAGGTTGTAGGGGTGGAGAGTCTCTGCTGTAGCTGGAAGAGATCTGGGGAGGTGTTACTGCCATCTGAGCATCCCAGCTAAGACCATACTGCTCTGCCTCCTTGACTCTGAAGTAGATACCAGGAATGTGTCTCTATTTTGCCTGATAGTTTCTCTGCTCTTTCTGGGTCCACCAGGCTTTCCTGACTGGAGCTTATTTCTAGCCCAGGAGAGGCACCACTGGCTACGTTGCTCCTGCCTGTAGCCTGTCCTATAACCCAGTAATCACAGAATCTTGGTGTAAGCAATGTGCCTACACTGCAAACACAGCTTCAAAGGGCACCACCAGTTGATGATCTGCCCTGCCCTCAAGAACACTTCAAACAAATAGACAAAGAAAGGAATGCTGTGTGCACAAAATACAGATGCTGCTCAGGAAGTCTTTGGTTCTTTCCTCTAACAGCCTTTCATGCATCTTTCCTATGTACAAGGTCTAGCACCCCAGTCCTATAGCCCAAACCACCACATTGCATTCATCTCCGTTTCAGAAATAGGAAAAGGGCTGCCCTTGCTAACACAATCCCCCAAAGAGGAAATCCCTTAGGATGAAGATGGCAGAGAAGCCTGGCAGTGTCCAGCCTTAGACAGTTAGTGGTGCTGCTTCCAGACTAGGGATTGAGAGGAACTCTGAGTCTTCTATAAAGAAGGGCTGATGGGAAAAATATGTCTATATTCAGAAAGTCAGGGTGGATGGTGATGACAGGAGGGGCTCAGGTTGAAAAGAAAACAGCCCACCCAGTTTCACTTGACTCTGCATCCAGAGGCCAGCTCCCCTGACCCAGAGGGCTAGGCTAGAGGAGGAGAACAGTGAGCCACAGCATGTACATGGAAGGGATGGGCAGGGAGAGGGCATCATGAACACTGAAAAGGGGAGACCAGACAGAATTACGAATCACACAGCCTGAAAAAGTGGGAAAAGAGAAGAGGCTCCCTACTTCATTCCTCACCATGTCTCTTCCTGTCCTTTTAATAAGGTCTTGGATCCATAGACTCTACACCTCTGTTTCTTCATCTGAAAAATGGAAACAATGTCCTCCTCCTCAACCCAGTCATGTCTGTGGTGAGATCAACAGGCTTCCTAGAGACATAGTGAATGGCACAAAGATCTTTGATACAGATTTCTTTAATCTCTTCAAATGTTTGCAAGCTGAGAGGAAAAAGCAGTAGCCAGCAGGAAAATACTGAAGATAAAGAAGCAGTTAAAAAAAATAGAAACAAAACAGCACGTAGGAAATAGGCAATAGATTTAGAAACCAAGGAAAAGGTGATTTCTAGTCAGCAGCGAGGGGCAAATAGAAGCTGGGTAGTGCTTAGAGTGCTTTAAGATTTCTAAATCTGCTCTGTCACTGTCTCTCCCTCTACCCCCACCCCCTTTCTCACTTGATCTTTGCATGGTAGAGTACTGGTTCATTGCCTGGACAACCAAAAAGTATCTGTCCTTTTACTGATGGACAGTTAGGTTGTTTCCATCAAAAACAGATCAAGAAGTTGGACTTGGTGGTGCACACATTTAATCCCAGCATTGGGGCAGCGGCGGGGGGCGGGCAGAGGCAGGTGGATCTCTGTGGATCTCTGGTCTACGTAGCAAGTTCCAGGCCAATGGGAGGAACAGGGAGACCTTGTTTCAAAAAAAAAAAAAAAAAAATAGATTAATAAAATATGCATATGAAACAAGAGTACAAACTTAAATGATAAGACCCAATATGGCAACAGTCACTACTCCAGAAGGGAGGAAGGAGGGGGACAGAGATAGAACATGGAGTTTTATCTTTAATTTTTTAGCTTTATTTCTTTTTTGAAAAAATATGAACGTTAAAATAATAATAATAGTGTTATATGTTATATGAATGTTGGTTATTTGGAGAAAAAGAAAAATGTCTTTAATTTTATTTTTTATTTTATATGTATATATATATATATGCCTGATTATATGTATGTGCACTACATGTATGAAGGTACCCATGGAGGCCAGAAGAGGGTGTCAGATCCCTCAGAATTCCAGTTATAAGATGTTGTGAGCTAACCAGCTAGGTGTTGGGAACTGAACCTGGGCCCTCTGTAAGAGCAGCAAATGCTGTTAACTACTGAGCCATTTCTCTAGCCCCAGAGAAAAACATCTTATGGTTAAATATGTATACTGGTAAGACATGTAAAGTCAGCCTTCTGGGAGTTCAGAATCTTCATGGTGATATGAAGCTACAGTCCTGATTGTGGACCCCTTGGCTCTACTCCTGGACCCAGTGACACGTGGCCTTGCTATCTTCCATGTCTCCACCACCTGTGAGACCAAGTGGTGTCATCCCTCTGCTGGGATGAGGAGCCCCAGGAGACATACTTATGAAACCTCATTCCTGATCAGAGCTGCCTTAGAGAATCTAGAACAGAGTACAAAATACTGTGTAAAATCCTGTCCTAGTTATGGCCAGCCACCAAGTGAGGGGGAGCTGGGGTGGGGTCGGGGGGTCTCTGTTCTGTGTCCTTTTCGGCTAGCTGCTCCCTGATGGGGGTTCAGTCACTCTCAGTGGAAAGTTCTGTATGATGCTTTTACACCCCAACAGCCTCTTTCCTGAGCATCTTCAATTGACATGTGGCATGGGTTTATTATTTGATATAGGTCCTTTACCTTTTGTGGTTCAGAGCTAACAGTTCTGCTTTATTAATTGCAAACTATTTTTAATCTTGTCATTAAATGGAGAGAAAGACTGCAAGCATGAAACAGCTCCACTTGCTCTATCCTGAAGGGAACAAACTTCAGTGCTCACTCTTGGATTTCCTTCACGAGTTTTGGCTCTCAATTTGACTCATAACCAATTTGACTCTTGTCTTTGGATCCAAAAATACATTTGAAAGGAATTTCTTTAAAATGTGGGAAACGATTATTATAACATTACATAAAGCTTGTCAAATAGAACTAAATTGTCCCTAATCTCAGCTGCATAAATGTCACAATTAATCATTTTCTCTTGCCTTCAAGTTAATTTTCAAATGAATACATTATATGGCCATAATAACAGTACTATTGTCAATTGGGCACACTTCTAAAATTTAATATTATATCCTGATTTTGCTACAGGCATGAGCAATGATGGCTCCTTACCTTGCTTTCTATATAAGCATTTCAGTTGGAAATTAATTCAGGTTTACAAAGAGAATTCCGTCATACCGTCAGTCAGCTTCTCACATTGTCTCCATAACTTGTCAAACCTGAAACATTAATTACTGCTAATACAATACTATCAACAAAGCCACATACTTTATTTGGATTTATGAGTTTCTCTACTAATGCCCTTTTTCTGCTCAAGGAGCCAACTTAAGGTGGCATATGTGTTTGGTGACACTCCATGCTCAGTGTTTGTACAGCAGTTCATCCAGGTGATGTAGCATAACTGACCTGGCCGTTGCCCCGTTTCTATGCATTTAGATTGTCACTTAGAGACTATGCATTTAGATTGTCATTTAGAGTCTGTGCACTTAGATTATACAATGCAAAGCATCTTGCTCCTGCATCCTTCTCTTCTTTTAAGATGCTCCCCTCAGGCAGACTTACCACACTTCTGGGACCCCCAAGGACAGGAATAGATTTATGGCTATGAATGGCATCGCACATTGCCAAATGGTCTTCCAATATGCCTACATACACATTTGCACTGCCATAAGTGACTTTTGGACAGCAATGCACGCATGTACTCTTGTCAGCATTAGTTACTCCAACTTAAATATTTTGATTTAATTTAGTAGGCAGAAAGAGCATTTCAATTTTTTAAAAAATTCTTCCTTTCACAACTCACAAATTTGAATATCTCCCTATTGTGTTTACTGGCTGTGCTTCTTGCATGAGTTGTCTCTTCATGTCTTATTTATTGGGTCTCAGTACGTTTTTAATCAATATTTATGAGTTTCATAATAACGATATTTCATGGCCTGTCACTTAGCAGCAATTATTTACCCCTCAATCTGCTATTTTGAATTTTCTTTTTGTAATTTTTGAAGTGCTTCATGAAAGTTTCATGATTTAGAATCCACTGGTTTTCGTTTGGTTTATTTTTTAACTTCTTTTAAGATTAGAAAAATTCCTTTATCAAAAACAATATCTGATTTTGAAACCCAATTATTTTCTATAACTTGATTTCCCACATTCCACGGGTTTATTTGGAATGTTTGGTATTTGGTCCAGATGTGTGACATAGCCACCTTTTGTGTGCCACCTAAAGAAGGGCAGACCTTTTTTTTGAGCAGCAAAAAACCATCTATGTATTCCCAGTTCACTAGATGGGATACAGAACCTCTTTATATGGCCCCATCCAGAGTCCCTAGAGCCATCCTGATTCTTTCCCCTCCCTCACTGCCATGTGCACACAGCTGTGAAGCCATGATGGGGGTGTGTGGTTTGTGGGGGTCACTCTTCCCCAACTCAGGGGAAAACTAGATGTAGCTTCTTCTACCCAGGACGTTTTCTTCCTCCCCATTTTGCATTCCTCATGTCTGCCGCTCCATCAGGCAGAGCCAGGTATGTTCTTGCTCTGTGCCACCAAATTGCTGCGTGCTGCCCAAGAGTAATGCTCCTCACATCCAACTGCAACGTCTTGTTAACTTGTTTGAGGCCCTCCATCCCTTCATCATTCGTGTGACCTCACTGGCTGACCCAGTCTCTAGTTCACATGAGAAGCTCAATTTGTATTTGTGAGATGTGTGAAAGAGCAAAGAAATGAGTGAAAAGGACAATGAAATATGAGTCATGCCAGTGTCCTAGCAAGGTTTGATTTAAATACTTTCTAGATTCTGTGAGAATGAAAAGGATAGGATGCTGGAATTGATGCTGTTAGGATACCAAGTTGTCATGGTGCTGTTGGTTGATTTTTCCCCATGCATTTCACTTTCCTTATAGGATCTGTTCCTGTAATGCAAAAACTTGGAAACAAAACCCTGCATTTTCCAGACTTCTTTGCAGCCAGCATACTGGATATAAACTAGGTTCTACCAGCCAGACATACTTTTGGGAGCCATGAAGAGCAGGGAGGGGTGGAAGCCACTTTCCTGTGCTGTTTCTGCAGCCAAAGAAGACTATAAGAACATAAGAACTCATCTTTCCAGAGTCCATCACCAGCTTGGATGTCTAAAGACCATAATAGCCATGGGAAGGTGAAGGCAGAGGCTTCCTTGTTCTGAATCTCAGCTGTGGAATGATACCTCATCTCCAACACCCCTCCCTCTCTCCTTCCTTTCCTTCTTTATTTGCTTTCTACTATCATGTATCATCCATCTATCATCTATCTACCATCTGTCAATCATCTAAATATCTATCATCTGTCTAGCTAGATATCATCTCTCTATTGTCTATCCATTTATCTATCATCCATCTATCTATATCTATTATCTATCATCTATATATCCATTATCCAACCACCCTCCCACCCATTCATCTTTCTATCTAAATCATCTATCAAAGCAGCCAATGGAAAGTCTTAAGATCCATACCTCAATCCAATCTGCCAGTTTTTAGAACTACTTTTTTACTTAAGATACCTAGAATGTTCCTAATTTACATTCTGAACAATGGCAGGTACACATGGGATATGATGGCTGACTCCCCTCTGACTGAACTAAGCCTGCTGCAATCAATGATAACATTCTCCAGTGCATAGGAGGCAAGTGCTGTTCCTATGACTATGGATACAGCTGTTACTAGTTATTTTAGGCTTCTCTGAGTGACTGATAAACCATTTCCACTGCCTTTTTTCCCATTTCCATTTACCTTTGAGGTTGTCTAAACATAGACCTTTAAACTCGGCAATAAAGCTGGCCAGTAGTGGCTACTAACACAGGCAGACCCAATCATAAAGTTATGTGGAGAAAATACAGGTGAAGTAATGGCTTAGGTCCTTAGCATGTCAAGAGTTCTTATAAACTAATGAGAAAAAAGAAACAACCCAACTGAAAAAAAATCCAGAATACACAAATAGAGAAAGAAAAATTCCCCCAAATTTATAAAAGTATTTAACTTTTTTCTTATCAAATTTAAGAAGTGTTTTGTTTATTTACTTGTTTGTTGAGACAGGGTCTTACTATGTACCCCTGGCTGGCCTAGAAGTCACAGAGATCTGCCTACCTCTGCTACCCAAGTACTGGGATTAAAGGCATGTACCACTATACCCAACACCAGGGATTTTTAAGATTCAAGTTTTTAGGGCTGGGGATGATACTCGATAGTATTGTGTTTGCTTTGCACATGCAAAGTCCTGGGTTCAATCCCTAGCACTATCAAAGGGATGAAAGAAGGCTAGTTTTTCATAGAAGTTTTAGATCCATAGAAAATTTGAGAGGAAGGCACAGAGATGTCATATATACATCTACCTCTACACATGCCCAGGCTTTCCTATTATGAATAGCACTCTGTTGTATAAGGAAGCTTTACTGGTGAGAGTTGAGGGATACATTAGTTTTCTCTCTACTCCTTGTTCCACTATGTTCCATGAACCTTTGGTGTAGAGGTTCAACTGTAGATGTGTCACCTAGTACTGGGCATCTCTCAGATGAATATTCTGTGTGTCTGACCAGTTGTGGAATTCCGCAGTAGCCTCCATCTGTTGCAAATAGAAACTTCTTTGATAAATGGTGTACTGTATGCTTGTCTGTAAATATAAGGATCCATATTTAGCATATGGTAAGGAATTTCATTTGTCTAGAGATATGATAGTGTTTGCTCTAGGATCTATGTTTGCCATGTGTATTTGGCTGAGTTTACAGTGCCACTCATGAGTTCACTCCCATTAAGAGGACTTTAAGTCCAATTAGATGGCTGTTGATTGCCCTTCAGAGAACAGTGTCACTACTGCACCAATAGAGATAGGCTGTGCTGGTCGTTATGGTTATTAGAATTTAGGACTGGGTTGGACCATTGGTTGTTTTTCTCCCTTGGCAGTTTGCATATTATCATCTAGCATTATGATAGCTAAACTTCAGGTATAAGTCCTCCAGGTCAGATCCTGCTACATTGCTCCAGAAGCATGTCCTGTCTTCAGCAGTAGGGTCTTATCTGCTAGTTCTGGGAGATAAATAAGAGGTTTGGCAATAGCCTGTGTTATTTTGGGAGTCTTCTGGAACACGCTCGCCAACCACTCAAAGGGATGTCTCTTCTGTCTGGCACTGTTTTCCTTGCCAAGCAGTTCCCAGGTATACATATGCACTAACATTTAGACACTGTATGAGCATTTCCCATGGGGTTTCAGGGACATCGCATTTCCCTCTGGGTTTCCTAGCCCCCTCCCCAAGATTCATTCATCTCTATTCATTCCTCCCATCCAGCCTCCTTTCTCCCTCCCCAGTCCCAGAGCCCCCATTATCCCCACCCACTTGACTTCCCTCCCCTCAACACCTTAGCCCCTTGTATGTCCCTCCCTCCTCTCCTCCCTGCTGAACACTCACAACTTTCCCCATCTCCCCCTGGTAACATCTGTTCCCTACTATCCCCCTCTTTTGGGTTCTTTCTTTTCCTTTACCTCCATGTATCCTTTCCATTTTTCTGGGTCCTGGTGTTACATCAGAATATATATACTCACATATAAGGGATCAGTGTTACAATCCAGAAATGAGGGAAAACATATGTCACTCGCTTTTCTGTGTTTGTGTTACTTCACTTAGTATAACACTCTTTAATTCCATCCATTTACCTGCAAATTTCATGATTTCATCTTTTCTTACTGCTGAATAGAACTCCATTGTGTAAATGTGCTACATTTTCATTATCCATTTGTCAGTTGAGGGATATCTAGGTTGTTTCCACTTCTTAGTTATTGTGAAGAGAGCAGCAACAAACATGGATGTATAAGTATCTCTACAGTACGATGAGTCCTATGGCTATATGACAAGGGCTGGTATCACTGGATCATATACTGGGTTCATTTTTAGTTTTGAAAGTTCTCCACACTGCTTTCCATAGTGGTTGCATGAGTTTTCATTCTCACCAGCAGTGAATGAGTGTTCCTCTTTCTCCATATCTTCTCTAGCATTTGGGGTCTTTCATTCTCTTGATGTTAGCCAGTCTGACTCGGGGTAAGATGGAATCTTAAAGTGGGTTTTATCTGCATTCCTCTAATAACTAAAGATGCTGAGCACTTTTAAGGTTCTTAGTCATATTTATTTCTTTGTTTGAGAAGTCTCTGATCAGGTCTATAGCCCATCATTTTATTGGGTTGTTTACTTTCTTGTGTTTTAGTTTTTGAGTTCTTTGTATATTCTTGATAGTAATCCTCTGTTGAATGTGTAACTAGTAAAGATTTTCTCCCACTCACTGGGTTTTCTCTTCCTTTCCTTGGTTGTTTCTTTTGCTGTACAGAAGCTTTGTAGTTTAATGAGGTCCCACTTATTGATTGTTGACCTTAATGTCTGAGCAGCTGGTTCCTTTTCTATGTCTGTATCTTGGAGGATATTGCCTGTTTTCTTCTAGCAGTTTCCAAGTTTCAGGTTTCATATTGAGGCCTTAGGTGCATTTGGATTTGACTTTGTGCAGGGTGAAAGATAAGGGTACAATTTCGTTCTTCTTCAGGCAGAGATCCAGTTTTGCCAGCACCAATTGTTGAAGATGCTATCTTTCCTCCATTGTGTGTTCCTGGCACCTTTTTCAAACATCAGGTGGCTGAAATTGCATGTAGTCATGTTTGAGTCTTATATTCTGTTCCATTGATCTACATGTCTATTTTTGTGTCAGTACAATGCAGTTCTTATGAATATAGCTCTGTAATATAATCTAAGATATGGTATGGTAATACCCCCCACCCAGGATTGTTCTTTTTGTCCAAGATTGCTTTGGCTATCTGGGATCTTTTGTGATTCCATATGAATTTTAGGATGATTTTTTTCAATCTCTGTGAAGAATGTCATGGGTAATTTGGTTGGTGTTGCATTGAATCTATAAATTGCTTTTGGTAAGATAGTCATTTTCACAATATTAATTCTACCCATCCATGAGTATAGTAGGCCTCTCCTTCTCCTAGTGTCTTTCTCTAGCTCTTTCCTTCAAAATTTGAAATTTTCATTGTAGAGATTTTTAATTTCTTTGATTAGGTTTATTCCTAAATATTTTATTTTTTTAAGGCTATTGAGAATGGGAGGGTCCCCTCAAGTGCTTTTTCTGATTGCTTGTTATTGGTATATAGAAAGTACTGATTTTTGGTAAGTTGATTTTGTATCCTGCCACTTTACTGAAAGCATTAATCAATTATAACAGTTTTCTAGTGGAATTTTTGGAGTCTCATGTATAATATTATATCATCTACAAATAGCAATACTTTGACCTCTTCTTTTCCAATTGGTACGCCTTTAATTTCCTTTTCTTGTCTTATTGCTCTTGCAAGAGTTTCAAACACTATATTGCAAAGAACAGCCCTGTTCCCTAATTTTGATGGGAATGCTTCCAGTTTTTCTCTATTTAGAATGATGTTGGCTATGGGTTTGTTGTATATAGCTTTGATTGAGATATGTTCTTTCCAGACCAATTCCTTCTAGAGCTTTTCACATGAATGCATGTTGGATTTTGTCAGAGGCCTTTTCTGCATCTATTGAGATGATCATGTAGTTTTTGTCTTTAAGTCCATTTATATGTTTTATTACATTTACTGACTTACATATATTGAACCATCCCTGCATTTCTGAAAAAAAAATTCTATTTGATCATGGTGGATGATCTTTTTGATGTGTGTCTGTATGTAGTTTGTGAGTATTTTGTTGACTGTTTTTGCAACTATGTTCATTAAGGAATGAGTCTATAGTTATCTTTTTTTGATTTTTTTTTAACCTGGTTTTGTTATTAGAGTGATACTGGCTTCACAGAAGGAGTTTGGGAGTTCTCCCTCTACTTCTATCTTTTTGAATAATTTAAGTAGTATTGGTTATAGATATTCTTTGAACACCTGGTAGAATTCTGCTGTGAATGCATCTGGGCCTGGACTTATTTTTAGTCAGGAGGTTTTGTATTACTGTTTCAATTTCCTTATTTGTTATGGGTCTATTTAAGCTGTTGATCTCATCTTGGTTTAACTTTGGTGGTATCCATGATTTCAGAAATTAGTTTATTTCTTTTGGATTTACAAATTTAATGGCATATAGATTTTTAAAATATTCCCTTACAGTGTTCTGGGTTTTTTTTGTTTTGTTTTGTTTTGTTTTGTTTTTTGGTGTCTCTTATGATGTTTCCTCTTTCATCTCTGATTTTATTTATTTGAATTTGCTTTCTTTCTTATGGTTAACTGGGCTAAGGGTCTGTCTATCTTGTTTAACCTTTCAAAGAACCAGCTCTTAGATTCATTGATTTTTTTTTTTTTTGTATTCTTTGTTTCTATTTCATTGATTTTTGCTCTGATTTTTGTATTTTTGTTATTTCTTCTCATCTATTAGGTTTGAAATTGGTTTGTTCTTGCCTTTCCAGAGTCTTGATTGTACTGTTAAGTAATTTACTTGATCTTTCTGATTTTTTAATGTAGGCTCTAAGAGCTATTAGCTTCCTTCTTAGAATTTTTTTGGAGGGGATCTTTTTGAGACAGGGTTTCCCTATAGACCCAGCTGGCCTGGAACTCACTATGTAGACCAGGCTGGCCTTGAACTCACAGAGGTCCACCTGCCTCTGCCTCCTGAGTGCTGGGACTAAAGGTATGTCCACCATGCCCAGCATTAGGAATGCTTTTAAGGTGTCCCAGTGGTTTTGTTGTGTTGTATTCTCATTTTCATTTAGTTCAAGGAATATTTTTATTTCTTTCTTAATTTCTTCTTTGACACATTCAGCATTCAAGAGTGTATTGTTTATTCTCCATGAATTAATTTAGTTACTAGAGCTCCTTTTGCTGTTGACTATGAACTTTATTACACTGTGGTCTGATTACACATGGAATGATTTCAATTTTTTTCTAATTGTTTTGTGTTCCAGAATGCGGTCAATTTTAGGAAAACTTGCATGGGTTGCTGAGTAGAAAGTGAATTCTTTGGTTCTTGGGTGGAATATTCTGTAGACATCTATTAGGTCCATTTCATATAAGATATCCTTTAATTCAGATGTCTCTTTGTTTATTCTTTGTCCAATTTACCTGTCTGTTGAAGACAGTGGGATATCAAAGTCACCTACTATTACTGAGTTGGGGTTAATCTCTGTTTTATAATCATAGAGTACTGTTCTTATGAAGTCGGGTGCTCCAGAGTTTGATGCATATATGTTCATGACTATAATATCTTCTTGATCAATTCTTCCTTTGATTAGAATGAAGTGACCCTCTTCATCTTTTCTGATTAGTTTTAATTTGAAGTTTAACTTGTCAGATATTAAAATTGCAACACCTGCTTGCTTTTAAAAGCCATTTGCTTGGAATATTTTTTCCATCCTTTCATACTAAGGTAGTGTCTATCCCTTGAAGGTGAAACGAGTTTCTTGAAGACAACAAAAAGAAGGGTTTTCTTTCTTGATTCATTGCCCTAGCCTGTGTCTTTTGACAGGGGAGTTGAGTCCATTAATATTTAATGTTATTATTGAAAGATGTGTATTAGATACTGTCATTTTAATTTCTTTGTGTTTGTGGTCCTATTTTGTGTTTACGTTGTTTTACCTTTCTTTATTTTTCTTTTGTAGCTTCTTGGCCATACTCATCTC
>NW_008345884.1:3027191-3042772 GCF_000622305.1 Nannospalax galili
TGGCCCTCTTTTTTATTTCCATTAATGTACCTTTCTTTGTTTTCTTCCTGTAGCCTCTTGGGTATACTTATTCCTTTCTTTGGCCCTTTGTGTTGCTTTGAGTGTTCTCTGTAGGGCTGGTTTGGCAGACATGAATTCTTTCAGCCTATTCGTGTCTTGAAAAGCTTTTCATTTCCCTTCAACCATGATAGATACTTTTTCTGGATAAAGTATTTGCAGTTGGCATCCATGGTCATTTAGAACTGGGAATACTTTGGTTCAGGCACTTCTGGCTTTCATGGTTTGCATTGAGATGTCAGATGTAATTCTGATGGGTTTTCCTTTAAATATAACTTGTTTTACTCTAATAGCTTTCAGTGCCCTCTCTTTGTTCTATACAGTTAATGTTTTTACTATGATATGCCATGGGGAATTTCTGGTCTGGTCATGTCTAATCGATGTTCTATGTGCTTCTTGAATCTTTATAGGTAAATCTTTCCTTAATTTAGGGAAGTTCCCTTCTATAATCCTGTTGAAGATCTGTTCAATGCCATTGGCCTGAGGTTCTTCTCCTTCCTGTATGCCTATGATGCATAGATTTGGTCTTTTCATGTTGTCCAACATTTCCTGCATATTCCACTCCTTTCTTTAATTTTACATGGTCTTTTCTTTTCTTCATAGGTAGCCCAGATCTTCAGCTTTGTCATCCAGTCTTGATATTCTGTTCTCCGCTTTCATTCATTCTGCTAATTTTACATTGTCCTTGCTTAAGGAGTCCAGATCTTCAACTTTATCATCCGGTCTTGATATTCTGTTTTTCATTTCATTCATTCTACTTGTAAGGTTTTCTCCTGTTGTTTCTGGTTGGTTTATTGAGTTTTTCAATCCCAAGCTCATTTCCATTTTTGTTTTCTTCACTATTTCTACCTCTTTTGTGAATTTACTTTTTTTTAATAGTTATTTTTTTATTTTATGTGTATGAGTATATTTCCTGCATGTGTGTAAGTGCACCTGTGTCATGCAATGCCTGAGGAGGCCAGAAGAAGACATCAGATCCCCTGGAACTGGAGTCATGGATGGTTATTAGCCACCATATGGGTGCTGGGGATCAAACCCAGGTCCTCTGCAAGAACAGTCAGTGCTCTTAAAACTGCTAAGCTATTTCTCCAGCCCCATGAATTCACTTTTCAAGTCATGAACTGAATTTGATATTTCATTAAGCTGCATATTTGTATATTCTTGGGCTACCATCACATGTTTATGACTTTCCTCTTTGAGTTCTTTGAATTTTTTGTCTGTGTTTTATTAAGTTCTTTGATCATGTTTATGATTGTTCTTTCAAATTTTTCATCCTGGGGTTACAGAGGGTGGTTCTCATTGTAGTGAAATTCTGTAAGACTAGTGGATTTTGTTGGGTTTTCATATTATTTGTGTTTCTGTGCTGCCATTTGGACATATGGATATTCTTTGTTGGTTATGTGTCCAGTAGGAACTTCTACTCTGCTTTTTGTTTAACTTAATTTTGGTTCTGTTTATATTGTTTATATAGCTTGGTTGCTTTTTGTTCAGGTATGGAAAATAAATTGGTGTGTGTTTCAGATTCTTGTAGGATAGTAGACTGGTCTGGGTGGTTAGATTAGTAAGAGGGCTGGTCTGTGTCAAACAGATCAGGAGCCAGTGGAGTCTATGCTAGAGAGTTTACTTAGTCAGGGTTAGGGAGCTAGTCCAGGGATTTGAGGCAGAGGAATTGGGGCCTGTCTGGGTCCAAGGCTGGCAGGGGACAGGGTTGGGGTGGGCAAGAGGAATGGAATAAAGACATAATAAGCAGAGTCCTGGCTGGGCAGGTCTTTCCAGGTAATCAGGAGCCAGGGAAGATGGCAATAGGGAAACCACCTGAGTTGGGACCTAGAGATCTATGGTAGAATGTTTAGCTAGTCTGTGTTAGGAAGCTAGTCCATTGATCTGAGGCAGAGAAATTGGAGCTTGCCTGCGTCCAAGGCTGGCAGGAGACCTTGGCAGTATTCTTATTCTGGATGTTGGGCATCCTAACAGGTATAGGTTGCAATTTCATTATTATTTTAAACTTCATTTCCTGATGGCACATGGTGCTGAGCATCTTTTCAAAAACTTATTTGCCATCTGATGAACTTTGATGGACTGTATATAACATAATTTTTACCTGGATTGATTTCTTTCTTTTATTTTTTTCCAGATAGAGTCTCACATAGCCCCAACTAGCCTGGAACTCACTATGTAGACCAGGCTGGCCTCAATCTCACAGAGAGCCATCTGCCTCTACCTCCTGAATGCTGAGATTAAAGACATGTACCATATTCTGTATGAAATACACAAAAATCTAATAAAAATAAATTAAAAAAAAATGAACCTGCCTAGATTGATTTCTTATAGTGAGTTTTTAAGAGTCTATTTGTTGTCTTAGTTTAGTCAGCTGCTATAACAAATTACCATAATCTGAGTGGCTTATAAACAACAGAAATTTATCTCATAGGTATAGAACCTTTAGGACATGGGACCTAACTAGAAGATACATGTTTTTGATGGCAAATCTTGAAGGATATGTCCTTCTTTGGTATGTCTAGTATAGTAAGTTCAAGATCATGTTACCAAGAGATCCAACGTCTATAAAAGCTCTCCCTGTTCTGGGAGGAGGAACAGTTGGGGGTCTCTTTTCTAAGCACATCATACTGTTTTCCTTGTCAGTGTGATGGAACACCTGCCAGAACAACTTTAGAGAAAAATGTATTGGGCCCACATTTTCCAAAGTTTTTTGTACATCATGTAAGGACATGAAGGAATTCATGGTGGCAGGAGCACATGGGTGGACTATTCACATTATGGAAGACTGAGAAGCAGGGAGCTTGGGAGGGGCACCAGAAGTAGATAAATAGCCCAGAAGCAAGAATTTGGTCCCATTTCAATAAATAGATCGTTGAATTTCTATAAGTTGCAAAGTGCTCTAATTGATAGGGTGGAAAATTCTATGTGGTAGTTAAAAAGAAAACATATAACACATATACACACACTAAAAAGGAGAAGATCAAATTTCAGAACATTCATTCACTTAAGGGATGTTTGCTGAACTCTGATTATTTCCTCATCTCTATACTGACAGGACAGACCTGGTTCCTCCTCCCATGGAGCATTATGTAAAATGGTAAATTATGGAAAATAAAGTGCCTAACAGTGGAATGATCAATATTGTTTATCATGGCATAAGCATGATGTGGAGTTTATAGTTTATAGTCATTAAAAATGGTGATTTTAATAACAGTAAATTAAGTAAAATAAGATTTAAAATTATGGACATGTACATACATGCCCATAATCACATATTATAAATAAAGCAATAACAAATTTAAATGATATGTAAAAATCATGTACATACAGAATGAAAGACCTTTTTTCAATTGTATGTGACCGAAAAGACATCTATGCAAATGCTAATGGGACTTATTTCTGAATGATAGAATTTGTGTCTGTGTTTATCTGTGTCTGTGTGTGTGTGTTCTAAATTTTGGAAATTTACATGTGTTGTTTTAGAATTACAAAATATAACATTTATAGTCATAAAAATTCTTAAAATAAATAGTCTTCATTTTTTTTGCTAGTTGCCATGATAAAATACCCTGACAAAAGCAGCTTAGAGAACAAAGGGTTTATGTTAGGTTACAGTTCAAGTTACAGTCCATCATTGCTGAGAATCAAGGCAGCAGGAACCTGAACCAGCTAGTCACATGCTATCTACAGTCAAAAAGCAGACAGCACTGAGTATAGCCTACTCAAGCTCAGCTACCTTCCTCTGCTCAGACAGCTTGGGACCTAACTCAGGGAACGGTGCCACTCATAGAGGATGGGCCTTCCCACTTCAAGTAACATCACCGAGATAACCCCCCTGCAAGCATGCCCACAAGTCAAGCTGATCTAGACACTCCTTCACTGAGGCCCTCTTCCCAGGTTATTCTACATTATGTCAACTTGAAAGTTAAAACTAATTATCACAAACAGCAAAGCATTTGAAAGTTTTAAATTTCACTTTATACTAAACCATATTTTCAAAACATTCCAATACAAGAATATGCTGACTATTTAAGCAGATACACGTATAAAACGTATGTTATGAGTAGATAAATACTGATTACCTTGTTTAACCCATTCCAAATTCTTAAGGACAAGTCATAGAGTTTGGCCTGTGTCACTGTGAACTGTGAATCTTATTTTGCTGATTCCTGAAGACTGCAGGTAATAGAAAGGAGTCGGGGTACTATTTAGGCAGATTTCTCTATCAGTGACAGGTTGGGAAGCAGTAGCCAAGTTCTAGTGAGGTCATCTAGACAGGTGTGGTATATCAGTGGATACCTGCATTAGTTTTAAGTGTACTCTCCATCTTTGAACACACACTCAAATGTGTATAAATATACTCAAGATGAGATACGTGGAGCTTCTAACACAGTCTCCTTTGTCTGGGGCAGGTAAGGTGGGGCCTCCTCTTGACATCAAGCTGGGTGCATTGAACTGTACAGCTTTCAGGATCCAGTGGAAAATGCCAAGACATTCTGGGAACCCCATCATTGGGTACATGGTGAGTACAGGGGCATGGGAGATTCTGTAGCAGATGTTTGGGGAAGGGGCTCTCCATCCCTTCCTTCCTCTCTCTGCATCTTCTGTATGGGTTAAGGATCCCTTATCTTCTTGGGATCAGAAGTGTTTTGAATTGAAAATTTTTGTTTTCAGAGTTCAGAGTATTTGCTTAATATATAACTAGACATCTTGGGGCCAGGATCCATTTCTAAACACAAAATCTAGTAATGGTTCATATATACCTTATACATGCAGATTTATATAATTTTAATGCAGTTAGTCTTTACTATGATTTATCACACGAAGTCAGGTATGGAACTGTGGTGTTTTTTGTTTTTGTTTTTTTTTAAAAAAAAAAAGCTTTTTGTGGCATATCAGCACTCAAAATATTTCAGATTTTGGATTTTGATTTTTGGATTTGAGATATTCAGTCTGTGTATGGTCTCCTTACATCAGTCCGCCCATATTAACTGCCTCATTCTCCTTCTCCTTCAGTGAAATTCGTAAGCATCTCCATTAGTCAGTTAGGATCTACACAGATCTTTCTCCATGCAGCAAAGGGAAAATATAAAGCAAATAGAATATATGGTTTCTGCTGTCTAAGTGCAAATGGCCAAATTTGGAAAACAATGCCAAGACCTAGGAAGTCATAGTGAGTTGCTGTGCCTATTGTCAGAATCTGAGTTAAAGGACTACATGGGTAAAGAAGGAAGAGGAACAGACTGTGTTCTTCCCATCATCCAACTGGATTGATTGTAGTCATCAAAGTGTTTATCTTCGAAAGTATTTTTAGAAGTAAGTCAACTTTAGAAGTCAGGACATTTCAGGTTACTGAAATCTCTGGGATATTGGGAGAGTTGACCACACCCAGCCCACATTCCTAGGTGGCACCAAGACCCCTGGGGCTGAGAATTATATTTGAGATGGAATGGGAGATGGAATGGACATCCCTTATTAAGAATCCAGTCTCACCATTCCCTGCTGTCCATGTTTCACTGAGGAAGAGTAGTCATTGGTCATGGCTGATGCCCTCTGGTCTTCTTAAATCTTCTTAAAACTATCTGAGGACTCACTATACAATGTGGGAAATGAATGCCTGGAGAGGGTCATTTTGGTCAGAAAATGAAAGGAGCTGATTTTGACTCTATCCATCCTACCTCACTAACATGGCTTTTTCTCCAAGCCTCTGCAGGCCTGGCTCTACTAGGTGCTACTGATGTTTATTCCCAGGGTCCTAACACCTGTGGGACAAGATAACACACCCCAGGATCCCACAGCTTTTGAGGGCAGTTTGAACCTCTGATCTTAGGGAAGGATTGGCTCTGTTCTCACGAGGATCTCTGCTTCTTTTCAAGGTATTTTACTCTGAAGTTGGTACGGATAAGTCCCTGCGGGAGCAGTCACATAATGTACCTGTCGGTCAAGATACCCCAATCACTGTGAGTACCTTCTTGTTAGCACCGGGGTGTTTGGCACGTTAGAGAGATGCAAATAGATTTCTGACTTGCCACATGCACTGCCATGTTTGTAATAATAGTGAGTGTGTGTTAGAATTCCCAAATGTCTCCTGTCTACACTGCTTTGGTGACATGCTAAGACATGCTATCCCTATCTCCAGAGAGGCAGGCATTTGATGAAAGGGCCCTAGTGCAAATGTTTCCATCCTGGACCCACTTCCTTCTTCCTTCTGTCCTGAGTGGCGACAGCTACTTTCAGGGGCTTTACCCTACCTCCCATTCTTTTCTTCACAGCTTAAGTCTGAGGGGTTTTTTGAAATCCAAATAAAGCTTTATAAATAAATATGACACCTGTGTGTTCCCAACTGTCTGGTGATACAATGCAAAAGAAAAATTTCAAGTGGTCTGAATTGTTTATTTTCCTTTTTCAGCTCAACACCATGTGTGGGCTCCTCTGTTTCTTTTCTGTTTCCAAGAGGGTCTCTCTCAGAGTGGATGTTTTACTTTAGGCACCTTCTGGTTCCTTTCCTTTCTCCCTCCTCCTTCCCCATTCTGTCCCTTAATCCCAGGTTGGAGCCCCTGACTGACTCCATAAAGCATTGCACTGACTCCCACAATGCTGTCATGATGGTGGTGGTGGCACTGTCACTCCTATTTAATAAGTGCCTTCTGGGTGCCGCACAGCCCAGAACCTATTTGTCATCTTCGATAAGCTGCTATTGCTTATTAAGTATCTGTCATGGCCAGGCACTGTCCCTCCTGCTTTATATTTGTTTTTCTATTTAATCTTCACAACTCTCCTATGACCTCATTCTACTGACAGGAATGCTGAGACAGAGAGGTGAAGTAAGTTGCCCAAATCATGTATTAGGAAAGAGCTAGCAACAACTGCACACCCAGGGCTGAGGTCTAAGCCCCAGCCCTGTCTCATTTTACCAAAGCTCTCATGTCCTAGAAGGGCTAGCAGTACATTTCGACTTACTTGTATTTTCTTCTCAGCCTTTAGTCTCAACTTGACTTTGCTAAAGTACTTCTTGTTAGCCTCTGAAGCCCTCAGTCCCAGCCTGTGGTTTGCTTTATCCTAAGTTGGGAGAGTGGGTTGGCTTCATTTAGGAAACTGCATTGTCCAGTAGTGACCCCATCCACTCAGCCTCCTGTCCTACAAGGCTTATTGCTCTACCCCAAACAGAGACCCTGCCTGGCACAGGGAACCTAGGCTTCAAATGGGACTCTGTGAAGCCACACCATGGCAGACAGAACAGAAGGCTGGGAAGGAAGACACTGGCCTTCTGGAACTGTCCCTCATATTTGCAGGTTGGAATTTTGGCCAAAGTCACTTAGTGTGTCTAAACCTCAGCTTTGTCTCATGGAAGGAATATAACAATCAGACTGCAGTAAAAATAAACAAAACTTTGTAGAAGCCTCTCATAAATGTAAAATGCCAGTAGACATTAGTTAACATACCTGATGAGTCTCAGGTTGAAAATACTCCATTACTTACATCTAAGCAAAAGGCATCTGTCAATTTCTAGTGCTCCGTCATCTTGCTGATGTCAGCAACTGGCATGGTGACTTCTATGTGTCCACCATAAGATAGCATATAAGCCCTGTTTGGCGACAGCATTCTGTCTTGGGGCAGGTCTATAATCTCAGCTACACAGGAAGCTGAGGCAGGAGAATATCAGTTCAAAGCCTGCCTGGGGGTGAGACAGAGCGAGTTCAAGACCAACCTGAGTAATTTATTGATACCCTGTTTTGAAAAAAATGAATAAAGAAAATTTTATAAGAGGTAAAAGAAAAAAGAGAGTTGAGGCTGCAACTCAGTGGTGGAACTTAAATCCCAATACCACAAAACAAAACTTATGTTCAGTCTGATAAACAGAGAACAGTATATAAATAATTATTGAAGCATACAAGACCAGATGTCATTACCATTGCCATTTAATAGAAAGATTTGAAGAAAGGAAGATAAGTGTGGGAAGAAGTAAGGAGGTAGATCTTGGGGTTAGAAATTGAAATATAGAACTTTCTAGAAAGTCAGATTCAAAGGAGGAATATCCCAATGGAAGGAAATGGTTTGACCTTTAGGAATGAGCATATGTGTGTGTACATGTGGCTGATGCCTGTATGTTGGGTCAGGGTGAAGACATTTGTCCAATATACAGAATGGAGAGACAAATCGATGACTATTATATCTGTGCTTCCCAAACTATGTGTTAGGGTCTTCAGGAAGCTTACAAGGGCACTATGGAATATTTTAAAACTTTCAGACTGGCACAATGGCTCAGTGAGTAAAGGCATTTGCTGCACAAGCCTGGTGACCTGAGTTTGATACCCAGAAGACCATGTAAAGGTGGAAGGAGAAAACTGACTTCACAAAGTTGTCCTCTAACGTATGCATCATGCACACACAGATACATGCCCAAAAACAATAATAATAATGAACTTTCAAGAAAAACAGCAACATCTCTGTGAATTAATATTAAGAAGTTGTTTGGGGGCTGGAGAGATGGCTCAGTGGTTAAGAACACTGACTGTTCTTGCAGAAGACCCAGATTCGAATCCCAGCACCTACATGGCAGCTAACAACTGTCCATAACTCCAGTTCCAGGGGATCCGACAGTTTCTTCTGTCCTCCGCGGGCATTGCACAACATGGATGCACTTACCTACATGCAGGCAATGCATGTAGGTAAAATTAAATAAAATATTTTTTTAAAGTTGTTTGGATATAACTATGTAATATAAAATTGTTTCTAATAAATTAAGCATGCCACAAACAGGAAGTATGGGAATCTCTGTAGCTCATTGTATCCTATAGCATATAGGATGCTATATAGGATGGATGTTTTAAGAATTAAGTGAGGCCTTGGGTGTACAGCGCTCAGCACAGCTGCATGGATAACAACTGCACAAGTGGTTGAAAGGATTCACATTGCAAAGGAACACATTTGCCTCCCACTATACCTATGGGCAGGTGCTCTGTGGCTTTAGTTTGGTCCTGAAAATTTTTTCTCACTCTTTATGTCTTTTCTGATTTCCTTTCTTTCTCCCTCTATAGCAACCACCTGATCATTAGGCAATTTTTAAAGTGTGTTTGAAGAAAGTTAAACATCTAGCCCAACCCAGAGTCCAGGAAGGGAAGAACCTCTTCCCTGAGATGATTATTTTTCTGCATGCCCCTCATTCCGAATAAGGCCACTGGAGATATCTAGTTATAGAATTGACAGGTTGATTAAAAACATTTTTTTAAAGATCTCTATGAGTTTGAGGCCAGCCTGGTCTACATGGTGAGTTCCAGGCCAGCTGGGGCTACAGGAAGACCCTGTCTCTTAAAGACAAAAAAAATTTTTAATTGAATGTTTATGAATTTCATATAATACATCTTGATCATATTTAGACCCCCTCTCCTATCCTTACCCCCTCATAGCCCCCCACCAGATTTCATGCATTCTGTCATATATGTTAAGGCTTATTATGTTTGTGTTCCTCAGTGTGAGTTCATTCACTGGAGCCTGGTCAACCTATTTGGAGTCACTCCCTTAAAGGAAATCAGCTCTCTCTCCACCAGAAGTCATTGTTTGCCAATAATTCCTCAGCTAAGGTTGGGACTTCTTACCTATTTCCCCACTTTTATTCTAGGCTTTTGACTGGTTTGAGCTTGCATGAGTTTTGTGTGTGTTGTCAGTATTGCTGTAAGTTCATATGAGCAAGTTCCCAGCTGCCTGGAAAACTCTGCTTCCTTGTGATCATCCACCATCCCTGGCTTTGACAGTCTTTCTACCCCTTTTCTGCAATGGTCCCTGTGCCCTGGTGGCAAAGGTTTGACATAGGTGTCCTACCCAGGAGCACACACTTTGCAGTCTCTTATTCTCTACTCTTTGGCCAGTTGTGGTTCTCTCAGTTAATCACCCTCTGTTGTGTGAGGAAGCTTTTCTGGTGAGCTGCATTATTACTCTTTCTATATCCTGTTCTGCTATGTTCCCTGAGCCTTAGGTATAGAGGTTACATTGTAGATGTGTCACTTGAAGCTGAACTTCTCACAGAAACTTATTCTCTGCATTTGATCAGTTGTAGAGCTCTGTAATAGTCTCCATATGTTGCAGAAAGGAGTTTTTTGATGAGTGGTGACAAGCACACTTGTCTGTTAATATAAGGACACATATTCAGAGTACAGTAAGAAATTACATTGGTCTAGGGATGTGACAAAAACAAGTTTTTTTTCCTTTTTTTTTTCCCTCTAGGATCTGTGACCCCTCCACCATGTATATTTGGCTGGCTATGTTTACAGTACCTTACATGAATCCCCTCCCATTGAGCTGGCCTTATGTCCAATTAGACAGTTGTTGATTACCCCCAGGATAAGAGTAAGACTGAAAATATAGAGATAGGTTGCTTGGCCTGCCATTGTTGTGTTTCTTTAGGCTACAACTGGATTGGACCACTGATTAGTTTTCTCCCTTGGCAGTTTGCATAGTATCCTCTGATACCATGAGAGCTAGTCTTCATGGAGGGGCTTTCAGGTCAATTCAGCTTGATTTCTCCAAGACCTGTGTCTAAAGTACATCCTGTACTCAGCAATAGGGTCTTACTTTCAAGTTCGTGGAGGCAGTCAAGGGCTGTGGCAATAGTCTTTGTAGTTTTGAGAGTCTCTTGGACTACCCTGACCAATAACTCAAAGGGAGGTTTCTCCTGGCAGGTAGATTTTTAATCATTTAAGAAGGAGATACTTTTATCTTTGTGCCTTCTGCTTTGTCTAACATGGTAAAGAAAGGCTAAGAGAAGCATCTTTAAAGGTTGAAGTCATTTAAACCCCGTTCTCAGAATAAGTGAGGCTGACTGAAAAAAGAGAGAAAGTATTTAAAAGTGAACAGCATTTCTAGGGAAAGTCTTCCCTCTCTAACCTCTCTTGTCCTTACTTTCTCTAACTGTCCCAGAGTGTCCTTGAAATGAAAAAGGGCCCATCACCAAAAAGAAGGTTGAGTTGCCAGGCACAGTGATGAATGTTTTTAATCCCAGCACTGGGGAGGCAGAGGCAGGGAGAATCTCTGTGAAATGGAGGTCACCTGTTCTACATAGCAAGTTCCAGCACAGCTAGGGCTACATAGTGATGCTCTGTCTTAAAAATAAAATTCGTATGATTTTTGAGATTGAATGCTAAGTAAGAGACTGTGTTGACAAATGGTTAGTCTGATTTAAATGATAAATTAAAAAAGGGAAACAAAACAAAGATAATTTGACCAAAAATAACATGTTGGTAATGTGCAATTCCCATGAGTTGTTTGATCATCTTCCTTCTAGAGGCTTCTGATTGGGTTAGCATTTTGCACCCACTTTATTTTTTACCTCAGAAAGATGACTTTCAGATTCCATCCTAGAAAATAAAACAATAAAATAAAGCAAGACAATTTGATAATATTGTTTTAAAGTTAGAAATAGAAAATACTGTTTAGACTAGTGGTTTCCACACATTTTGGTCATGTACCACCAGTTAAAAACTTTTGAACTTGCACCAATACATGTTATTTACGTATTCACAAATTATACATGTAGTACTATACTAATTTATTATGTACATAACCTTAAGAGGAGATAAAACAGAAATAGTCCTGGTTTCTTCTGCTAGCTCAGTAGATTGTGTTGCTTACCTTTCAAATTTGATGATTTGACTGACCTGCAACACTGATTCTGTTTGAGTCATATCTCAGCTTAGAGAGAGAAAACTTAAGAATCAGAAGATATAGTATAGTTCCCACACTATTACCTGAGCAAGAGTGACCTTGGGCAAGGCCACTGAGCTCCTCAGAATCTCTTTGGCATAAAATGAAGGTAAGTCTGGATAGACTAGCTATGCTTCCTGACTGGAGATACCTTGACTACTAGGACGCATGTAGAAACATGTGTAAGTATTTTAGTGGGCAAACACCAAGGATGCTAACACTCCTGTACCACTCAGGAGAGATCCACACAAGGAGGACTTTTAGCTCCAGGTTCCCTTCCATCTCATTGTTCTTATATCATCTTAAAGATTTTTTTATTTTATTATTACTTATTTTTTATTATTATTATTATTGTGTGTGTGTGTGTATCTTTGGCACTTTCCATTGGATGACATTAAGTATTTTTAGTGGCTTTAAAGGCAAAAGAGTCATAATTATGATTTATAGTGGAACTGTAAAGTTGAATCCACTCTTACTAGCTGCCTATAATGTTCCTTTAAGAAGAATTGAAGGACACTGGTGTGAAACCATTGGTTCAGTGATGCTAAGTGGCATCCCCATGGCCACACAGGTCTTTGGGCAGCAAAAGCTGTGTCTCCTAGCTCCTAGATTAACACTGTACTCAGTTCCTGCCTCTTCTCAGTGTGTTCATCATAACAGTGAATAAGACAACCTCTAGCTTCATTTTTAAAACTGATCTACATTTCTAGCAGTAGGAGGAAAGAGTAGAGTGTAAAGGCATAGGGGTAAGATCCAAAGTCAGGGTCATAGACTTAATAGCCATCCAACACAGTTTCATCAGTGCAGCACCAAAAGTGTCTAGAGAATAGTCCTTTCTTGGGGGAGGGGGGCACAGCTCCTACATGGTCCCAGGCTAGTTTTATAGCTTGGGTCATATATTAACCAGGATAGGGATTCTAGCAAGTGCTTTCTTTCTCCCATGACTCTCTGATATGACCTGTTTAGAACTCTGGTGGTTTCCCTGAGTTCCAGACTCCTTCCATCCCATTGTTCTGCCAACCCTTTGTGCCCTTGTCCCCATGGTCCAAAATGACTCACTGGTATAGCCACATCATAGCCAATAAACAAATTTTTAAAAGGGAAAGGGGGGCTGGAAATATGGCTCAGCAGTTAAGAGCACTGGCTGCTCTTGCAGAGGACCCAGGTTCTGTTCCCAGCACCCACATGGTGGCTAACAACTAGCTGTAACTCCAGTTCCAGAGTTTGACACCCTCTTTTGACCTCTGCAGGCACTGCATGACAGATGTGGACTTAACACACATGCAGACAATGCACTCATACACATAAAAAATAAAATTAATAGATAAAATATTTTTAAAAATAGAATTAAAAGGAACAAACACCTCTTCTTTCTAGGGGTAGCTTAGAAGTTGGCCTCCATAATTTCATTTATATTTTGTTGGAAAGAATTTAGTCATGTGACACACCCGAGGAGAGGAAGCTGGGTGTCTCTGGCGTGGTCCAACAGAAAAACAGGAATTCTCTTATGAGCAAGGAGTGAATGAACACACGAAGAAATCGACTCATCAGATCAGACTGTGAATGGAGGGAGTGCTAGGGCAGTGGATAGAAAAAAACAGTTGAACTTTGAACAAGCAGGGTCTAGCCTTAGAACTTGTCCAACAACCAGGAGATTGGACAGGTTAAGTCATGAAATGTTTTATAATGGAAGCTAGACCCACTGTTGCTTGGGACAGCTGCATGCTGTCTGGATCCAATTTCAGCATCTATAAAATAGGGGTAATAGTACTGACCTCTCGGCCATTGTAAGAATTAAATGAGGTAATGGTATGCCAAAGCCTTAAATTCCAAAATGCTTCCTAAATGTATCTGGCTAATAGCATCATGACTTGCAAGCGTGCTCTTATGGCAGTCTATGAAGAGGGCAGGAGTCCTCAGGAACAGCTCACTTGGTTCAGCTTTTTCCTGGGCTCCGTGAAGTAAATGACTTGCCCTTCAAAATCTCCTACAGATGTAAATTCACTGATCTTTTGCTAGATATTCCTGGTGTTGGGAAGGCAAAGGATGCAACTTTTGGAAGGGATTTTGTATTTCAGAAAAGAATGACAAAAACCAGGGTTATTTGGCACCACCCAACCTTGCCAAAAAATAAAATGAAGAAGAGGTGTGGAGGGAGGGGCGAGACTGCGGGATGCACTCTGGCTTCTGCGTCAAGGAAGCAGCTTCTCAACATCTTGTATAGAAATGACACTCAAGAAAGATAAACACCTTGGCTTGTTTTCAGACTTCTACAAAGCAACAAAACACAGAAATACACTTTTTTATTTGGAGAAGAGCGTATTCAACATTTTCTGCAGTTTGATACAAGGCTGAAGTAGTAGTTGTGATATATAAAGACAGAGGTATAAAGATTTGTAGCATTGTGTGGTGTTTTATTTTAAAATTCCTGGAGTTTTCACAATTGCAGTATTTTGAGGAATTCCATTTTGGAGAAGAGATGTCAGGGCAAGAAATGATAGTTAATCATTGAATCTACCTCTCTCTTCATGGCTCCAAATTCTCAGGACTCTTGACCTTCTCACTGTTAGGCCAACTTGCTAACATGTCAGCACAGGAAATGGCCAACTGGAAACAGCTGGCCACTGCCTGTCCCAAGCAGAGGGTAACACTAATCTTCCATGTCTAATAAACAGTTTAAGTGCTTGCTAGTCTATAGTGATTTTTTTTTGTTTTCATTTCTGATATACTTACATTTCTGATAAATAAACTTCCATGTTACAGTCAAATAATAATCTTGTCTTCAGTATTTATAAATATTTCTTGTTCATTATAGGTATCATCCAGTTAGATTTTGGGCCTTGGAGCCAAACCGAGTAGGATTTAAATCCCAACTTTGTCACTAAGCATATGTTCCTGAGCAAAATGAATTAAGTAAGAGAAAGTGAACAAATACATGTTATTCTGGGGACAGAGAACACATCCATAAATGATAAGTAATGGTATCCAGATTTGATATTGGCTCATGGCAACATTTACCCTAATCTATGAAATAATGTCACTTCCTCCCACATTCATATGTTATGATGACTTCTCAAGTGAAAAGATCCTATATTGAGTTGGTTTGAAAGTATTTCTGATATATGGGATAAACCTGGAGTGGCAGTTGGCAGAACAGTGAAGAATTCTCAGGCCCAGCCACTCCCTCCAGAGTCTGGACTTCTCAACCTGACCTAAATGTGGGGATAGAAGACAGAGTTAGGATTCATGGATGCAAGGAAGTAAAGTAGGAGAAGGCACTGTGGACACAGGCGTGGTGTTCAGCAGAAACCCTTGTGAAGGTCTGTGTAGGATAGAGGTGGGAAGAGGAGGCAAAGGTGAAGACTGAAAACCTTCTTGACTGCTAAAACAGTGACCCAGACAAGGAGACGGGCCCCTACAGCAGAAATGGAAGGAAGCAGCTCTGAGAGCATGCAGAGTGGTGGTCAATAGAAATCAGTCCTGTCTTTGGAGTTGCTGACTCTGGAGCCTGAGGCAAGGATGGTGCCTTAGCCTGCTTTGTGCTGCTAGAACAGAACATCGCGGGTAATTTATAAAGAAGAGAAATTTATTTGGCTCATATTTTAAGGCTGAGTGTTCAAGGGCATAACAGTCACATCTGCTCAGCATCTGGCGAGAGTGTCATGCTGTGGCATTGTCTCATTCTGGAAGGTGAAAGAGCAAGAGAGTTGGGGGGGAGCTCATTTCCCTTTACACTTTTTTTTTTTTTTTTTTTTTTTTTTTTTTTAAAAAAAAAAAAAAAAAAAAAAAGAGGACGATAAATCTTTCACTGTGATATATCAAAATAA